>NW_020837985.1:14532933-14675341 GCF_003676395.1 Aethalodelphis obliquidens | reverse complement strand
CTTTCTTTTTTTTTTTTTTTTTTTTTTTTTTTGTGGTATGCGGGCCTCTCACTGTTGTGGCCTCTCCCGTTGCAGAACACAGGCTCCGGACGCGCAGGCTCAGCGGCCATGGCTCATGGGCCCAGCTGCTCCACGGCATGTGGGATCTTCCCGGACCGGGGCACGAACTCGTGTCCCCTGCATTGGCAGGCGGACTCTCAACCACTGCGCCACCAGGGAAGCCCTCCAGCTTTCTTTTGATTTCCAGCTGCATGGAATATCTTTTTCCATCCCCTCACTTTCAGTGTGTATGTGTCCCTAGGTCTGATGTTGGTGTCTTGTAGACAGCATATGTACTGGTCTTGTTTTTGTATCCATTCAGCCAGTCTATGTCTTTTGGTTGGAGCATTTAATCCATTTACATTTAAGGTAATTATCTATATGTATGTTCCTCTTACCATTTTCTTAATTATTTCGGGTTTGTTACTGTAGGTGTTTTCCTTCTTTTGTGTTTCCTGCCTTGAGAAGTTCCTTTAGCATTTATTGTAAAGCTGGTTTGGTGGTGCTGAATTCTCTTAACTTTTGATTGTCTGTAAAGGGTTTAATTTCTCCGTCGAATCTGAATGAGATCCTTTCTGGATCACTGAAAGGTCTTTCTAGATCCTTTATCCATTTTTAATTGAGTTATTTGTCTTTTTATTGTTGAGTTGTAAGATTTCTTTTTATATTGTAGATACAAGTTCCTTATCAGATATATGGTTTACAAAAATTTTCTCCTATTCTGTGTGTTGTTTTTTTCACTTTGTTGATGGTGTCCTTTGAAGCATAGAAGTTTTAAGTTTTGATGAAGTCCACTTTATCTAACTTTTCTTTGTTGCCTGTGCTTTTGGTGTCATATCTAAGATCTGAGGTATTTTAAAAGCAATTTAATTCTTACAACAGTTCTAGGAGATAGGTACTGTTGTTATCCCCAGTCTGTAGGTGAGGAAACTGAGATGCAGAAAAGTTCATTGACTTGTCATGGGTACAGCTAGTTAGCGGTGATGTGGGAATTCACACCCACACATTTGTCTCCAGGTCTGTTCTCTTAACTACCATAGTCTATTCCTTTCTGTAGGAATGGTTAATTAAAAAGCCTTTACTTCTTTGATTTCTCATTAGGGACCTCATCTCTTCCTTTATAATACTTTCAGAACTCAGTGTAGTTTTATTTTAGGTCTAATGTAGGCGGAAGCATTGCTACCAGTTAATACCGCATTACTTACCTTCCAGTGATGATTGTTGCTAATTGACCTAAAAAAGTCATACTTAACTCTTTTCTGGTCATTACACTAAAAGAAGAGTCATGGCTACCGAATGCTCTAAGAAAGTATATGATTTATTTTATTTTGCTAACCAATGAAGGAAAAACCCCAGTGTTGACATAGGTTGTAAATTTTCCAGAATAGGGTCATTGTCTTCCTTATATTTCATTTTGTTTGGTCACAGTGTCAAGATAGTGCCTTATTGTCTGGCAGATTAGTTAGAGCATGATGCTCATGAATCATTATAATGACAGAATTTTGACAGCAGTATCTGTTGCTTCACAAGAAAAAAGACAGTATAGAAATACTGCTCAGATTTATTTTAAAAGCCTGGAATTTTGAGAAGAGTTCCACAAACCATACAAAGGTATTTTCATTAATTTTAGCTCCATCTTAGACACGTTATGGTTACATAGCAGAGTAAATTTATGAACTAGATTTGACAGGAGAAGTGTAATATTGATTATTTGTTTTAATTAAAATATTGTGCTTTGGGGCTTCCCTGGTGGCGCAGTGGTTGAGAATCTGCCTGCCAATGCAGGGGACACGGGTTCGAGCCCTGGTCTGGGAAGATCCCACATGCCGTGGAGCAACTAGGCCCATGAGCCACAACTACTGAGCCTGTGCATCTGGAGCTTGTGCTCCACAACAAGAGAGGCCGGGACAGTGAGAGGCCCGCGCACCGCGATGAAGAGTGGCCCCCGCTCGCCGCAACTAGAGAAGGCCCACGCATAGAAACGAAGACCCAACACAGCCAAAAATAAATAAATAAATAAATAAAATAAAAAATATATATATTATGCTTTGGATAAAGTAATTTAGTGCCCATGAATGAACAAAAATAAGTTTGCATTTATATATGACAGGGGGGCAGCCTTCCTACATGTATATGTTTTGATCTGTTTTTTGGAGTATTTTTACAGCTTTTCAACAATGTTCTAACTTTACAATTCTATTTATCTTTTGTTATTTTTTAATATTAATTAAAATTTTTTGTTTATTTATTTATTTGTTTTTGGCCGCGTTGGCTCTTCATTGCTGCTTGAGGGCTTTGTCTAGTTGCAGTGAGTGGGGGCTACCCTTGTTATTCTCCTCTTTTTATGGTTTTGCCGTTCTTTCTCCTGCATCATTTGTCTCTGTTTTATTCCCTCTTATTTCTTTTTTATTTTTTTAAAATTAATTAATTAAATTTATTTTTGGCTGCATTGGGTCCTTGTTGCTGAGTGCGGGCTTTCTCTAAGTTGCGGCGAGCTGAGGCTTCTCATCGCAGTGGCTTCTCCTGTTGCGGAGCACGGGCTCTTAGGCGCGCGGGCTTCAGTAGTTGTGGCTCACGGGCTTAGTTGCTCCGTGGCATGTGGGATCTTCCTAGACCAGGGCTCGCACCTGTGCCCCCTGCATTGGCAGACGGATTCCTAACCACTGTGCCACCAGGGAAGTCCCATTCCCTCTTATTTTTGCTTCATTTTACTTTTGTTGACTTTCTAGCTTGTGCCTCCTATACTGTGTTGCACATAATAGGAACTCAGTAACTTTCTCTTGAATGAATTATTAAACTGTTGTTGGACTGATACTGGGGAGCCCTTGTGATGATTTTTTTTTTCCAGCTTTTCCCCACTTCTTAACTATGCTCTTTCTTCTCCTTTCCTCTAGCCTGGGTTTCAGCCTGCCTGTGGCATTGATTTTTCCTGTCTATAGACTCCTTGTTTCACTGGTTCACAATAATGTTACATGTGGACTGTCAAAACTTTATAGGTGTCAAGAAAGATCAAATCCATTGCATACTAGTATTTTTAGAGTGTGTTATTCTTTTATTGAGTGAAATTAAATCAGTCTGACCCACTAAGCTCTCCCGTGAGCTATGCTCTTTTTACCTTCTTACAGGTTATATTCTTCCCGGTTTCTGCATATGCTTTTTCCCCCCCGGCCTCTGTACTGGAGTTAAGTGAATCATTAAGGGAACGCCCATTATCAGTGGTGTCTTTTTTTTTTTTTAAATATGGAGGGAAAATTTGTTCCTTCTCCCTGGTTGGGGGCTTCTTGGATGAGGTGAGGTACCATAGGAAGAATGAAGAGCCCACCTCATTCTGATTCCCACTCTTTCCCTTCCATTCCCCAAGGGAAAAGAGTAAAATTCAACCATATGAAGACAAATTATTAGAGCTAATGAGATAAATCAAGATAACCTATCATCTATTAAATATTATTTCATGCCAGAAACAAAGGTAAACATGAAAAACGCACAAAGCAGGATAGTACTGTGGTTAAAAATACAGGCCCGGGGCTTCCCTGGCGGCGCCGTGGTTGGGAGTCCGCCTGCCGATGCGGGGGACGCGGGTTCGTGCCCCGGTCCGGGAAGATCCCACGTGCCGCGGAGCGGCTGGGCCCGTGAGCCATGGCCGCTGGGCCTGCGCGTCCGGAGCCTGTGCTCCGTGACGGGAGAGGCCACGGCAGGGAGAGGGCCGGGGAACCAAAAAAAAAAAAAAAAAAAAAAATACAGGCCTGGGTTCAAATCCTGCTCTGGAGTAAACGGCTCTGTATATCTGTATATCCAGCTCCTACTACTGGAGAGCTAGTAGGAATGCTCAGCCTATTTAGGACCTGTTTCCTCCCCTGCAGAAACGGGGCTCACTAGGAGTCCCCCCCGCCGCGTAACGCGCCATGGGTTGTAAATGAGGACACGCGTGGATGTCCCCACATAGGTTCTGATTCCTCGTTAGTGCAGAATAACATAGTTTTTGCTCTGATGGCCTTATGACCACCCAGTGTAGATTCTCAGTGCTCCAAAGGGTTGCCTTGTGGCTTGGAAGTGGACTTCTCAGTTCTGTAAGGACCCAAGGATTGTGTCATTGGGCCTTGCTGATTTGAATCTATTCTTTAGAAAGTAAATATTTTAGATTTTTTTCAGGCATGCATGCCCTTTTCTTTTATTATTTACAGTTCTACCCTCTTATCTCTTGCTGTGATTTTCACAAAATCTGTAGAAGCACAAAATCCTAAGCCACCTGTCTCTTCCCAGTCCTCTGTTATGGTTCTTTCTTCCTTGACTAGAAGAGGACTTTGCGTAGGAAATGTTCTTTGTTCCTCTTTGCTTAGAGTCTGTCTGTCCGTCTGCCCATTTATCTATCCACTCACTCTTCTGTCCTGTTCCGAAAGGCATTTGAGGCAGCATACAGAATAACAAAATACCAAGAGAGCAGGTGAGAAAATGGGACCAAGTTTAGACAGCAAGGCGAGGCAATGAGCTTGCGTGAAGGTTGCGGGCCGTGTGAGACACACCCTTTGCCCCGTGAGTTATAAGATAACAGCACATGTGTGCCTGAGTCTCCCAGTAGACATGAGGGGAACAGAATTTGTTGGATTTGCTCAGTGTCCCTGAAGTAAACAAGTGGCTTAGGAGAAGCCCAGCTTTTCCTGCTGTGAGGCTAACGAGAGTATTTTTTGAGTGTTCTCTGAAATCAAAGAGTATTTCATCTTTTTCTTGTCAGAGTTCTATGTGTAGTTGGTTACATTCTATAAACGGACATGTCTCCAGAGCTCTTGCCCCTGTGAGTTTGATGGCTGGGGAATTAGGTGGTTCTGCTTATTGACAGGGGTTGGCCAGAAACAGAAAATGACAGCCTCAGAAAGGATGCCAGTACTTGTAAGCTATGTGTTTTTGTGCTGTATAGTTCAGAAAATACTTTCACATAGTTTATCTCCATTTGAGGGTGCAGTCTGGTTTCTTGTAGCGTTAAGAGAAGAGCTTAGTGCTGGGAGATAATGCACACTGACTGCATTGCTGTCAAGGCAACTAAGCTAGTTATTATAGACATGTTACTTTTATATAATGCATTTCATGTTCTTTAATAAAAAGTTTCAACAGGGAGGAAAACTTATTCTGAGTTAATTAACATTTAATACAATGCTTTGATGGTAAGACTATTATAGGGAGTGTATAAGCTGTGAAGACTTTAAAAATGATTTCATTATTTAAATTTCAGTTGGGAATATTCAAGCTTTATCTTATTTGTGCCCTTCTTTTAAAATAACAAAGAAACAAGACGGAAAAAGCAAAAGATTATTTCTTTTCTTTCTCTCGGTTTGTAGGTGCCCTCACCACTAATGGCATCAATCCAGATACCAGCGCTGAGATTGGGCGGGCTAAGAACTGCCTTAGCCCTGAAGACATAATTGACAAATACAAGGAGGCCATTTCCTATTACAGCAAGGTGATTGTACTCTATAGATCCTTTATGTGACGATGTTGTTTTAATCAGAAGTCCCTGTTTTACATTGTGTAATGCTGCTGCAGTATCTCCTAAGTATTTGTTTCTGTAAGTATTCATGTAGTAGTCCCCAATGCATAATACTATATGCCTAAAAATGGTTTTTGTTGATTAAAAATCATGTATATTTAATTTAATAAGTCTGAAAATAGGAGAAAAAGAGGCTATCATAGCCCTGCTACTCAGGGATAACGTTTAAAAATTTTTTTTTAAATTTTTCATTTAAAAACTTTTTAAATTTTTTGGCCATGCCACACGGCATGCGGGATCCTAATTCCCCGACCAGGAATCGAACCTGCGTCCCCCCATTGCAGTGGAAGCACGGAGTCTCAACCACGGGACTGCCAGGGAAGTCCTCAGAGATAACATTTTTAAAAAATAATTAATTAATTAATTAATTAATTTATTTTTGTCTGTGTTGGGTCTTCGTTGCTGCCTGCAGGCTTTCTCTGGTTGCGGCAAGTGGGGGCTACTCTTCGTTGCAGTGTGTGGGCTTCTCATTGCGGTGGCTTCTCTTGTTGCAGAGCACAGGCTCCAGGCGCGTGGGCTTCAGTGGTTACGGCACACGGACTCAGTAGTTGTGGCTTGCAGGCTCTAGAGCGTAGGCTCAGTAGTTGTGGCACATGGGTTTAGTTGCTCCGTGGCATGTGGGATCTTCCCGGACCAGGGCTCGAACCCATGTCCCCTACATTGGTGGGCAGATTCTTAACCACTGCGCCACCAGGGAAGCCTGGAGATAACATTTTTAATATCTATTTTCTGTTCTTTTTGTCGATGTATATCATCTGTATCATAAAATGGTGAGCATTCTGTACTTCTTTACTGTGTGGAGACCTACATTTTTCATTTGGCAAATTATGCGTTTTTCTGCGTTATTGAATCTTCACTTTTTCACTCTTAGAAAAAAATGTTTGAACATTCTTGTACATATATTCTTTTGTTCTTGTATGAGTATTCCTTTAGTTAAGATTTCTGGAAATTTAGTCATTGGATATGACATTTACATTTATCATAGGTTACTTTCAAGTTACTCTCCAAATTCCTTCTCCAACAGGGAATGAAAAGATGTAGAATTACTCATTTAACCAATTCTCTATTACTGAATATTATTTTCCTTCAATTTTTCTTTCCACCGTTGTAAACAGTGCTGTGATAAATGCAGTGATGGATAAATCTTTTTGGACTGATTTTTTTTTTTAAAAGGAAACAATTCCCAGAAGTGGACTTGAGTCAAAAAGTGTGCATATATTTTTTAGAGTTTACATATACATTGCTGTATCGTCCTCCAAAAAGTTTTATAACAGTTTGTTCTCCCACAAACAGACACTGTCCTTTTAAAATATTTGCCAATATGATGAGCGAAAGTAATTTTTCGTTGTTTTAGTTTGCATTTGATGACCAGTGAGGTATTGAACATTGTTCATGTATTAGCCAATTGCATTTTTAAAATGAATTATCCGTTTTTGTCCTTTGCATACATTTAAATTAGGGAGCATTTCTTATTGCTTTGTGATAGCTCTTTGTAAATCATGGATATTAGCTTCTTTTCTGTCATTGACATATATTGCAAATCTTTTTCCTGATGTTGCTTGCCTTTTGTTTTGTTTATGAGGTTTTTCATTTTGGTTGTGGTCAAAAATGTTTTTAATATAGTAAATCTTTTCCTTATGGGTTCTCTCTTTGGTTTTATTCTTAGAAATACCTTTTTACAGAGCTTTTCTGCTGATCTGCTGACACTTTGTAAATAAGACCTAAGAAATTACTGGCTATAAAATCCTTACTGTTATGGTTTGTCCTCGAGTTCCCTATGTATGGGATGCTAAGGCTATATAAGGCTAGATCTGAACAAAGATAGGAGGGTTGTCTGTGGTGCTGGACCCTTCCTAATGGAATGAGATTTCCACCTTAGTTTTGGAGTCAGACAGACCTGAGTTCAAATCCTGCCTTTACCAATTACTAGCTTTGTGACCTTGGGTAAGAAACTTTACTTTTTGGGACCCTATTTTCTTTATCTGTAAATAAGTTCCGTATTCATTTTAGGGGTTTGTTTTAGAATTGAATGAGATAATTCCCTGATTTATTTCTAAAATATTAATTGCATAGTTCTATGCTGGTGCCTTGGTAGATGATTACCAGGGACTCAGCAGTGAAAATGGGGGCGCCTGCATCAGAGAGCTTATGTTCCAGGAGAATGCTTGTAAAAGACTAGGTATGTAGTAGACTTTTAGTAAATGTCCATTCTTTTCCTGATTCCCATTGATTCTGTATATCTTTCTACTAATATATGAACAGTTTTTTATGATTGCAATTTAAATTTCATTGTAATATTTAAAATATTTAACTATAACCAAAATATGTGAAAAAAATGAGTTGACTTCTATTTTCGCTTCAGTAGAAGTTATTTTAAGAATTTTGAAGGAAAGGAAATAATTATATTTCAATGAAATCAAGTCCCTGTTAGATTCTTTGTGTTGTGTCGTTAAATGGTATATAAAATTGATAGACTTTGACTTCAGTATTGGTAGTTAGGTAAGTATAGTTTCTTTTTGTGCTGTCTTTGATAAATTACATGTAATATATCACAAATTCTGCGCCTGTTACATATTGGAAATGAGGAAACAGTGGAGACCTGCTCTTTCTGGCACAGTAATTTCTTTTGCCACCTTACAAATAATTTTAGTAAGAAACATGGGCAATTGGATATTTTTGCTTCTTAATAATTGATAAGTGGGCAGACTGCATTTTCATGAGTGGTTATGCCAGGCAGGCCTTGGGGTCTCAGCAAACACTTGCTGGGGGGTGGCTGACTCCACAGCATGTTTAACGCCTCGGTGAGTGTTGGTGGGGGGTCTCTCAGCCTCGGGCGCTCTTCAGGCACCAGAATACATGGATTTACCGCAGAAGCCTCTTCCCCAGCTGCAGGAAGTCTTTTCAGATACATCAGATGAAAACCACTCCAGCTCAGGGTAATTAGGAAAAAAAATAAAAAGGGCGGAGGAACAGGGAGCATGGAGGGCTTCGAGTTGGGGCCTCGGGAAAGAGGAAGGCACAGAGCAGGGGGGCCTGGGCTCCAGAGCCAGCTTCTGGGCCTGTCCTCACGTCTAAGCCACACAGCTTTCACATGGGCAAGGCCAGCTCTCCTGGCTGGATGTCACCTCGTGCAGAACCTTGAGAGGTGAAGATGAGATTGGAGAAGTTCTCGCTGGGATCATTACTGAGTGGCTGTGTGAAGCCCACGGTACCTTTTCTGTTCATGTATCTTCATTTGTCCTTCCTCTCAGGATCTGAGAAGCAGGAACAGGTAACTCAGAGAGATAAGCAGAAAGATATCAAACGTGCCAAGAGAGGACAGATACAGTGATACAAGGAGCTAGAACTTTTGTAACAAAGTAACATGAATTGGCAACTACTGCATCAAAGCTGCAGGTGTGAGAGAGTCTAAGAATGTTTTCGAGCAGGAGATTAAGTGGAAGTGAATAGCAAGGTTTCCATTGATAACGTTTTGAAATTTTGTAGAATATCCAGCGACTGTTGGTTGTATTATTTGAATGAACGCAAACATATCTATATGGGCCTTTATAGGTTCACTCAATCCCACCAACCCCTTCTGTCCCCTTAAGGGATAGACTTTCTCAAACACAAAGTCCCCCCCTTGGGTGGGGACGTGCTGCTCAGTGTCACTGAGTCCCTGTGGTACCGCCTGCACGACCTGACACAAACACCTCTCCTCTTCTCTTTTGACCCTGCAGTATAAGAACGCCGGGGTGATTGAGTTAGAAGCGTGTGTCAAGGCCGTCCGTGTCCTCGCCATTCAGAAGCGGAGCATGGAAGCTTCAGAATTTCTCCAGAATGCAGTCTACATCAACCTTCGACAGGTGGGTGTGTGTCCTCCTATGAGTGGAAGAATTAACGCGGTTTTCCTGGAGCTTATTCACCAAAAGACCATCTGATTTTGCTGTGCTAGCATTCAGTATGGCACGGTTAAAACTCTGGAGTCAGAACTTGAAACTTTGATTAAGGGAGTTGTTTTACCTCTTTGTATTATGGTCTTTTACCCTCAAAATTCAGAATTCTGTTCTTTCAAAAATTTTTTTGATTGGAGAAACGACTTTGCTCTCACCAGCTTTGCGACCTTGGACAAGCTTAATGCCTTATCACCTTACATTTGTCACTTGTGAAGCTATTCCATTTGTGACCCTATCTGGGTTGTTCATGTTATAAAACACGAAGTGTGTGAAAGTACTTTGTACAGCTCCTTTTACACCTAAGGCATTCCACAAATATTACTTGAATCTGGATGTGTTTTTAATAAGACAAAGTCATTAGAACATTTAGTTGCAGGTTGCTACTGCAAAGTCCCCAAATCAGTAATCTAGGCAAACGTCTACAATCTTTCTAATCTACCTTGGATTTTTATGGCCAGGGCAACCAAGACTCAAAAGTGAAGCAGTTTGGTTAAGGACCCAGGACTAGGGTTACAATACCGGTTACTGTAATCGAGCAGATCTTTACTGAGCATGGCATTGTGCCGGGAGGGGGCGTAGAGGTGGAGAAGGCAGAGTCTTCTCTCATTAAGCTGACAGTTTCGTGGCAAAGATAGACATTCACCAGGTGAAGAACTTGGAGTTTATTCTAAGAACAGTGGTTTTTAAAAGAAAGGTCTTAAAAGCACAGGAATGATGGGATGCCCTTTGTGTGGAGTAGGGTAAGCATGGTGAGGGAGGCCAGGTGGGAGGCTCTTGAGGAGTCCAGGTGGGCAGTGTAGGCGGCTTCACCTGAGTGGTGGTGGGACGGTCAATGGAAAAAAGCCAACAGATCGAAGACGTGTTTAGGGGGTGAAAAGGAAGGGATTAATGATGTTTGTGAGGGCAGACAGAATAACGCCCAGGTTTCTGGCTTGATTAATTAGGTAAATGATGGTCATGCTGTGCTCGGAGAAGGGAAAGCTGCAGAGGGAGTTTGGGGGCAACGCTGGTGGATTCAGTTGTGGATATAATGAAAAGACTGTAAAATATGTGGGTCTGGGAGGCTCAGGTGAGAGAGAGGGTAGTGGGTGGAGGGGAGGGGAGAGAGACTTTACAATCATTTTGTATTTTGAACATATAAGAGAGAATGAGTAATAAGGCACACATGCCTCTATCATCTAGGTTTAACGTATTAACATTTTGCCATATTGACTGCAGAGGTTCTTAATTTTTTTTTAATTAATTTATTTTTGGCTGCATTGGGTCTTCATCGCTGCACGCGGGCTTTCTCTAGTTGTGGCGAGCAGGGGCTACTCTTCATTGCGTTGCGCGGGCTCCTCATTGTGGTGGCTTCTCTTGTTGCAGAGCACGGGCTCTAGGCATGCGGGCTTCAGTAGTTGTGGCATGCCGGCTCTAGAGCGCAGGCTCAGTAGTTGTGGCACACAGGCTTAGTTTGCTCTGCGGCATGTGGGATCTTCCCGGACCAGGGCTCGAACCCGTGTCCCCTGCATCGGCAGGTGGACTCTCAACCACTGCGCCAGCAGGGAAGCCCAGAGGTTCTTAATTTTTAAAATAGAAATAAAGCAGTGGCGTTAATGAAGGTCTTAGCGTTGATGTGTATGCTGCTCATACATGTTTTGATACCTCATATGTTTATAACCACAATCTATAAAAAGTTAGCTATTCTAGCATAAGAGTTTAGCACAGGACTCAGAATACACACTGCTGGGGCCTGAATCTGGCTTAGCCCCTTGGGTAAGTTAGCCTCTCTGTGCCTTGGTTTCCTCTTCTGTGAAGGTTGTTACTGCACCTCCGGGACACTGGGAGGGGGGCAGCTGAAGGGAGTGAGAAGTGGCAGCTGCCAGCCTAACACTGAAGGGAGAGACAAAAGCAGAATCAAGCGAATAAACCGAGTACAAACAAACCAAAACGAGAAAAAAATCCCACAACGTTTGGAGCCATTTAGTGTAAGGGAAACAACACTACGTGGACTCAAAGCTGCTGAGCACGGCGGTGTCACGGATGGGAATGCGTCATCAGGAAAGGGTTGAGAAAAGGTGTTTTGGTTTCCCTTGACGTTTCTGGTAAAGATGGGCAGGAAAAGTGAAAACCCACCACTTGACGGTGAAGCTTCAGTTTTATGGGAAACTGAGCGAAGGGTGGAAACCAGCCGTCAGCAGTGCTGGCAAATGCACAGACATCTGGGTTGGATCCATCACTCACCACGATTTCCGGGTGACCTGCTGGGTGTGAGCTCTGGGCTGGGCAGTACGTTTGCAGGGATGACCAGGGCGTAATCCCTGGCTCTTAGGCTGCTGGTCCAAAGAGCAGCCCTGGGCACATGCAGATCTAGTGGGACAGCTCGGGATGCGGCCCGGGGACTACTGTGCTGAGGGTGAGAGGAGGGCTCCCCAGAGGGGTTTCCCTGCAGAGAGCAGAAACAATCCACCTACAGGGGCTGAAGAGCCTCTGAGCAGGGACCAGGTGCGAAGGCGTGACCTGGCTCGAGCACAGAGGGCTTGGGGAGCCGGAAGTCGTTTGGTGGCCTGAGCGGTTTTGTTGCTGAGGGACAGTGGATGGAAAAGTTGCTTAAAAGGCAGACCTGTTACAGGTCGTGAGTCAAAGCAAAGAAACGTGGACCTGTCAGGCAGGCACGAGAGAACCCTGTGGGTGTGGGGATCCAGCTGGGGCATCATGCTGGAGTGAGGAGCAGAGCCGTGGGCCTGTGTGCAGACCCCGCTTTGCCACTTATTAGCTGCGTGACCTTGAGCATAATCCTCCATATCTCTCGATATTTTCATCTGTAAAATGATGGAATAACGAACTCATGGTGATCAGGAGTAGTTTAGTTCAGATTCTCTGTGTCTAGTCCTGTCTAGTGTTGCCCTGCAGTTACCCAGTAGCCGCTCTTATACTCAGGCCAGAGGGCGTGGAGGGACATCTGGGGGGCGGGGGGATGCATTTAAAAGCATGCTGAGGAACTGCAGGCAGTTTGGTGGAGGGTTGGGTGTGGGAGGGACTTGGAAGACTCAGTGTCCTAAGACTTGCTCGCCCTTATGGACCGGAGTTGGCTTTGCAAATTAATGTTGAACATTTGGGCTTTTGGTGAAGCTGTTTTCACAGGTGGGTATATATACAATGTATTTTATAAGATCAGATGCTTTTATTTAATGTGTGGGAATTTGCAGCTGTTGGGAACAGCCCCTTCTCTGTTGGCCTGGTCTTCGTAGAACACTAGGGGTCAGCAGAGCCGTGCGGAGGGTAAGGGGCCCGCCTTGCTGCAGCGGGTGTGGGCCTTTCGAGTTCTCCTCAACTCGATGCTCTGCTGGAGTTGACTCATCTCCGTGTCTGGTTGCCAGCTGAGCAGACAGCAAAATGAGTTCTGGTGGGATTTTTCTTTTTTTAATTTTTAAATGAAAAAAATTTTTAAATTTTATTATTTTTTAATAGATCTTTTTTTTTTTTTTTTTTTTTTTGTGGTACGTGAGCCTCTCACTATTGTGGCCTCTCCCGTTGCGGAGCACAGGCTCTGGACACGCAGGCTCAGCGGCCATGGCTCACGGGCCCAGCCACTCTGCGGCATGTGGGATCTTCCCAGACCGGGGCACGAACCCCTGTCCCCTGCATCGGCAGGCACTCTCTCAACCACTGCGCCACCAGGGAAGCCCTTTAATAGATCTTTATTGGAGTGTAATTGCTCCACAACACTGTCAGTTTCTGTTGTACAGCAAAGTGAGTCAGCCATATGCACACATATATCCCCATATCCCCTCCCTCGTGAGCCTCCCTCCCACCCTCCCTATCCCACCCCTCTAGGTCCTCGCAAAGCAGCAAGCTGATCTCCCTGTGCTGTGCTGCTGCTTCCCTTCCAGTAAGTGGTGCTGGGAAAACTGGAAGCTACATGTGAAAGAATGAAATTAGGACACTCCCTAACACCATACACAAAAATAAACTCAAAATGGATTGAAGACCTAAATGTAAGACCGGACACTATAAAACTCTTAGAGGAAAACATAGGAAAAACACTCTTTGACATAAACCACAGCAAAATCTTTTTTGACCCACCTCCTAGAGTAATGAAAATAAAAATAAACAAATTAGACCTAATTAAACTTAAAAGCTTTTGCACAGCAAAGGAAACCATAAACAAGACAAAAAGACAGCCCTCAGAATGGGAGAAAATATTTGCAAATGAAACAATGGACAAAGGATTAATCTCCAAAATATACAAAGAGCTTATGGAGCTCAATATCGAAAAAACAATCCAATCAAAAAATGGGCAGGGCTTCCCTGGTGGCGCAGTGGTTGAGAGTCCGCCTGCCAATGCAGGGGACACGGGTTCGTGCCCTGGTCTGGGAGGATCCCACATGCCACGGAGCGGCTGGGCCGGTGAGCCATGGCCGCTGAGCTTGCTTGTCCGGAGCCTGTGCTCCGCAACGGGAGAGGCCACAATAGTGAGAGGCCCGCGTAACACACACACACACACACACACACACACAGACACACACACACACACACACACACACACACACACAAATGGGCAGAAGACCTAAATAGACATTTCACCAAAGAAGACATACAGATAGCCAAGAAGCACATGAAAAGATGCTCAACGTCACTCATCGTTAGAGAAATGCAAATCAAAACGACAATGAGGTATCACCTCACACTGGTTAGAATGGGCATAATCAGCAAATCTACAAACAACAAATGCTGGAGAGGGTGTGGAGAAAAGGGAACCCTCTTGCACTGTTGGTGGGAATGTAAATTGATGCAGCCACTATGGAGAACAGTATGGAGGTTCCTTAAATAACTAAGAATTCCTTAAAAAACTAAGTTCCTTAAAAAGCTACCAGTATGGAGGTTCCTTAAAAAACTAAAAATAGGGCTTCCCTGGTGGCGCAGTGGTTGAGAATCCGCCTTCCGATGCAGGGGACACGGGTTTGTGCCCCGGTCCGGGAAGATCCCACATGCGTGGAGCGGCTGGGCCCGTGAGCCATGGCCGCTAAGCCTGCGCGTCCGGAGCCTGTGCTCCGCAACGGGAGAGGCCACAACAGTGAGAGGCCTGCGTACTGCAAAAAACAAACAAACAAAAAAACTAAAAATAGAATTACCATATGACCCAGCAATCCCACTACTGGGCATATACTCTGAGAAAACCATAATTCAAATAGACACTGGTGGGATTTTATAATGACAGTAACAAAGAGGGATCTATAGTTTTTCTGAACCAGGACAAGGTTTTGGTTCTCAGTCAAGTGTGTTCCATTGTAGAACTGATGAGTTGTGTCTGTTCTGGGACTGATTTTGGCTAATCTGGAAACTTTGAAAGGAACCAAGATGCAATTATTGCAGGTGGCTTCTGCCTTAAGAAGCCCTGTGCAAATGTAAAAAAATGAAAAAGAATACGTTTGGGTCTAGTGGTATTGGGAAGGGTTTGTGCACGTTGCAGGAGCGTTCAAGGCAGAACTTCTCTTTGTGAGCGGGAACATGGATCACCTGTCTTGTCTTTCGTTGTTTACGAGAGTAGTTTATGGTAATTAGCACTGACAAACGGCTGCGCGCATCGCATTTAACAGCTGGCTGTCTGCAGATTTGTCTGTCGAACACAGAGATTTCACAGGTCAGGTAGAAGTGAGAGAGAAGGAACGCGAACCTTGGCAGCCCAGATTCAGGTTTCAACCGCCACTTCCCCTCCGTGTGACCTTGGACTGGAATGTAACCTCCCTTAGCCTGTTTGTGAATCTGTAAAATGGGAATGATAATATTCACTTCTTCCTGGATTTGTTGTAAGTTGTATCAATAAATAGTATTATAACACACGCAGAGCACTTCACACACTGCTTGGCACTTAGAAAGCCCCACCGGTGACGTGTCAGAGCAATAAAGGCAGCTCGTGTTTGTTGGACCGCTAGCAGACACTTGACTAGGTTGTGAATTTGGTTATTTCCTTCTACCTTCGTAACTCTGTGTGCTAAGTGCGTTCATTCCTGTTGATAGAAGAGGAGCCTCAGGGTAAAGAAGATTTAGTAATTTGTCCCAAGTCAGACCATAATTTCGGGTGCAGGGGCCTAGTTAAAGCATGCTTGTTTGGGTTTTCCCCTCTCTACCTTCTGTCCTGGAGGCCGGGTGCTAGGCCCTGGGCCCACTGTCTTGTAGCCCGAGAACATTCAGCAATGCAGCCAAACAGACAGGGTCCTGCGCTGCTTGAGCAGAATGTCCGGAGGGGGACACAGGTGCTAAATAGATAAGTGTGAAAACAAATGACTAGAAAATGTGACCAGCTCTGCAGAGGCAAAGAACACGCCTTGCCCTGCAGAGCTGGGGAAGTCTCTAGTCGGTGCTGCTCTGGTGGTGTTAATCTCAGTAAAATACGTTCTGTTACCACAGACAAAACGGCAAAGCATCTGTTCTCAGGTAAACTAAAACCCGCTGATGATACTTACGACTAATTAAGCAGCCAGCTTGTTGCCTGCACTTACCTGGGGGTAAACAGGTTGCGGCCATAATCATCACGGCAACTGTGCTCACTGGTTTTACTGAACCCAGTTTTAGAGGTGAGGAAATGGAGGCTGGGGTGTTTGCTGCGGGCCCGTGGTTACCTTGTAAATGCTACCACTGGTCTTCAGACCTCGTTCACCATGGCTCCAAAGTCTGAGCTCTGTGAACTGCGTCGTGTAGCTTCCCCGCAAACAACCCAGGTGACTGAAATTAATTTTCTTCATTAGTAGGAAATGTAAGTGACCATAAGAGAAAGAGGTCGTAAGGAATTGTTTGGAAAACTAGAGAAAAGCCCAGCACTTTACCAGCTGTGGGAGCATGCTCTAGGACCAACGTATATTCAACCCAGCACCCGGCACCTCCTGCAGATCTGATGTTCAGGAATGACTGAGCCATTTGATAACGTTTTGGCTCATGACACACTGTTGGTTAGAACCTGCGGCCTCTTTGTCCCTGGTTAATTTTCTCTTCAAAGCCATTTACATTTCCTGCGGGCTACTCCACTCAGATATAAGAATAGCCTCTTTAAACTTCCTGATGCAGTTCCTTAATGAAGCTTGTTGCTAAGGGAACCTAGCAAAAGCCCAGTAGATATGCACATAATAATGGTAACCTCAGAACTTTGTCGATTTAAACTCAGAATCAGAGGGATGGGAGATTCAGGAAAGGCTTTCTGAGATAGAAGGGGGAAAGTGTAAGGATGCAGCCCAGGTTAGACGGAGACATCTTGGTCCTAGCCGGCAGGGTGCCCGGCTTTCAGGATGGTGTGTGGGGAACGCAGAGCTCTCACAAAGAAAACGGTTGGATGGGGAGGGAGGAAAGTCAAGTTCTTTATTGGAGAAGGAAAAAGAGAGAGGGAACTGAAAACTTGCTGGTTGAACAGGAGTCTGGAATATGGCTTGACGTCCTTGCATTTAGGAGAGAGGAGTTTTGTGGGGACCAGCGTAGGAAGGAATCTCTCTTGGTGGGAAGCCAATGCAGCAGAGAAATGGGCAGATCCAGGGGGCCCCAGCTGGGTGAGCTGCCCGCCAAGCCAAGGTGTGGGGCTGCCTCCGTAATCTGGCGCTTCAGGCCTGGGTTTGCAGCCCAGTACAGTGATGAGAGGGAGAGGGCTGGCGGGAAGGGCAAGGCAGAGGCCGGGGCACGGGCTGCGGGCATGTGCTTGTTGCACTTAACATGAGGGGTCTGAGAAGGATGCTCGATGGTGAGGAGGATGTTTTGGATTTTCCGCATGGGACGTACCAGCAGCTGACACAGATGTTTATCCCACAGGCGTTATGGCTCCTGTAGCTCATCCTCTTCTACTTTTTGCTTCAGCTGCCAAGGATGTTGGAGCTGAATCTATAGTCGGCCTCTGTTAATTACCCCTGCCTCATGGCGTGCATTTTTGTGACTTCGCCTGCCCCTTGTTTCATTTAAGTATTAAATCCCCATTTTTGACCCTCGCTTTTGTTTTTTTGTTGTTATTGTTGTTGTGTTTAAAAAATTGATTTAGGTCCTCGTTTAGAATGAAGCCAAAAGGAAATAAATGTGTACACAGACTATATCACAGACACGACTTTTAAAAATTCTGAGCTGTTACCTAGTAGTTACATTGCTGGCCTGTAGTCGTGATTAAACAGAAGTTGTTATTACTACATCATGGGGTGGTTGGGAAAATACGGTTAGGTTGTAGATGAAAGAAAAATTTTTGTAAGCCATGAAGTCTTAATTTAAGTCCAAGTTAGGTGTGGTTATTATTAACAGTTCTTTGTCTAGTTACCTGGTTACCTGGTTCTATATATTTTGTGTTTTGAGAAGTTAATGTATTTGATGAGAATCCCTGCCCAGATTCCAGTGTCTTTCCCTTTCTCTTTCCCTTCTCTGCATCTTATGTGCTAGGTAGCAAATACCTTTGTTCCAGAGAATATGGGCCTTCTTAGCAAAAGGACAGGGTGAGCTTGGAGAGGTGGGGCTCAGAGAGGGCCTTGGAGCTTCCATGTCGGTGCTTCTCTGGATCCTGCCCTGTCAGTGCACTAACTCAGCTTCCCTTTTCCTTCATGTTTCATTGGGCCTCTGTTTTATGAAAAAGCTTTTTTGTGTTTCCTTTTGCACTTGTAAGATTCTTTCACATGCTTTTTACTTTCCTCTGTGTGCTTCAGCTCTCCGAGGAGGAGAAGATCCAGCGGTACAGCATCCTCTCTGAGCTCTACGAGTTGATTGGCTTCCACCGCAAGTCCGCCTTCTTCAAGCGCGTGGCTGCCATGCAGTGCGTGGCCCCAAGCATCTCAGAGCCTGGCTGGAGGGCCTGCTACAAACTCCTCCTCGAGACACTTCCTGGCTACAGTCTGTCGCTGGATCCGCAAGACTTCAACAAAGGTACTAGAGCTGAAAGTTGCTTCAGTCCAATTAATGGTGCGTCCAATTAATGGGCCCTGCTCTGCCTGTCGGACACGATGACTGCTGCTGGCATGCAAAGGTGACTAAGCTCTCCTGCACTTGGATACTTTTGATAGATCACAACAGAACGTAGCGGTGCTCTGCATGCGGGCTGGCATTCCTAAATCTGTGTGCCGGTTGGAAATCTCCCCTGAGCTCACTGACGTGTGTCCTCCTTGAAACATCTTAAATACCTAATGAATCCTACTTACCTCATGTGATTTAGCCAATTTGCAAAAATCAACCAATCTAGAATAAGTCCTGGGGTATATGTGTACAAGTACAGGTGTGCATTTGGTGATAAATCCTTATCCTGCAATGTTAATGCAGGGTAGTATGTGTTAAACATAGCTCTGAGTCTAATAACAAGTGCACCCAAGTGTGATGCCCAGTGTCAGGCAAAGGGTGATTCGCAGGCGAAAAAAAATGGTTGATGGCCGTTTTAGGCAGGACATGCAGAGCATTTTCCTCCAGCTCACGTCCAGAGCCAGCAGGCCTGGCCTGCTAGACGGGGAGAGAACTGAGGGGCCGTCTACGTTCCTGTCCCACCAGGGCAAAGACAGTCCTCTGGCGCGTGTTTTCTGTGGTCCTGTGTGCCGGCCTGAGGGGCCCATGGTCCGAGTGATGAGTCTGTTCTGCTGTTGGGTAGTTCTGATTACTGGGTCTCTCCATGAAAGAATTACGAATCCCCTCCCTGCTTGCCTTACCTCCTGGGGACGGTGTGTCCGCTTTCCGTTTGTGTCCACCTCCTCAGTAATGATTTGTCGCGCTCTTGCCTGGTGCCATGGGATGTGTGAGGTGAGCGAGTGGAGCAGTGGGAAGAGGACAACTCCTGCCCTCCAGCGTACAAACAAGCAGTTCTAGCATGTGTCGACCTTCCAGGTATTTGCAGAGAGCTCTCGGGTCCTCCCAGAGCCTTCCTCTCCTCTGTCTCCGTTGCCTAGGTGGTTCTTGATGAATTACTCTGTCTGGACTTCTCCCCATTCTGACCTTCTCCCCAAAGCATCACTTAACATTTGATAGAATCGTACACTCAGGATGAATTCTGATTAGCGTAGAGCAAGGAGTTGGCAAACTTTTTCTGTCCAGGGGCCAGGGAGTAAACATTTCCGGCTCTGGGAGCCCTCCGGCCTCTGCTGCAGCTCCTCGGCTCTGCTGCTGAGGTGTGAGAACAGCCAGGGATGAAATGTCCGCCGACAGATCTTTACTTATGGTGTGGGTGGGGCCGGATTCGGTGTGTGGACAATAGTTTGCCACAGCCCTGGCTCAGAGCACAGTGATATCTGAAATCACTTCGGGGGGCCCAAATTACTTAAAAAATGTTTTCCAGAGCGTTTTCCAAAATCATTTAAAAGACGGGACCTGGGGTTTGGAAGAGCAGAGGGAGACTGAGTGAGCAGCATGGCAGGTGGCCTTTGAGGAGTGGAGGGAAGCTGAGACAGGACACAGCCCTTCATTAGCCCCCGCCTCCTGTAGAAGCCAGAGACCTGCCGCTGGGGGCTTGGCATGTGAGCACACGTGCTCCGGAGGTGTTGATAGGAGCCGGGCAGCGTGGACTTTGGGCTTTACATGTCCTGCCTCTCTGCAGCCACAGGGGGAGGATTGGTGGGCCCAGTGCTGATAGGAGTGGTCTGCATACTTCTCCTGTTTACGTAGCGTTCCCTTTCTAAAGCCATCTCACATAATAGAGCCTGGTCACATGACCTTGCCTGGTCTTCCTCATCCTGTGCCCTTGCTGTTGATCTTTTTAAAAAGTTAAACAAGGGGCTTGACGTTTGTCTCTGCTGGATAGCATCGGTGATGGGGCTCGTACTGTTGATGGAGTGATTTTGAACCTGAACTCTGTCCCTGTCTTCTGTCCCAGCCGTTGGTGATGGTATTAAGTGCAAGGGGTCAAGGGTAGAACTGGGGACCCTCTCTAGGAGGTCTTGCTATTAGCAAACGTTTCTTGCTTCTTGCTTTGTGCTGGACACCATGCCACATGTTGAGGGTAAATGCATGGACACTCAGCCACGTCTGAATTCATTCAGTGACACTTTCTTCCAGATCTTTCACCATCTCACCCAAACAGACATCACAACACATTGTTTTCATCTGCCATGTCATCTGCTCTTCCTTTCTCTAATTCCTTTTTCCTCTGTGTTCCCCCAAGAGATGGGATGGAACGCAAGGTTTGCTGAGCACTTGTTTCACGACTGGCGCTTTTGGGCGGACTGTGAGTTCTGGGTAAATTAATACTGGCGGCCTGTGATTTCAGCCCCAGTGTCTCTCTTCTGCAGACAAGAACCTCAGGGCAGTGGCAGTCAGGTGCTTCCCAGAGACCATTTTAATTTCTTCCTCGCATCTCTTGTGGGCCTCTAACCGGCCTCTAAGGGCTGCTTCTACTCTCTCTGGACAGCCTTGCCCCAGCTGTGGTCACAGGACTGTCCTTCGTGTTCTGAAACACCGAGACCATGTGGTGTTTAACTGAAAGTCATCTTGGAGCCTGAGGACTAAAGGGACTCATAGCCAGAAATGAGAACCTTCTGGTGGGCCTCGTCCCTGCAGATGGGATCCCTTGGCTGGCCTTCTGCGTGACCTGTTTGCCCTGGGCTCCCAGCCTGTCACCTCTTGCGGGGGGGCGGGGGGGGGAGGGTTTGTGCAGTGAGGCCCGAGCATATATGTTTGGAAAAGTCTCACATGATTCTGAGAAGACTGATCTAGCTCCTTCCCTCTCTTTACAGACAGGAAATTGAGATCCAGAGGGGAGGGTGGGCTTCACTTGGTGGTGTTTCTGCTGGGAGCTCTCATTGCTAATGGAGTCAGGACAGGGATCCTAAGAGGGAGGCTGTAGGTCCAGGTGACCCTGGAGGGCAGAGAACAGTTAGGGAAAGAGAGGACAGGTGTGACGCGTGATTCGGGAGGTGCTGGATTTGGGGCGCCAAGGTCAGGCCGAGCCAGGATGAGGGATTCGGGATGCAGGTCACAGTTGCCGTCGCCCTTGCGTCAGGTGTTGCACAGGGAGCTCTCCCGGGACGCAGCCAAGTGAGGAAAGCAGCGAAGAGACCACGGGGCGTGCAGGGGAGCTTGGCTCCCGGAGCCTCGCTGGTCTGCGTTTACTTTGCTCGTCTCCACGGAGTGAGCGGCTGCGTTCCGGGGAGGCCCTGTCTGAATTCCCGGGCTCTGTAGCTGCTCTGCAGTCTAGTTGTGAGCAGCCGTCCGCTTCTTGGAGGAGAGGGCAGAGAGTGCAAACCGGACAGCACTCTCAGAGGTGCGCTGCGTGCTTGGGGTTTGCTCTCAGGGTGGAGGTGCCGGGAGCTGAAAGGCTCTTCTGACACAGCTGGCGGCTTCCCTTCTCATCTCCACTCAGCGCTTAATGGCGGAAGATGAACAACAGCAAAGGAGCCCCTGGGTGTCGCGCGGTGGCACTGGCGCGACAGGGTGTCCACGTGTGTCCACACGTGAGTCACGGGAAGTGGCTTCACCAGTTCACCCATTTACCTAGGAGCTCGGACGGTGCTTATTCTTCTTCTAAATGTAAATCATGTGGTAATGGATTTTATCACGTCCCTCCTACCACCACACTTTCCCCTGTGTGATCTTATTATTATTATTTTTTAAGTAGACTTCATTAGAGCAGTTTTAGGTTCACAGCAAAATTGAGCTTAGCCATTTCCCACATACCCCCGTTCCCCGCATCACCCCCCCAGCCTCCTTCCTCATCAACATCCCCGCCAGCGTGGTGCATTTGTTACAACGGATGAATCTGCACTGACACAGCGTCACCCAGAATCCATGGTTTACGTTAGGATTTATTCTTGGTGGTGTCCATTCTGTGTTGTTTGTTTTTCTGTTACCACACTGTCTTGATTTTTGTAACTTTACAGTACATTTTGGAGTCAGGGATGTCTTTATTTCTTTAAAAAGTTGTCCTTATATTTCCCAGTATTTTAAGTGACAAATATAGAGCAGCTTCTTTGCCTGGTAGGGTCAGTGCCTGAGAGTGTTGCCTGCACGAGGACGCTGTCCTGGGTGTGGGCGAGGCCTGGAACCCAGAGCCTGCTGCCCAGGCCCAGCTGTGTCCTGGCCCAGGGCTGGAGGGTCAGGTGATGGAGCGCCCCGTCTGCTCCACACGGTCTCTCTCCCAGCACACCTTGCACTTGCACTTGCCTTACGCTGCTTGTGGCCTCAGGGAGAACGGTTTCATATGTGTACCATCATTTCTCACGGCTTGGTGAGCGGGTGCAGTGGGCCCTGTACCACACTTGAGGGAATAGAGGCTTGGGGAGGTTAAATGCTATTCCTCAGGTCGAACAGCTAGTGAGAGGGTGACACCATTACCGACTGGCTGCATGGCCCCCGTCAAGTCTTCTGTCCCTCATCTGTACAGGGAGGTACTTTTACTGTGTCACGGGAAGGTTGTTATAAGGACTGAGTGAGTCAGTCCCCAGAATGTGCTAGGACAGTGCTCAGCAGATACTGTCAGGTGGGGTCTAATTCCATCTGTCCCTCGGAGGCCACGTGGAGGCTGGAATAAAGTGCCCTGCGGGCCAGTGCTTCAGGCCTGGCCCCATTGGGAAGGAGTGCGTGCCGGTGGGATGGCCCCCTGCCTTGGCCCTGGTACCAGTGGTTGAAGTTAAGGGCAAAATAGCTGCACACGCCCTAGAAGCTTTCGGGGTTTACATTTGACAGGCTGAGAGTTGCTGGTGTGAGAGACGAGATGAGACCTCCAGGCCTGTGGAGGGGACAGTTGACCGTACAGGCTCCGTTAGGCCATCTTCGGGACACATTTCGTGGGGTGAGTTAGTGTCTGGGAAGGGGGTTTTTCGAGCGGTCACACTGTTGCTCTGCAGAGAGCTGGGAAGGGGGATTGAGTTTCCATGTGCGTGGGACCGGGATCCCTGTTCGTGTGCTTCTGACAGACTTCTGGAGAGATCGCAGGTGCTTTCCAGTGACCCCTTTTGTATCCCTGGAACATAACTGCAGGCTGGCTCCAGAGTAAATGCAAGCCTCCTGGGCTCTATGCAGTTACACTGGGCTGGCCTTAGCCTTTTCTTTCCGTGCTGGGCCAGTTGTGCACACGCCATCCAGGTGTCCACTGCCGGGTCTCCTGCCGGCTATTGCTTCCTCAGGAATGCTCTTCCCTGCCGTTCACCGCTGCACCCCAGGCATCCTTCAGGTCTCTGCTGCGTGTCAGCTCTTCTAGAGGTCCCCCGTCGTCTCTCCACCTAAATGCAGTCCTTTTATTTCTCTCTTTCACGTACTCCTGTTCTTTCTAAACAGCATTTCCCATAATGTGTAAGTACCTTAAAAAAACGGGGCAATGATTTAGCACTTCTCCCCCCCCCCACCAGGCTGTGTGCCCCGTGAGAGCAGAGACCCTGCCTGTCCCTGTGTCCCCCTTGCTGGCACACAGCAGGCGTGCCTGTAAATACGTGTAACGTGTGTCCACACCTGATGAGCAGCTACGTGGCATGTGCTCATTGCCATTTATTGAACAGAGTTTGTTTCTTGATCTTAATTTTTAAATCACATGGATGAAACATGTTTCTTTTGAAAAATGAAACAAATAAGCACACCTCCATGTGATTTGATACTTTTTACTTAGCCTTCTGTTTTGGGAGGGGACGTTCACCATCATTTTGTGAAAGAGGTGGGGAGGTAAGGTAAGAGATCAAATAAGGTAAAAGTGATAAATGTCAGCTGGCTGTATTTTTAACAAGAAATAAAAGTTACTTTAAACCCTATCTCCACTGTTGCTCTGGACTACTTTCAACATTTCTCAGAGAATTAAATGGAATTCTACTAAATCCCCGTACCTGTGAATAAAAGGGAAATTGTCTGTATTCTCAGGACCTGAAATGTATTTCTCTCTGTTTCTGGAAATGAACATTTTCCCTAGCTGGTTATGGAAAGTCGAGGTGGGAGCACAGAAGTACACTGTGTGTATTTGCTAGCGTAATGGGCTGCTTATCATCACTTTAATCTTACTTGTGTTCCTATATATGAAGATTTTTTTATCATGCCTTTTGCTTAGCCTTTTTCTGAATGAGAGATTAAATTTTCCCCAGGAACTCTTATGAAAGAGAGTGGTAAGGCACGTAAGTTTGGTAAAAGGCAGTCGTTGAGGTAATACACTCTCACATTGCTGAACGTTCTGAATACAAGAGTGTTGAAAATTTTATCACCGGCTCATATACTGCAAATCTGTCTTAAGAATAAAAAGATTCAGATTTTATAGGACGAGCAGTTTGAATCGCATAGAAATTATGATTTGTACACTATTTGGTGTTAAGAAAATTTATACTCAGTCTTACCGTAATTGCCTGTGGTAGGAACTGGATCCTTATCTATTAAAAAAAAATCTGCAGAGTGATATGTGCCCCATTCTTGGTATGGTGGGGTGGAGATTAGTTAGGTCAGGTCATTTAGAATTCTGGGCTAGGTTAGTCATGACGTTGATTTCAGCCTTATCATCCTTTTCAGAATCTCTTATTTTGTTTTGGCCTTTGGTCTTTTGACATCGTGGAAATACTGCAGGGACTTGTCATTCCTTCCTCTCCTGTCATTGTATGAAAAGATTTCTGTAAGATAAAACTGGTAGGATATCAAGGTTTTTGTGTGTGGGTAGGTTTGGTCAGCTCTAAGAATTTCAATTCATAATTATTAGTAATTGTTATTCAGTTAACAGTTTAAAAATTACTATGAAATAATTTAAATATACACAAATCAGAGAGAATAGTACAATAGCCCATCACCCAGATGAAGTAATTAATAAGATTTTGCCATATCTGGCTTTATTCAGACCTTTCTTTTTCTTTTATTTGTTCTTTGTTGAAATATTTTACAGCAAATCCCAGAAATCATGTCATTTTACCCTATATGCTTAAGTAGGCATGTCTGAAAGATAGGGGCTTTTTCTTTCCTCATGCTTTCAACTTGACCCACGAGGCTGTTAAGGACCAGCTCTGTATTAGGCATCTTACTAGGTAGTAAGGATATTTGGGTGAATAAGACACCATCCTGGCTCCCAAGGAAATTAAGGACTGATGGAAGAAACAAAGACACAAGCTTACAGGTGCCTCACTGTATGTGCCAGATAACGCCTATGGGACAAGATTTGTGCAGGATTCAGTGGAAATTCACAAAAGGGACTTGCCAGCCTTGTAGGGTAGGCAGTGGGAGAGACGGTCAGTAGGCCTATGAGAGGAGGAATGCTTTGGTCAGAGTCTTAAATCCTTTCCCCCAACCTTTCAACCAACCCCCTGGGGCCCCTGGGCACACAGCACTGGGTGGTAACTGTTTTTGAGCCCTGTTTCCACATCTTCATGAAGAATTTTAAGGTGGAAAATATTTAAAAGCAGTAACTGTTGCCAAAAGGGACTTGGAATAAACAACTCTAAAATCCTGTGATCTTAAAAAAATACTTTTTGATGGCTGTGCAACCGATTTCCTCCACCTCTAATTTCAGACACGCTGAGTTATTTTGGAGGGAGCAGCCACGGTTTTGTTGGTAACCTTTTTTCTACCTTAGCTTTCTGCTTTTCTGTTCTTATACTTCAGAGAAATGCTGTGCTTTTTAAGTTTATGGCCTTGGTTGTT
The DNA here is from genome assembly GCF_003676395.1 of Aethalodelphis obliquidens. Taxonomy (NCBI): domain Eukaryota; kingdom Metazoa; phylum Chordata; class Mammalia; order Artiodactyla; family Delphinidae; genus Aethalodelphis; species Aethalodelphis obliquidens. The sequence continues at coordinate 14,649,328 of NW_020837985.1, read as the reverse complement.
GATAATGAAGGCTCATCAAATAGTATTTTCTTGAAAAAAAAAGTATGCTGTAATTCAAATACATGCCACTGAAAACATAATATTTTGTCATAACCTTATTATAAGTATTTCAAAGTGGGTTATTTTAAAAATTGTGTCTTTGCAGAAGAGAGAAAATATTGGGTTGGCCAAAAAGTTCGTTTGGGTTTTTCTCTAACATCTTGTGGAAAAACCCGAACGAACTTTTTGGCCAACCCCATATAATATAAAGCATTTTTTAAAAACATAAAAAACCAAAAAACCACGTGAACAGGCGCATCATGTGAGTGTGCTTCTCCAGGATAAACACAGGGGAAATGCTTTGGTTGCGCTTTGAGCGTGGTGGTTGAGGCGTTATCTTGAAATCACGAGTTTTACACATTAGACATGGCTCCAGCGGGCTCATGTGTCGGCCCTGTTGCCAGTGCGCCCCTGAAGCCCTGCTCTGATGCTCTGTGTCTTCTGTCGCAGGCACGCACCGAGGCTGGGCTGCCGTCCAGATGCGTCTGCTTCACGAGCTGGTCTACGCGTCCCGGAGGATGGGGAACCCTGCTCTCTCTGTCAGGCACTTGTCCTTCCTGCTACAGACCATGCTGGATTTCTTGTCAGATCAAGGTGAGTGGATTCAAACTCCAGTTTTCTCCCAGGAAAGATGAATGAGTGCACTCCTGGTGCTGGCCCCCGTCAGCACCGGCCCAGGATCGGGTGGGTGATGTCCTCCGTGCCCTCACCTCCCTGGGCCCCTCTCAACACACACTACTGGCCCTTCTCGCTGCTCTCAGCCTCCGGCATGGGCTCCCCTTGCCTTTGCCTACGTTTTATAAAATGTAAGTGTCAAAGTGTAACACTTACATGCAGAAGTGCACGATTCACAAGCACACTGCTCAGGGAGTTTTCACGAAGTGACCACGTGGTACCCAGCACCCAGATCGGACACAAGACTGGAACCCCAAACACCTCTGTGCCCCTTTTGGTCAGTGCTCCCCTCGCGGGCAGCGTCTGTCTTGACCTTCTGAGGGATCATGCATGTCTTTGCCCACACATCAGGGCAACGTTCTTCTAGGTCCTTGCCTCCGTCACCTTCTCTTCTCACACAGTTCCTGGGTGTCACGTGTTTTTTGGGTTTCAGTCACAATCCGTTTATCTCCAGCCCAGGCCCCACCCTGAGCCCCAGGTGTTCTCCTGCTGCCTGGGTGCCGCACAGGCCCTTGGAAATCAGCCCTCCGCTGCCTGTGTCCCAGCGCCCTGTCTGCCTGTCCCTCCCGCCGGGTTAGCATGAGCTGTGGGTCCCCTGGGAAGCACTCTTGGATGTGATGCAAGTGCGGGGCGTTTATTAGAAGTGCTCTTGGGATCGACACCCACTGAGGGGAAGAGAAGGAGGCAGGTCTGGTTGGGCAGAGGGAAGCTGGGCCTCGGGACAGAATCTGCAGGGGCCTGGGCGGCCCCCGGGAGCTCCGGGCTGGGGTGACCCTGGAGCCGTCCTGCATCATCCCGCAGGCCGGCCTTCTGCCCCCTCTCCGAAAGGTCGTACAGGTTCTCGTGGCGAGGTCCCTATCTCCCTGTGGAGGGCACTGTCTAGAGAGGACGCCGCCCAGAGCCTTGGGGGTGAGGCCTCAGCGGGGCCTCTGGCACTGGGATGGCCGCGCTGTGTGCAGAGGAGCTGGGTCTCTGTAATCACACACCCAGGGGCTGATGCAGCTGCTCCCAGGAAGGGGAGCACATCCCTTCCCTGAGCTGCTTCCACCTCCCCCTGCCTCACCTGCCTCGTCCTGGACTTTTTTCTCGCAAATACACATCTTCTTCCCGCAGCGGGCCTTTGCCCTCACCCCTTGCCTGCACCTTGTCAGCCATCTCCCCTGGGTCTGCACTTCCTCTAGGCTGCCTGTCACAAGTCCCAGGGGACCCGTCGTCCTCCTGCTGTTCGGTCTCTCCCCTCACGCACTACTCACGTTGCACCGACAGAGCTGGTGCCTGTTTAGTCGGCCTGTCTTCCCTGCAGAAGCCCCAGGAGAGAAGGAACTTGGTGGTTATTTAAGGTCATATTAATTAGTGATCCGAAGACGCTGGGTCTAGAAGGAGAGAAACTTGGGATATTTGACCCTGTTGAACAAACCGCTGCCTCATAAGGGCCTGTGTGTAATGGTATTTGGTTAATTGGAGTCTTCTGAGAAGAGGACTGAAGTCAGGAGGACCAAGGGTTCCCTCCACTCACCCCAACCTCTAATTACCATAACCTCAGATCAGTAATTAAGTTCTTCCTGGGCCTTCATTTTCTCATTTGTACAACTAGGATATTACAGATTGTGTGGCAGCTTGTTATTATTTTAATGATAGTATTTTAATTGATTGGGTGACCTTTCTCCTGGGGAGCTCATGGTACCATTCACAGAGTTGATAACTAACATTTCTAAATATCACCGCATTGAAATGAAATACGGAAGAGAGGAGTAGCCTTGTCCTTGGACGGGAACCCGTCTGGGTGTTTGCAGAGGGAGGCAGCACAGTCTGGGGGTTCTTGCCTGCCCCTCCACATAGGTCCCCCCCGCCCGGTGTGTGCCAGTGCGCGGGAACTCACAAGATGGGTCTGGGGCCAATTGTTTTTTGTTTTTTTTTATGACGAATTTTATTCCAAAGTGGCTCTAGTAGTATCAGAGACATTGATGTAGGGTTTGAATATTGTTTCAGGTAAAGTGACAATGGATAAAAGCAGTATTTCTAGTTAATATATTTTTAGATAATGGGATTTTAAATGTGTGAGTTAAAAATGTAATAAATATTAATGAACTTATTTACAAAACAGAAACAGACTCATAGACAATAGAAAACTAACCTATGGTTACCAAAAGGGAAAGGAGAGGGGAATAAATTAGATAGACAACAATGTCCCACTGTATAGTGCAGGGCACTGTATACTCAATATCTTGTAATAAACTATAATGGAAAAGAAATGTAATAAATATTAAAAATAGATGTTTTACTATTTTATCTACTTTGAAAGATTTATCAATTCAGAATTATAGGGGAGATTTGTTTTTTTAAAGGAGAACCACTTTATTTTGAGTAGTAAACAAAACTGCATTTATAACATAATAAACAAACCTTCCTTCAATTTCTTCACAGTTAGTCCAAAGAATAAAACCTCTGACTTAATGAAAATTTACATTTAACCTTAAATATTCTAAAATCCATCCATGTCAACTTTGGAATTTTAATCTTGCCTGATACTATGAAATAGGGCAAACCTTGATCAATGGGCAAATTCCTAATTTTTGCTGTTCAGCCACTTTTCTGGATCTTGCTCTCTGATTCCGTACATTCCAGAGTGTTCAATGGATTTGTAATGAACTTCCAAGATGAAGGAGAATTTCTTGCTCATTGTTTGCCTGAAACCTTGGCTTGTGTTCATCTTTTTAAACAAAAAATATGCTCCAAAAATGCCCACAAGTTCAGCTAGTAAAACTCCTTTAAAGATCTTCTTTGCCAGTGGATCCAGAGTACAGGCCATCCTGAGGCACGTACTCGCGGGGCTGCTGGGACCAACTGTTTACATGAAAAGAGTAGGGTGTGGGGAGGATGCCACGGTTAAGCCTATAGAGGAGTCCATAGTAAATGATGGATATGGGAGCATCATGGGGGAATTGACAGTTCTTTTCAGAGGTGGAAGAATGGTTTGGGTAATGTTCCATGAAGGAGGTGACCTTGACCTTGAAGAACAAATTGGTGTTTGCCAGACAAGACTGAGAAGAAGGAATAGCTTCAGGTAGGAGGACTTTCTCCAGTTCTGGTGGAATTAAGAGGGTTTGGTTTATTTGGGGAATGTTAGATACAGTGATTTGTGTGATTCTGTTGTCTGGGATTTTGGGAAGGAAAGTGGATGATCAACAGTAGTGCAATACGATCCTGCAATTCCACTCCTAGGTATATACTCAAGAGGTTTGAAGACATACACCCACATAAAAACTTGCACATGAGTGTTCCTAGTGGCATCACGCATAATAGCCAAAAAGTGAAAGCGGCATCCATCAATGTCCATTCACTGATGGATGGATAAAGAAAGTGTGGCGTGTCCACCTGGATTTCTCATTCTCTTCCTCTCCCTCATCCCTTCTTCCTTTCCACTTTCCTTCCTTCTTCTGGCTAACATTTGTTCATCCTTCAGATCTCAGTGTAGATAACCACTTCTGTTGTTTTCTACAAAGCCTTTCTTGGTCCCTCAAGACTACCTTGTGTTTCTTTGGAACATTTCCACTGGAGTATGTGCTTACCCATCGAGCACTTTCACCCACTATATTTCGATCGCTCAATTGATTGACAGGCTCCACACTCAGGCTGCAAGCTCTCTGAAGGTGTCTGTCTGACTTGCTGTTTTTCTTGTCCCTGTCACCTAGTGGCTTGTGCTGGCATCCACATAGGGCTGAACGCATTAATAATAAATGCTTTTCCTTTTTTAAAAGTAACTTTATTGAGATTTAGTTCGCAGACCACAGTTTAAAATGTGCCCTTCAGTTTTTTAGTGTATTCACAGATATGTGCACCTGCTAACCACAGTCAATTTAAAACATGCATCACTTTGAAAAGAAACCCTATTAGTGGCTAGTTAAAGCCACTGTGGCTGGTTAGTGGCACCTTCAGTACTCACATCCTGTTGAATGCATTAATAATAAATACTCTCTTTCTTTTTATGGTTTATTTTCACTGTTACTGGGAAGGCTATGGTGAGCGTCTTCAGCGCTTTGGCTTTTCGAGCAGGAGAGAGATTTTGTCAGGAGAGGGATTACTGGGTCAGCCATTCTGAACACTTTTATTGCTGTTGAAACATATTGGAAATTGCCTTCTGAAAGGATTGTTCTAATTATAGCTCTGGCAGCAGTGCTGCTCATTCAGTATGTAGAAAACGTTGCCTTATTGTTTTAATTTGTATTTTCTGGGTAAGTTGCAAGTTTGGATATTTGTTCTGTGTTCCTGTTTACTAATTGTATCTCTTTTATGTGAGACTCTTTTACAGTCTTCTGACTGTTTCCCTGTAGCTTGTCTCATTTGTTTCTCATTTCTTGGGAGGCAGATAGCATCAGGCCACTGTGCTGAGGTCTGTCACGCTTTGAGATGCTAATGAAGTCCTTTGCCCAAAGTCTGTCAGTTACTATGAGAGATACTCATACTATGAAATGTATCTTGTGCCCGTAACATACCTGGATGGTGTACAGCGGGTTTGAAAGAGTTAAGACACCTCCTGAAAGTGCTTCACTTGTTTTTGAACTAAAGCTGAAAGTAGCAGGAAAATCTGTTTTAAACATTTTATGATAGATCTCTTTAGCATAATACGAAACTTGAAACTGTTGCTGGAACTCTGAGAAATACATTTAACGTTACAGAGGATTAGCTCAGACCAACATATGTGAATTTAACAGAGAGTATGAAACGCTCTACATTTGACCCACATTGGCCATCCTTTGGTTTCTTGAATACGTCAGGATTTTTGCTTTTTGGTGTTTTCTTGTCTCAGGACGTCGGCTACACTCTTGCCAGCCGTCCCGCCTTCAGCTCTGGGGTGGGTTTGTGCAGGTGGCCTCCCCATCCCCGCCCTCACAGCGTCTTCTGGTCATGTCCCGACTTTTCTTCAGGGCGGGCAGTTTTTATGGCTGACCCTCCACTTCCTCTCTTGATAAATCCCCCTCTAGGAGAGTCGGGCCCCTCAGGGACAGCAAGGCTAAGTTATGGGACGAGGGGCCGAGCTGCCTGGGAAGAGAGGGGTTTCCTCTTTTCTGCCGGGAGAAGCGTGAAGCCCCAGGAACAGCTGGTGACCACACTGGGTCGTGTGGAGAAGAGTCTAGGAGTGGAGCGGACTCTTCCTTGTGTGGTCTTCTCCATCCCAGCAAGCACACTGTAATCCAATCCCTAGAGCCCTAGGGCCTCCCTAACTAGAACGTGCTTTCTAAGAAAGCAGTGACTCTGCTTGGATCACTGTACCTTTTTTTTTTTTTGCGGTACGCGGGCCTCTCACTGTTGTGGCTTCTCCCGTTGCGGAGCACAGGCTCCGGACGCACAGGCTCAGCGGCCATGGCTCACGGGCCAAGCCGTTCCGCAGCATGTGGGATCCTCCCGGACCGGGGCACGAACCCGTGTCCCCTGCATCGGCAGGCGGACTCTCAACCACTGCGCCGCCAGGGAAGCCCCTCATTGTACCTTTGTAGCATCTAAAATAGTCGTAGGTGTGCCGGAAATATTTGTGGAATGAGTGAGTGATGGTGGCAGTGATCAGTGACCGCTCAGGAAGTACTCTGGGAGGGGGGTTTTGGAGGGGACGTTGGAGTGCAGTGCTAGGACACTTGTTTTGAAGGTGCATTTAAATAACATTTTACCATGGTGTTTGTTCATACTTTAAAAGTGATGTGGAATGGCTGATAGGAGTTATGAGGTGATTGATCCCTCCTGCTCACCCACCCGTCACTCCTTGTCGGAACCTCTGGCCAGATGATTTACTTGCATGGATTTAGGGTTAAGGAAAACCCAGAAGAAGGAAGAGATGGAGTCTCCCAGGGAGGGCTGAAGAAGCGCTCATCAGGAGGCAGCAGGTGCTTGAGATGGGCCCTGGAGAGTGAGCAGGTACTCAGCAGGTGTGTGGGACACAGGTGGGGGGAGGTGAAGGGAAGGAGTGTTTAGGGCAGGGCTTGCATGAATGAAAGAGAAGGTGCCGCTGTGCTTGGGCTGAGGGATGCGGCTCAGTCCAGACCTGGGTCTTCTGCTGCTTCGGGCGTGGCAGTGCCTGTCAGGTAACGCATCTCATCCGTAAAGTGGGAATGGATGCCCGGAGGACGGCGTCCTGGCGTTCCTCCCCGGCACCCCTGTGTTCCCGGGCTGCCCGGCTGCAGAAGGCCACAGCCGTGTGAGGCCCGTTGCAGGGGTGAACACGGAGGTCCTGCCTGGTGAAGTGGCCCGTCCCAGCCCCACAGCCAGTGGCAGAACGAGCCTGGACCCCTAGCCTCTCAGCTCCTAATATGGGGGAAGGGAAGCCACTTGCCCTGACCCCTCTTGACAGAGACGTTTTCGTTTAACTGCCAAATGACTGCCTGCTTCCACGCGGCGTTCGAGCTGCTGATGGCAAATGCGTTCCAGCACAGTGCTGCTGCCCCCTGGCAGTGGGATGGTGATATGTGTGTATTTCATCAGAGGGAAAAACACTCGCTGAGCTTGGAAACAGCTTCAAGGCAGCCTTTGGTGCACAGAGGACCTTGTTTATGGAAAAGGAAGAATTACCGCTTTGAAAACAATGACAAAGCTGTGAAAACTGCAGTTCAGTTAGGGTTCTAAATGCACGCATGCATACGTAGTACACGCGTACCATTAAAGAGAAATTGTCCCGACACTTGTTAACATGGCAAGGAAGACTGTTCCAGACAGCTGCAGTAGGGTCAGCTCTGTTGCGGTAGGGGAGAGAGACTGGGCTCCCTCCGAATACAAGGACAAGTGGGGATTCAGAGCCAACAGCAAAGGGAGTGGGGAGTGGACAGAAAATTACTCAGAGGAGACGTCGGGCTGGGGAACTCTGGCGCAGTTGGCCTAACAGGATTCTCGCTGAAGGCAAGCCAAGGACTTAGACGTCAAGGGGGGGTCGGGTGGTGTGAGGAACTTGATCAGATATTGAGGGTGATCGGATATCAAGGGTGGGGGGACTCTCGCTCACCTAATTAAGTGGGATCCTTGCTACAGCTGGACTAGGCGGGGCGAGGACAGGGCCTAGTCAGAAGTAGGGCACTGAGCAGCCTGCATCAGGGAGAGGTTCTCTGTCATTACGCACACAGGTACGTACATGCACGCGTGCTTTATGACCGGGGTTTGACTGTACGCAGTGTGGGGGCTGGCTGCACGGTATGTGGAGCAGTTGCTTCTGTGTATGCTGCCGGATCCTGAAGCCCTCAGGCAGGCAGTCGGAGAGGCGGTTGGGAAGGGGAGGTGGGTGGGAAGGAAGCACAGACGAGCAGGCACTTGTGAGGCTGAGCTGGACCCCACCCCACGGGGAGGGACAGGAACCGTGCTGGTTTCTCAGCACCTCCCAGCCCCCAGCTTCGATGATGGGAGCCCCTGGAGGAGCGGCCACCTGGCCCAGGAGCTGGAGAAGCTGAAGCAGAGGGCCTGGGGGCGGCTAGAGGAGCTGGGGGAGGGATGCTGCCTCCACCCCACCACCCCAGCAGTGTCGGTGGGCGTGCCTGTGCCTTCCGGGTCCCCATGCACGCTGGCTCAGAGTATGCAGGGAAGGGGCTTCTGGGAAGTGTGGATTCAGCTTAGCTAAACGCACACACTGGTGAAGATTTGACTTCGTGGTTTGAAGGGCACGTCCCCTTTCAGGAAGCGGGAGATGAGTTCCCATTGAGAAAAAGCATTCCTATTTTATATTTGCTTTCCTTGCTATCATAGTTGACATTTTACTTCTTGTTTTAGTACCGGGAACAACTTTTTGTTTTGATTTCTCTTTGATGAGCCCGTAGTTATACATTTAGATGGGCTAGACAGGAATAATTCCTCCGTTTCCTCCCCCGCTGCTTCCTTCTCTCTTTGAAAACTGTTCATCTGAGATTACGTGATGCTTTTTGAACGAGAGTGGATTGTACTGTGAAGAGAATCAGAAAAAGTAGGATTGCCAATTCCTTTAAAAATTTTGGTTTTTACATGTAAAGTAGATAGGTTTTTGAGTTGTGAGTGCAATTGCAGTAGACCCGTAAGGCTCCTGAAGGTGTATTTTAAGGGTTCTAGGAATACTGTGCAGACGATGAAGGACAAGGCAGGGGTAAACGATGGCATTGGGGAGCTCTCCTTATCTCCTTTCTGGAAGTGTTTATTGATCATCTCCGTGACTTGGACACGATGCTGGGTCCATGCAGTACCAGAGGTGACTTTTGGGTTGAGCTGGAGGCCGAGGGACAGCGGCGGCAAGGCTGTGGGGCGGGGCATTGCGGCAGCTGTGCTGGCGGGAGCGAGGTGCGAGGAGTTACGAATGCTCCCGGCGTCTTTTGGCCGAGCAGTGTTTAGTGTAACAGGATGCCTGCAAAACGTGGGGCTAAGGGATGGCGGGAGATGCAGCCAACAAGAGAGACTGGGTGGGGTGAGGAGGCCCTTGGTGCCAGTCCTGTGGGCGGGGTAAAGGGAGGCTTATCTGCACGGTTGTCACACGTCACCTCCTTCTTCATCTAGGGGAAGCAAAGAAGGAGGGACAGAGGATGGAGGGGTTTCGGGAGGAACTGGAGAAGCTGGGTCGGGTATTTTGGACTCAGAAACCAGCTAAAATGGAAGAAGCCAAAGCTTGTTACCTTCCACCCCAATCCCTAACCCTCACCTAAAACAACCTGCAGGGAGTTTTAGGTTTTGGGGGTTCCTTAAGTAGAATGGTAAATTTATGTTCGCTACCATCTACGTTTTATCTCTGAGCATCATTTTTGGAGGGGGGGAGACCCTGGGTTCAAATGCCAGGATTATCACTTGCTGCTTTTGTTTCCTTTACACTCCCAGCCCCTTCGAGTCCCTTTGGGTTGTCCCTTTGAGTCTGCGCCTCCGCCAGGTGTGCCCAGTGCCCCTGGGCTTCAGCTGCTACCTACTTCGTCTCCCAGAGCACCCTTCATCACTCAGCCTCTGCATCTCGACCTTATCCGAGGTCCAGGCCTGCAGGTCGCCCATCGCCTTCAGACTCCTCTCTGTTGGCGTCTGTACTTCCAATCAGGGCTCGTTTCCCATCCCTTCCTGCTCTCGTGACCTTCCGCTGTGACCTCAGGAACTCATGGTCTGTCATAGCAAAGGCCCCTGTTTCGTCTCAGCCTCTTTTTTCCCCTGAATGTTCCATTAACCTTGTACTAAGGTAGTGACTCTTTACCACAGAGTTTGCAAATGTGTGGGAATGTTTCTGGTAGAACCTTGACCAAGGGGTGTCATTTGTGTTTCGCAGGAAGGAACGAGGCCGCTAAATGCAGGTCTAACGCAGGTGAATAAAGCACAGAAAGCGCTGTCCTGCTCAGGATGCCGGGGGTGCTCCCCCGGAGCCACAGTGGGAGGGGCCAGCTCATTCCCCTAGGCGCTGCTTCCCGGGCCACCCCTCAAGATGCTGCTGTTTTTTCCTGCTGCACGCCAAGTGCCTCGGGGCCTAGAGGTGGCAGAGAAGTCCTTCCCTATTGCTACTTCCAGGCAGTCCTCCTTGGAACCCCCAGCTCCTCACAGCAGGTGTGCTTCTCCTTTGGCTGTGGCCACTGACGCGCTGTGGTCACTTCTCCCCGCTCCTGGCTCACCCTGTCCTGCAGCGCCGCCACTGTCTGTGTCCTGGTGGCTTCGTCATCCACTTTGAGGGTCCAGTCAACACCATCCTTATCTTCTCCGTCTGTTTCCTCCTGGTGAACTCACAGGCCCACGTCTCCAAGAACTCTCTGCACACATGGCTCTTGTATTTATTTCTTACACGGAGCTCCAGGCCGGAACGCCTGACTGCCTACGCATCCTTCCCTGCCCCGTCTCAGCACGTGGTACCACTCTCCGTCCAGCTGCTCAGACCACAGACGGTGAAGTCAGTCTCCATCCCCTTTCCCCCCATCAGACCCCATATCTAAGTCCTCCTCAGGCAGTCCTCCGGGTTTTACCTCCCAAACATCCCCATCCGGCCCCTTCTCCCCACCTCTGTGCTTAGAGGGGCAGCCTGAAACCACCCCCGCCCCCATCACTCAGCTGGGTGTGGATTTGGTTCTTTGGTTCAAATAAGGCTTAGCCCTGGGGGAAATACATTTTGAAAGCAAGTAACGCTCAGCCCACAGTTAACTCAGAATTTACAGGCCCAGTTCCAGAGCCCCGTCCTGGACCCAAGAACTTGCATTTCACAAGGACCTGGGGAGGCCAGTGCAGGAGGTGTGCTCCGTGGGCTGAGAAATGGGCTTTGATAAGAACAAGTTGTTGGTGGGGAGTTTTTCACTGGGGCCATTTCAGGGTCTTTGCCTCTTTCTGGAAAGCAGGCTCCCTTCTTCCCCTCCGTAGCCACCATTCACTGGGTTTGGAGTAAAATGCATAGAGTCACCGCTGCGGCCCTGGCTGCGCTCAGAGGGGTTCCTGCCTTCTTTAGTGCCCCTGCTCGTGGGTAGCAGATCCGTGAGTTGTGGGCCAGTGAGATTTCTTATGGATTCTACAGTTATTCATGTGAAAGCTCACGTAAAGCGATACAAGTTATGTCACATTTAGTTAGAGATGTGCTGTCACGTTTTTATTGGAAAGAAGGACCCTGAGGCTGACGTGGAATCTGAGGGTGCTGATGCCCTGTGTATCAGCCCGACAGCCACCTATGAGGGCGTTGAGGTGGTGACACAGGGCGGCACAGCGTCGGGCGCAGGACGGACTGGACAGATGGACACACCTCCTCCGCGTGCCCCACCGCCCTGCACTTTCACTTACCGTAGTTCTAGACTATTGTGAATTAAAATTACTTTTCTGGCCATCTTTTATAATCCTGGGTTTTAAAATATCTGTTCTTCACATTTTTTTGAATTTCAGTAAATTGTAAAATGGCATTGAAAATAAGAATGCATTATTTTACTAGATTTTGGTATCAGACATCATGGGTAAAATAACATGGCTATAAAAATTGAAAGTCTCCTACAATATGGACCAACTTGAAAATATGCAGGCTTTGGGTTTAAAGCCCTGTGTGTTGTGTCTTGTTCCCGCTATGAAGAACATACAGGCCTAGATTTGAACTTTTGTCCTTTGGCTTCATAGCAAAGCATAAAGAGCTGCAGCATGAACCCTGCCCAAAGATGAAGGCCATAGTTTTTTTTTTTTTTTTTTTGCTGTACGCGGGCCTCTCACTGTTGTGGCCTCTCCCATTGCGGAGCACAGGCTCCGGACGCTCAGGCTCAGCGGCCATTTCTCACGGGCCCAGCTGCTCCGTGGCATGTGGGATCTTCCCGGACTGGGGCACGAACCCGTGTCCCCTGCATCGGCAGGCGGACTCTCCAACCACTGCACCACCAGGGAAGCCCAAGGCCATAGTTTTTATATTGTGAAGGCATATGTATTATTCTGCTTCTTGCTTTCCATTCCAGACATGCTCTTTCCCCATTGCATTTTATCCCCAGGTGGTATACGTTGTTTCTTCTGGAGTTTTGAGTTAATATGTTCCATTTTTCACCTGGGTGGAGGAGGAGGCGGTCTGAGTACATGAATTGTTACCTTGCAGAGTCCTGGTGGGAGCTCTTCAGTAAAGAGCTGTCATTTGTCTCTGTCGCAATTTATACAGTCCCTTTTGTTTGTTCAGAAATAGAAGAGGTTGAACAAAAACCCAGCAGAAATGAAGGGAAGCTTTTGACTTCCTTTAAGTTGTGTGTTGATGAGATAAATGCTGTGTAGGGCAACATAATAAGTACCTGCTAATAAAATGCATTCTCAGTAGAGCAACCACACACGTAAAATAATGAGGTGAAGAAAAACTATCAGTATGTCAAAATCCCCAGTATATTAACTGCATTTACTAGTTATGGGAAAATACTAATTTGCCAAGTCGTAGGTGAGCCAAAGTAGAGCATCCTGGGGTGGTATCAAAAGGGGCACTCCGCACCTTCTCGAAGGATTTAGTCTTGTGGGACACCGTGGTCTAGATGGTGTACGCTTTTCAGCAGTGGAGTGGGGCCTGCTTTGCTGCTCACTTGCCCACCATCTGCTGCACGGAGTGCCAGCCTGCCACTCTCTCGGGCAGGCTGCCATTTCTGGTGCAGGATATGGTGACACATTCTAAGGATGCACCTTGTCTCCCAGGTCGTCCTTTCTCATCTCTCTTCCACACAGAGTATAAAGTGATCTTCCCAAAGCAGATATTTATAGCAATCTATGTGTGAAGGCTGGACAGCTGGAATTGAGACTTTTTTTTTACCCCCCAAACCCCAGCCTAGCATAAAGTCTGGCTCATAGGGGCTCAATACGTGCTTGTTCAATCGAATTGCTTGTTTTCTCTGCATTATTTCCTCATCAGGAAAGTGAGGATTATGTCTACCTTGCTGTGCTGGTGTAGGGAGTTGAGGCGCTGTATGGAAAGAGCCGGAAGCGTAATACATGCTCAACACATTGTAATTCTTATTGTTTCTGTTGATTTGTTTCTGACTTCCGAAGCGTTTCAACACATGTGGGTCTTAAACTGGAGAACTGTACCGTTTTCTATTTTGATGGTATGTGTATCATTCATGGGGTAGTTGAATGGCCTTGGACAAGATGCCGGTGTCCCTGGCCTGGGCTGCTCTGTGTGTAGGATGGAGACAGTACAACATTGTTTCAGCAAGGAGAACAGTGCAGAGAAACATATGGGTCATGATCCTTGGATTGAGGCAGACCTGGGTTTGCCTCCTGTGTCTTCTGATTAAATGTAGCCTTTGAGAATTTACTTACTTTACTAAGCCTGCTTTCAACTGTAAGATTAAGAAGATAATGTCTGATAGTGTCTGGAGGATTATCAGAAATAACGTGTAGCAGTCACTTGGCATCCTGCCTGCAATAGTAGAAGCTCGATAAAATTAGCATCTTCCCTTACTTCACCTACTTGAAAAGTCAGTGTTTCTCCCCATAATGCTATACAGTTCTTTCCAGCTTAAAGAGCTTTTGGTGGATGTTATCAGAAGTTTCAGCAGCAGAGTAACCTGTTAAAGTTATAAAAAGAGAGTTTCTCTGCAGGATTTTCATAGTTAGGTGGGAACAGATGGGGAGAACCTTTTGGCTGTGTCTGACTCTAATCTTTGACCAATTTCCTCTAAAAAATGGTTATCTTGGCAGGTACTTATTTATTGCTAAGGATGACTAGAATGATTAAAATATAGGTTTCTCTGTATCTGGAATATGTCAGAGTAAGAGAAGAGGAATTTCTGAGTATTAAATTCAAGCCAAAATAGAGCAGTACGGTTTTCACATGGAAGTATTGAGTCTGAAATTTGAAGCAACTGGGAAAGGGTGTGCACACTACCTGGACCAGGACCGTGGGTTTGGCGTAGATTTCCGGATAGGAATCAGCACGAGGGGTGGGGGTGGGGGGGGGTGGTGGTTGGGTTTCCCAGGTGTGACCTCGGGCCAATCACTTCTCTGATCCCTGGCCTTCACTTTCCTCTTTGGTAAAAAATGAAGCAGTGAGACCGGATGACCACTCATACGTGTATATTCATTTATCAAATTAGCTCTGTATTAGGTATTGCATCTCAGAATTGATTGAGAATTTTGAATCTGTTAATACTTTCTGTCATGTCAAGTGAGGAGTTGAAGATGTGCTCCAGTAACTTGCTGAGCACCGGAGAGGACAGCTGACCTGGAGCCCTTACAACAGTGGCCCTCAAACTTCTCGATCATGGCCCATAGTAGGAAGTACACTGCGTGTGAAAAAACACACGTTTCATGAAACGACACCCATTCTCACTGTGTGTGGTGTCCCCTATCGGTCAGCTTGGGCCACCGTAACAAAAATACCACAGCCTGGGGGGCCTCAACAACAGACATTTATTGTCTCCCAGTCCTGGAGGCTGGAAGTCTAAGATCAAGGTGTCGGCAGGGCTGGTTCTTCCTGAGGCCTCTCCTTGGCTGGCAGATGACCACCTTCTCCCTGTGTCTTCACGCGGTCGTCCCTCTGTGTGTGTGTTGCTGTGTCCTAATCTCCTTTTCTTACAAGGACACCGGTCATATTGGATCAGGGTCCACGCCTATGAGCTCATTTGACCTTAACTACTTCCTTAAAGGCCGTCTCTCCAGATGTAGTCGTCTTCTGAGGTACTGGGTATTAGGACTTCAACAATATAAGTGTGGGGGGTGGGGAGACACAGTTTAGCCCGTAACGTGGAGTATGATCCATCCCACCCCACCCCACCCCACCCCACCCCGTCCCGTCCCATCCCGTCCTGTCCCGTCCCATCCTGTGGGATGCTGCTCGCTACCCACTAAACTGATTTTTTAAAAAAAATATTTATTTATCAAGCAACCCATACATCGTTAGTATAGACATCGTGCAAGGTTAAAACATATTCAAACATCAAGATCCACATTCAGGGCTTCCCTGGTGGTGCAGTGGTTGAGAGTCCGCCTGCCGATGCAGGGGACGTGGGTTCGTGCCCCGGTCCGGGAAGATCCCACGTATCGCGGAGCGGCTGGGCCCGTGAGCCATGGCCGCTGAGCCTGCGCGTCGGGAGCCTGTGCTCCGCAACGGGAGAGGCCACGGCAGTGAGAGGCCCGCGTATTTTTCTATAAACTTTAAATGGCAGAGCTGTTTTTGTCTTCTTTGTCCAGTGATAACTTTAGACATATTTTCCATTGACAATATCATAAATGCCATAAAGTTCTAAGCAAGTTCTAGAGGCTGGAAGTCTGGGGTCAAGGTGCCAGCGTGGTTGGGCTCTGGTGAGAGCTCTCTTCTTGGCTTGCAGATGGTTGCTTTCTTGTTGTGTCCTCACGTAGCAGAGAAAGAGAAAGAGAAAGAAGAAGAGGAAGAGGAAGAGGTGTAAGAGAGAAAAAGAGAGAGAGAGAGAGAGACTAAACTGATTTTTATGACCCACGAAAAGGTCAAATAGCTTACAGGCTGTTACACCCTTACTTCTCTTTTAGAATCGGCAATGGGATTTAAATGGAATGGGCTCGTTTGAAATGAGTCACTTGCAGACTTCCCCAGTGTCCCTGTGACCTGTGCTCCGCATTTGTTAGCTTCATTTACATGTGTCGCACGTGGACGGAATCAAGCTGTTCGGCCCGTGCAGCCGTCACGTCCTACTGGTATCCTGCTTCACTGATCTGAGAGAGAAAAAGAAGGCACCAGTTCAGGCTTTTCTGGATCTCATTTTTAAAAAGAGATTGAGATAAATTCACATTAATATTTATCAAGCAGCCTCTCAGTGGCAGAGAACTATTTTAGTGGAAGAAATGGCATATTCCTTAGTAAAATGAATGCAGAGACCCTTGGTAGGACGTGCAGGGTTTAGCTCTTCTCTGGGTGATGAGCTCTACAGATAGCCCCCAGCTTTCAGCGAGGAGACCCTGGATGCAGCCCACAGAATACCGACGCCAGGGGACAGAGCACCAGCCCCCGGCTCCTTGGCTTTTTCTGCCTTTGAGCATCCCCAGGGGTCTGTGTAATGTAGGCAACTTGAAGCTGTGCCGAGGCCGGGCTGTTGGATGGTTGGTGCCCACCTGGGCTCACGTGGCTGATGGCCGACCCTGGCTGACTGTGGCCCCTGCACATCGGCGAGTCTGTGTTCCTCTCTAATTGTCCCTGTGTCCATTCCACGGCTCTCTTGACGTATCAGTCATGTTCTATGCACGTAGCGGGGTAATTTTAGTGGCACTAGGGAAGGTACCGAGGTGCAGGGGCCTGTTTCTCCTGATGTCAAGGCTCTGCTGTTTGCATGAATAACCCCAACAGTGGGAGAAGGGACAGCTCTGTGGGTGTGGGGAGAGGGTGGTGTTTGATGTGGCTGTAGATGGATTTGGAGGAAATAAAACAACTACACAGAGGGAATTCCCTGGCGGTCCAGTGGTTAGGACTTGGTGCTTTCACTGCCGTGGCCCGGGTTCAGTCCCCGGTCGGGAAACTTAAGATGCCGAAAGCTGCGCGGGGGAGGGACGCTCAGCTGTGGCTGGGCTCTCCCACTCGCGGAGAGAAGACGGGATGGTACCGGCGTGGCAGCAGAGGGGGCAGCACGAGCAGAAACAGCTCCTCACCTGCTCTGAGATTGAGTTTGTTCATCTCTAAAGTGGGGGTGATTCAGTGATGGAAGGAGCCACGCTCCATACCCAGCAGAGCACCTGGCATTACAGGAAGGCAGTTAGTGTTGACTCCTTCCTTATTGCTTATCTCAAGCCCCCTTTGTTCTGATGTTTTAGACTCTAGCGAGACAAGTTAACAGCATCACCAGCAGCGCCCTGTATGTTGGCTGATGACCATGTGCCTCGTGCTCACAGCCCCTCCTGGGACCCAAGCAGCCCCTGTGCTGCTGAGGAAGCAGGCCCAGGTGCAGGGTGGTGGTGGTGGGGAAGGCAGGTGTCACGGGCACAAACCTGTCCAGCGGGAGGTGGGGCAGAGGGAGGTTCAGATGCAGGTGTGTGAGGCTCCAGTCCACGCGCCCTCCTCTCTTATGTGTTCCCACATCTCTGATGGCCTGATCCCCAGTCTGAGTTCTCAGTTCTGCTTTCCAGATGGAACAGTCCTCATCTTCGCATTTGAGCTGGTGCTCATATGTCGCGATCCCGGACTTCCAAAGCTAGATTAATTCATTTTCTCACTTGCCCAGCCAGTATTTGATTTTTTAGAGTGTCTGCCTCTTGTATCTTTCCTCAGTTTCAGCACCTTCAAGGTGCAGACACATGACCGGGCTTTGCCTTAACAAGGGTTTCTGGGTCCTGAGAGTGTGTGATAGTCGTGGGCGTGCACTTTCTGTACTCTGTGCCCTTACAGGGGTGAATTGCCCTAATCCTCACAGTTGCCCCAAACGGGTAGCTACTGTTCTTAGGCTTATTTTGCAGTGAGACGATTGATGCATAAGGAAATTAGCTAGAATGCCTAAGGTCTGCTATGTGGTATTTGGAGGAGCTGGGACTTGGACCCTGGCCATCTGGCTCTGGAGTCCATGCTCTTGTCCGCCGCTGGCCTCGATCACCTTCTGTTGCCTGAGTGCACGCATTGACGGTTGATCTTGTTGCCCTGCACTGTGACAAGGAGCCAGACCCGCCAAAGGTTGCATTGGGACATCAGACATCACACTTCTGGTTTGTCTCTGTACCAGGGTTATCTACCAACTTAGATACAGTTGTCATTTATTTGAAAGACAAAGATTGGATGAGATAGAAAATGTTAGATTTAATTTATTCAGTTTCTCCTTCATTTTATCGCCAGCTCATTACTTTGCTGCTCAGCCCAAAGAAAATGCACTAGAAATTTGCCATTGTCAGTGTCAGAGCAGATTGAGCCTTGGCCTGGGAAAGGTGCTATCCTGGGCGTTTCATCCTGATGGGATGGACCCTCACACTCTCGCTTCACTGTGTCCTGGAGCCGAGGGAGGGCAGGAAATCCGAGAAGTGATGCATTTTCCAAACACTGCAGGTGCTCCTTGTTGTCGCGTTCCCATTCTCTGCCTGCAGTTCCACACCAACTCTCGTGTGCTGCAGAGCAGACAGCGGGGAGCCAGAGGAGCCTGGGGCCAGGAGCCTCACTGCCCTGCAGCTGCAGCTGCCAACGTTAGGAGTATCTGTAAAAGGAAGTCTTTTGTTGGGCTGTAACTTGTGACTGGTATGTCATAAGATCAAAAAGGTTTTTTTTTTTTAGTTTAAATGCTGTGATATGGAAGTGCACTTATTTCATGCACATACTTCTCCTTGGGGAAGAAACCAAAGCAGCTGGAAAAGAAACTTTGGCTTAAAAAATTATGAAATTAATGTTACCCCAAAGGTAATTATTTGAGTTATGAAAAACAAGGTTATTAAAAACTAGAAATTACAAAGTGCATCAATGAGGGTGTACATTTAAAAAAATTCTGTGAAGATTTGTGGTGGGGATTTAAGAGTTAAGCTCTTGTTGTATTCAATATGTACTTGTATTCAAATAAAAATTTGCTATTGATTTCACACAGTTATACATCCGGTCCTGACTTCTGAGCTTCAATTTCTAAGTGAAGGCTGGATGTGTCCTTTGAATGGCCTAGGACCCTCAGTTGAATTAATTCTTTCCCTTGAGGGTGTTACTGTTTTCTTACTCTTGGAGGCTTGAAGCTTTTGGAGTCATCCTCCAATTGTCCTCCTTCTCCTATATCCTGTGAATTGCTTGGGTGTATTCCGTATCCGTTCTAATGCTTGAGCTTTTCTCCCATGGGATTCCTCCTCCCCCTTCCGCCATCACTGTCCTGGTTCAGACTTCCCTCCCTCCTTCCTTCCTTCCTTCCTTCCCTCCTTCCCTCCCTCCTTTCTTCCTTCCTCCCTCCCTCCCTCCCTCCCTCCCTTCCTTCCTTCTTTTTAATTTCTAATGTCCATTTGTTTATTTCTTTTACATCTCTTATTGTTTGGCCTGTACTGTTTTTTGTTTTTTGTGTTGTTTTTAGAAAAATAGTTTTAATTGCAGAAAAGTTTTCACATAAAAATAAAATAAGCCTCAGACAGAATAATGGCCATAAAGGCAAAAATGCTGCCTAGTGAGTAGGTTAGATTTTTTTTTTAACATCTTTATTAAAGTATAATTGCTTTACAATGGTGTGTTAGTTTCTGCTGTATCACAAAGTGAATCAGCTATACGTATACATACATATATCCCCATATCGCCTCCCTCTTGGGTCTCCCTCTCACCCTCCGTATCCCACCCCTCTAGGTGGTTGAGTAGATTAGATTTTAAGGAGAAAATCATTCGATTCATGCCAAAGGCTACAGAAGTATCTTAAATAAAAATTTAATTAATAGAAATTTTACAACCTTTATCTCCTTGAAAACAGCTCACTTTTCCAAGCTGATTTCAGTAATTCCCTCAATGGTCTAAGATTTGCAAGATATACTGGGATAAACTGAGTTGATTCAGACTCATTCTGAATGGGTCCTTTTCTAAAATAGTATTTATTTACACAAGTCTGCTTTTTTTTTCTTTAACATCTTTATTGGAGTATAATTGCTTTACAGTGTTGTGTTAGTTTCTGCCATATAACAAAGTGAATCAGCTATATGCATACATATATCCCCATATCCCCTCCCTCTTGCGTCTCCCTCCCACCCTCCTTATCCCACCCCTCTAGGTGGTCACAAAGCACAGAGCTGATCTCCCTGTGCTATGCGGCTACTTCCCACTAGCTATCTGTTTTACATTTGGTAGTGTATATATGTCAATGACACTGTCTCACTTCGTCCCAGCTTACCCTTCCCCCTCCCCGTGTCTTCAAGTCGATTCTCTACGTCTACGTCTTTATTCCTGTCCTGCCCTTAGGTTCATCAGAACCTTTTTTTTTTTTTTAGATTCCATACATAGGTGTTAGCATACAGTATTTGTTTTTCTCTTTCTGACTTACCTCACTCTGTATGACAGACTCTAGGTCCATCCACCTCACTACAAATAACTCAATTTCGTTTCTCTTTATGGCTGAGTAATATTCCATTGTATATATGTGCCACATCTTCATCCATTCATCTGTCGATGGACATTTAGGTTGCTTCCATGTCCTGGCAATGGTAAATAGAGCTGCAGTGAACATTGTGGTACATGACTCTTTTTGAATTATGGTTTTCTCAGGGTATATGCCCAGTAGTGGGATTGCTGGGCCATATGGTAGTTCCATCTTTAGTTTTTTAAGGAACCTCTATACTGTTCTCCACAGTGGCTGTATCAATTTACATTCCCATCAACAGTGCAAGAGGGTTCCCTTTTCTCCACACCCTCTCCAGCATTTATTGTTTGTAGATTTTTTGATAATGGCCATTCTGAGTGGTGTGAGGTGCTACCTCATTGTAGTTTTGATTTGCATTTCTCTAATGATTAGTGATGTTGAGCATCCTTTCATGTGTTTGTTGGCAATCTGTATATCTTCTTTGGAGGAATGTCTATTTAGGTCTTCTGCCCATTTTTGGATGGGGTTGTTTGTTTTTTTGATATTGAGCTGCATGAGCTGCTTGTATATTTTGGAGATTAATCCTTTGTCAGTTGCTTCTTTTGCAAATATTTTCTCCCATTCTGAGGATTGTCTTTTCATCTTCTTTATGGTTTCCTTTGCTGTGCAAAAGCTTTTAAGTTTCATTAGGTCCCATTTGTTTACTTTTGTTTTTATTTCCATTTCTCTAGAAGGTGGGTCAAAAAGGATCTTGCTGTGATTTATGTCATACAGTGTTCTGCCTATGTTTTCCTCTAAGAGTTTTATAGTGTCTGGCCTTCCATTTAGGTCTTTAATCCATTTTGAGTTTATTTTTTTGTATGGTGTTAGGGAGTGTTCTAATTTCATTCTTTTACATGTAGCTTTCTAGTTTTCCCAGCACCACTTACTGAAGAGGCTATCTTTTCTCCATTGTATATTTTTGCCTACTTTATCAAAGATAAGGTGACCATACGTGCGTGGACTTATCTCTGGGCTTTCTATCTTGTTCCGTTGATCTATATTTCTGTTTTTGTGCCAGTACCATACTGTTTTGATTACTGTAGCTTTGTAGTATAGTCTGAAGTCAGGGAGTGTGATTCCTCCAGATCCCTTTTTCTTTCTCAAGATTGCTTTGGCTATATGGGGTCTTTTGTGTTTCTGTACAAATTGTGCAATTTTCTCTTCTAGTTCTGTGAGAAATGCCATTGGTAGTTTGATAGGGATTGCACTGAATCTGTAGATTGCTTTGGGTAGTATAGTCATTTCCACAATGTTGATTCTTCCAATCCAAGAACATGGTATATCTCTCCATCTGTTTGTATCATCTTTAATTTCTTTCATCAGTGTCTTATAGTTTTCTGCATACAGGTCTTTTGTCTCTTTAGGTAGGTTTATTCCTAGGTATTTTATTCTTTTTGTTGTAATGGTAAATGGGAGTGTTTCCTTAACTTCTCTTTCAGATTATTCATCATTAGTGTATAGGAATGCCAGAGATTTCTGTGCATTAATTTTGTATCCTGGTACTCTACCAAATTCATTGATTAGCTGTAGCAGTTTTCTGGTGGCATCTTTAGGATTCCCTAGGTATAGTATCATGTCATCTGCAAACAGTGACAGCTTTACTTCTTCTTTTCCGATTTGGATTCCTTTTCTTTCTTTTTCTTCTCTGATTGCTGTGGCTAAAACTTCCAGAACTATGTTGAATAATAGTGGTGAGAGTGGGCAACCTTGTCTTGTTCCTGATCTCAGAGAAAATGGTTTCAGTTTTTCACCATTGAGAACGATGTTGGCTGTGGGTTTGTCATATATGGCCTCTATTAAGTTGAGGTAAGTTCTCTCTATGCCTACTTTCAGGAGAGTTTTTATCATAAATGGGTGTTGAATTTTGTCAGAAGCTTTATCTGCGTCTATTAAGATGATCATATGGTTTTTGTCCTTCAGTTGTTAACATGGTGTATCACATTGATTGATTTGTGTATATTGAAGAATCCTTGCATTCCTGGGATAAACCCCACTTGATCATGGTGTATGATCCTTTTAAATTGCTGTTGGATTCTGTTTGCTAGTATTTTGTGGAGGAGTTTTGCATCTATGTTCGTCAGTAATATTGGCCTGTAGTTTTCTTTTTTTGTGACATCTTTGGTTTTGGTATCAGGGTGATGGTGGCTTCATAGAATGAGCTTGGGCATGTTCCTCTCTATGCTATATTTTGGAATGGTTTTAGAAGGATAGGTATTAGCTCTTCTCTAAATGTTTGATAGAATTCACCTGTGAAGCCGTCTGGTCCTGGGCTTTTGTTTGTTAGAAGATTTTTAATCACAGTTTCAATTTCAGTGTTTGTGATTGGTCTGTTTATATTTTCTATTTCGTCTTGGTTCAGTCTTGGAAGGTTGTGCTTTTCTAAGAATGTGTCCATTTCTTCCAGGTTGTCCATTTTATTGGCATATAGTTGCTTGTAGTAATCTCTCATGAGCCTTCGTATTTCTGCAGTGTCAGTTGTTACTTCTCCTTTTTCATTTCTAATTCTGTTGATTTGAGTCTTCTCCCTTTTTTCCTTGATGAGTCTGACTAATGGTTTATCAATTTTGTTTATCTAGTCTAAGAATGAGCTTTTAGTTTTATTGATGTTTGCTATTGTTTCCTTCATTTCTTTTTCATTTATTTCTGATCTGATCTTTATGATTTCTTTCCTTCTGCTAACTTTGGGTTCTTTTTGTTCTTTCTCTAATTGCTTTAGGTATAAGGTTAGGTTGTTTATTTGAGATGTTTCTTGAAGTAGGATTATATGGCTATAAACTTCCCTCTTAGAACTGTTTTTGCTGCATCCCACAGGTTTTGGGTCGTCATGTTTTCATTGTCATTTGTTTGTAGGTATTTTTTGATTTCCTCTTTGATGTCTTCAGTGATCTCCTGGTTACTTAGTAGTGTATTGTTTAACCTCCATGTGTTTGTATTTTTTTACAGTTTTTTTTCCTGTAATTGATATCTAATCTCATAGACTTGTGGTCAGAAAAGATACTTGATACGATTTCAATTTTCTTAAATTTACCAAGGCTTGATTTATGACCCAAGATATGGTCTATCCTGGAGAATGTTCCATGAGCACTTGAGGAGAAAGTGTAATCTGCTGTTTTTGCATGGGATGTCCTATACATATCAATTAAGTCCATCTTGTTTAATGTGTCATTTAAAGCTTGTGTTTCCTTATATATTTTCAGTTTGGATGATCTGTCCATTGGTGAAAGTGGGGTGTTGAAGTCTCCTACTATGATTGTGTTACTGTTGCTTTCCCCTTTTATGGCTGTTAGCATTTGCCTTATGTATTGAGGTGCTCCTATGTTGGGTGCATAAATATTTACAATTGTTATATCTTCTTCTTGGATCGATCCCTTGATCATTATGTAGTGTCCTTCTTTGTCTCTTCTAATAGTCTTTATTTTAAAGTATATTTTGTCTGATGAGAATTGCTACCCCAGGTTTCTTGTGATTTCCATTTGCATGGAATATCTTTTTCCATTCCCTCACTTTCAGTCTGTATGTGTCCCTGGGTCTGAAGTGGGTCTCTTGTAGACAGCATATATATGGGTCTTGTTTTTGTATCCATTCACCCAGTGTATGTCTTTTGGTTGGAGCATTTAATCCATTTACCTTTAAGGTAGTTATTGATATGTATGTTCCCATTACCAGTTTCTTAATTGTTTTGGGTTTGTTATTGTAGGTCTTTTCGTTCCCTTGTGTTTCCAGCCTAGAGAAGTTCCTTTAGCATTTGTTGTAAAGCTGGTTTGGTGGTGCTGAGTTCTCTTAGCTTTTGTTTGTCTGTAAAGGTTTTAATTTCTCCGTCGAATCTGAATGAGATCCTTGCTGGGTAGAGTAACCTTGGTTGTAGATTTTTCCCTTTCATCACTTTAAATATGTCCTTCCACTCCTTTCTGGCTTGCAGAGTTTCTGCTGAAAAATCAGCTGTTAACCTTATGTGTATTCCGTTGTATGTTATTTGTTGCTTTTCCCTTGCTTCTTTTAATTACTTTTTTTGTTTAATTTTTGATAGTTTGATTAATATGTGTTTCGGCGTGTTTCTCGTTGTGTTTATCCTGTATGGTGCTCGCTGTGCTTCCTGGACTTGACTATTTCTTTTCCCATGCTAGGGAAGTTTTCGACTGTAATCTCTTCAAATATTTTCTCAGACCCTTTCTTTTTCTCTTCTTCTTCTGGGACTCCTATAATTCGAATGTTGGTGCATTTAATGTTGTCCCAGAGGTCTCTGAGACTGTCCTCAATTCTTTTCATCCTTTTTTCTTTATTCTGCTCTCTGGCCGTTATTTCCACCATTTTATCTTCCAGCTCACTTATCTGTTCTTCTGCCTCATTTATTCTGTTATTGATTCCTTCTAGAGTATTTTTGATTTCAGTAATTGTGTTGTTCATCATTGTTTGTTTGCTCTTTAGTTCTTCTAGATCCTTGTTAAATGTTTCTTGTATTTTCTCCATTCTTTTTCCGAGATTTTGGATCATCTTCACTATCATTACTGTGAATTCTTTTTCAGGTAGGTTGCCTATTTCATCTTCATTTATTTGGTCTTGCAGGTTTTAACTTGCTCCTTTGTAATATATTTTTTTGTCGTTTCTTTTTTTTTTTTTTTTTCGGATGGGTGGTGCTGTATTCCTGTTTTACTGGTTTTTTTGCCTGAGACGTCCAGTACTGGAGTTTGCAGGCATTTGGATAGAGCTGGGTCTTGGTGCTGAGATGAGGTCCTCTGGGAGGCCTCACTCCAGTTGATATTCCCTGGGGTCTGAGTTTCCCTGTTAGTCCAGCGGTTTGGACTTGGAGCTCCCACCACAGGAGCTTGGGCCCGACCTCTGGCCTGGGAACCAAGATCCCGCAAGCTTGAAGACAATGTGGGCAGTTGAAGTAAGGACAGGAAATTCCTGTACTGTGTTTTTTAATCAATGTTTTTTAAAGTTGAAATATAGTTGATATACCGTGTTGTGTTAATTTCTGCTGTGCAGCAAAGGGATTCAGTTATACATATATATATGCATTCTTTTTTTAATATTCTTTTCTGTCGTAGTTTATCATAGGATATTGAATGTAGTTCTCTGTGCTCTACAGTAGGACCTTTTTATTTATCCATTCTGTATATAAAAGCTAGATTTTCAACACCTATTTCTTGGATTGGTGCAGTAGACTCCTAACATCATGTCCTATTCCTTCCTTTGCTCCTTTGATCCATTCTTCACACTGGAACCAGAATTATCTCCCTGAAGCACAAACTAAATCACATCCTTCTGCCCCTTAAGAAACTTGCAGTGACTGACTGTCCTCCGTCTAGTAAATTCTCAACTCCATCTCAAGGATGCTCAGATTTGATTCAAACCATCTTTTTAGCCTAATTTCATACTTTCTCTATCTACATAATCTGTATTTCATATATATTGGGACTTGTAATATCATATGTTTTTTCATGCTGTTCTATGGTAGCTTGATCTCTCCTTGTACTTTTCCTGTTTCCATGTTATTAAGAGGGTAATAATTCTTTCCTCTTCACCTCCTCATTACCTTGCTTAGTTCTCAATTAAGCACCATTACATTATGTCCTGAGATCAATTTCGCCATCTGGTTCCCTCACTAGATTGCAGGCTCCTTGGGGATCAGACTATGTCTTACTTATACACCTTTCATCTTTTGTCATTTTGGACAATGCTTTTACCAAGAAGATAGTCAATAAATGCGGAACTGAATTAACTTAACACTACCTTTCCTAAATTATTTCTTAGTATGTATTTGTTGAGACCCCACCAGTTGTAGAAGAAGGCTGAGGAGTTAGGAGATCTTGTTGTCCTTGAAGATGTGGGGATCCTGCTGAGTGCTTTAAGGCTGGGCTTTTCCTTTTATAGGGCAGATACTCGATATTTGTTAAAGGAATGTTGACTGAAATACGAAATAGTTTTAGAAGAAAGGGTGCTGGCTGAGCCTGGCAACTGATTACAAATGAGAGCCTGGTGGAAGTGGAAGGCACACTGAGCTAGAATAAAACCTTTCTAAGCTTCAGTTTGCTAACCTGTAAAACAGGGAGAGCAGGGGCACCTCTTCCTTTAGGTTTTCGGATGATTTAATGAGATAAGACGTGGAGGGTGCTGCGCACAGTGCCTGGCGTGTAGTAAGTCCTCGTTAAATGTTGGCCACTGCTGCTGCTCTGGTTTCTAAGCATTGCCAAGGGCAGCTGTGGGGCTGGGAAGGGCTGTACATGTCCCTACAGTAGACACCTCTGTCAGATTGGGGAACCTCAAAAGCTCCTGATTGATGTTGTAGGGTGCTACTTTCTTCAGTCCTGTGTAATGTTGATAAATAAGCCCTGGTTTTTCTTTAGAAAACTTCCTGAAAACTCAATTTTGAGTAGTTTTGGAATAATTGTTATTATACAAATAATGTATGTTCCTTTTAGAAGTCTTGAAATGTATAAGCAGAAAGGAAAAAATTGTGTATAATCCTACATGGGCAAACACACACACTGTTAACGTTTTAGTGTATTTCTTTTGTTTCATTTTCTATTTAAAACAAATTGGATTGATTTTTGAAATTTCATTTATTTCAAAAATATTATCTTGAATTCTGATTTTCCATGCATTGTAAGACATTTTTCATATTACTGCAGACTCTTTATAAATGCCGTTTTCAATGATTGCATAAATTTGCATTATGTTCCTGCACCGTGGCTTATCCAACCATTACTTCATAATTGGATGTGCAGATTCTTTCTAATTATTTATTAAGTGTCTATTCTTAAGATCATTTTCCCTTCTGGGAGTTATATTGAGAGCTCTAGAGATATTTAAAATTTTTCTAGGTAGCATTTTAAATAGATGGTTAAGTAAAAGATGATGGCTTAACATCATTGCCTTTCGTTTTGGTAGAGCGTGTTTATATACTTGAAAAGAACAAGGGAAAATATTTAGTCTCCTTGTCTACTTGAATGATTGCTTCTCCGGGCCTCCGACCTGTCACTATGTAAATTAAGTGAAAAACAAGCATAAAGCAGCACTGATGGGAAGCAGTTGCTGTGGCTCAGCGCAGGTTTATCTGATTCAATCAGCCTCCTGTTACGGAGAGGCCTGTTTTCTTGGTACATGACAGGGCTTATTCTGTACCTGCTGGTTTGGCAAGATCATTCATCTTTGTGGTGGTGGCACGTGACTCTTTTACCTTTGTAGTTGGACCGTTATGCTGCCTGGATGTATTTGCTGAGTGAAGAAAAGCCAGGTTGATTTTTCTTGCTTGTCAGGTGCTCAACTTGCTGGATACGACGTTTCAAGATATCTGTGTTTTCTTCTGTATTTTCACATATTGAGGCAATCTGGGTGGGCAGCGCAATGAAATGGAAAAAGCAAAAAGTTTGAGCTCATAGCTCTGAGTATGAATATAATTTAGCCACTTATTACTGGCATGACCCCAGGAGAGTTCGCGTGACCATTCCAAGCCTCAAATTCCCTATCTGTAAAATGGGCACAGTGATGCCCAAGGAAGTCACTCTGAATGGTGGAAAGAGAACTAGGTGTGAGGACCCCGGACTTGAAATCTCAGCCTGCTCACTGGCAATGTGACCTCAGAAAAGAGATCTGGGGGACTTCCCTGGTGGTCCAGTAGTTAAGACTCTGCTCCCAATGCAGGGGGCCTGGGTTCGATCCCTGGTCAGGGAACTAGATCCCACACACAGCAACTAAGACCCAGCACAGCTAAATAAGTAAATAAATAAATAACAGAGCCCCCAAAAACCAACACCACTATCACAGAAAGAAATGATAATTCTTTAATAATTCATTAAAACATTAAAAAAAAAAGAGAGGTCTGGGATCTTGGCTCCTAAGTGTTCTTATCCCTACAGTAGGGCTAGGGGTAGCATGTTGCTTACTGGGTAAGTGGTACCGTTGAGTGGGACAATGCAGGGGAAGCCCCCTTGGACACCTACCTGGCTTTTATGCTGCTGCCTGTCGGTACTTTAACTCACTGCCCAGGGGACCAGCCATCGCCTACTCACTTCCCGCCTGATTCTTAATTTGCTGCTGTTGGGTTCCTGCACCCACTAGTTTCTTTTGAAGGTAGCAGATGAGCATGTAACTCCCACATGTGGCGATGGGTTTTTAGTCTCATCCTAATTGACCTTTCTATCCCTTTCACCTCCATTTCTCTTCTTTCCAGAAAAACTCATCTTTGGGCTTCTTGAGTCTCATCCTGAGCTTCTAGGATTGTTTCTTTTCAAACCCATTTACTAGTTCTTTTCTCACTGCGCTTAACCTCTGTGTTCCCCAGGGCGTTGTCCTCAGACCCTCTGTTTTTCTCCTGTCACCTTTACACTTCACCTGGGAAATGTTATCTTTGCTGATTTTTGTGTTGCTTGGGATTCCGTCTTGTTCTGAGTCTACTTTCCTAATCATCGTCCAACAGCTTTTTGGGTCTTTTCATCCTTCTGGGTAGTACCTGCATGCTTCACATTCGACATGTCTAAACCACTGTCTTCAGATCAGAGGACCCCTGACTTTTCTCTTATCCTGGGTTTGCATCTTGGTCAATGACCCTGTCCTCCACCTGTCACTCCAAGCCCTTCTCTTTCTCCTTTTCTGCCGTTATTTAGGAGAATAAAATCTTTTCTGAGTTCTATTTTGTCTTCTCTATTGACTTTAAAGCCACATCTCTATTTTTTTCTTACTTGCTCTAGAGATTACAGTGTGCATCTCTGACCACAGTCTACCTTCAGGTAATATCATACTACTTCCCTTTTTGTACTTGGTGTATTAAAGAACAGTGGAGAGTGAGGTGAATAATACTGACCCTTAGAGAAAGGCGCTGCCTCTTGTGTCGGCTTCACTGTCGGATCCTTGCCAGTCTGATGTGTAGCTGAGCTGGGGGTAGGCTTTGCTGTGGCTCGCTGATAGCTCATGGCGTTAGGAGGGTGGGGTCAGGATTAGACCTTTTACGGGGCGTGGGCTGTGGGTGCAGGGGAGACTGTGGGGGTCCCCCTGTGCTTTACAGCCAGCTGCCGGCTTTCCCACCACAGGCCATCGTTCTCTGCTCTAAGCCAGGCGGCACGGTTGGTGGGTTTAGTGGGGCTCTCTTTGGTCTCCAGTCCCACCTCTGGCTTTCTGCATTCTGTGTGCTTCCTCTCCGCCCTGCCCCAACTTTCTGTAGGCCACTTTCTTGCACGCAGTGAACGTCCCTAGTGCCTTGGAGGGATTTCTTTCAGCTTCTCTGTCCTGCTCCGGCCTTTGATGGCCTTGGCCTTGGAGGAAGGGGTCCCTCTCGTTCTCCTGCCCCGGGCTCAGCAGACCTCTCTGCTTTCACTTGGAGAAAGTGCGTTGCGCCTCAGTGCACCTCTCAGCTCTTCTGGCTTGCCCAGATTTCTGCGGGCAGCTGCCTTACATCTGGGGAAGGTTCTGAGAACCTCAGGAGGGGGTCTTCCTCTCAGCCCCCAGCCTGCAGTGTGCTACACCCTCTGCGAAGGCCCAGGGAAAGGATGAGTGTGTAGACTTGCTTGGTGGCTGGGTTCCTGTGAGTTGGAATCCATTGTCCCCACCATGGGCAGTTGGGAGTAGTTTGTGAAAAGTTCAGCTCTTTTCTCCTTCCCTTCCTCTTTGTCTGACTCCCCATTTCCTCCTACTGCTCTGCCAGGGACGAAAGCAGCTGTGGGTCTTCTCTCCTGGGAAGGGCTTGCCGCCCTCCAGAATTTAGTTCATTTACGTTCCCCTTCTGATGGATTTTGAAGAGGCCCCTTTTATACCTCATGCAGCTGTCCCCGTGGTGTGGCAAGGCCATCTGGTGTCACCCTTTCCACTTGACCTGCCCTCTCTTCTGAGTCACTTTCAGGTGGATTTGGCAGCCTTCAGGCCTGCAGAGCTGACTGGAAAAAGCCCCAGGGGAACCCGTGCAGCGAGTCCGGGCACCCGGCTCCTCCCGGGCACCTGGCTCCGGGCCCGCTGGCTCGGTGACATGCGGTTGCTCTCCCTGCCCCATGAGGAAGCTGCGGGCTCTCCTGGCTGCTCAGCCTCTTGGCGGTGGTTCTCTCCATGCCTAGAATCCACACACGCTCCCAGGGACAAAGTGGATGCAGGAAGGGGGTTCATCTTCATGAGTGCCCCTTCCCTCTGGACTCTCAAATCTTTGTTGCCTTGACAACTCTCCAGTGCCCCTCCTCTTCTGTAATACTTTTGTTGTGGCTCTTTTAGTTCTTGGTGGCAGTGTTGTTTGCTGTGAGCTACTCCAGGAGTGGAAGTTGTCACAGTGGTGTTTGTAGTGGAGATTAACTTTTTCACTGGCAGTGAGGTGCTGTCGGATGAACAGGTGTAGTGTTACAGAGATCCCGGATTGAGGGTGATCCCCACCTTCCCAGACTACTAGTTTTGTAGCTTTGAGCTAATCACTGCCTCTTCCTGAAGCTCACTTATGTCTTAGTAAAATGGCATCACATACACTATTTGTGAGTGGAGAATCATAATCTTCACAATCCCTAATGTCCCTAATGTCCAGTATGCGTAATTGTGGGTAAGGACTGCAAGTATTTCTGCAGCGCTTTGTGCTAAGAACAGTGCTGGCCCCTGTGGACGTGCTGTAGAAGTGAAAACTGCCTGCAGCAGACCTGAGCTTAGTCTGTCATTCTTTGTCTGAGTGTTTCTACATTTCTTCCCTTGGACACGAAGCCTCCTTTTCTGCCCAGCAACTGTGTATTCATCATCTGTTGTCAGTAGTGAAATTTCTACAGCAACTGTCACAAGCCTCTGAGGAGTCCTGTGTTCCAGAGAAGGTCCCGCATTGTAGACCTGTGTGAAGTATCAAGATTTGACAGTCAGTGTACCGCAAAGCCTGTACCGTCCTCGCCTGCGGCAGTCCCGTCGCCGTTCCCATGCAGGTCCCCGTGCTGCCGCACCATTCAGCCCTTGATGTCCACAGACGTTACCAGCCTTAGCCGATTCCCTCTCGCACGTGCCTCAGACAGCTTCTCCGTCAAGTTCTCTTGTGTATGTACAGCTTATAATGATATGTCATTATTCATCCTCTGTCCGTATTTTTGTCACATTTTCCTTAAAACATAGCAAAACGTCCCAATAACGCACTCATTGTTTTTGCTCTGAGTCCCAGGACCCTTGGCAAAGACCAGACGTTGCCTCTTCTATAAAACCTTCTTTGGCCAAATTACATGTCTTGTGTGCTCTTCTCCCAGACTTTGATCCTGCCTCTGTAAAGTCACTGATAAGGAGCCGTAATGTCCTCTTTTGACATTGTGTGCTCTTTCAACTTGGGACACCCCAAAAGTAGAGCCTGTCATGCTTCTGTGTCCCTGGTGCTCAATGCTGTGGGCGCCTCGTAGGTGTTTGATGAAGGCTGAGTGGATGAGGGCTTGAATGAGTAAAGTCAGGTAAGGTTAAACGAAGAGGAAGGAAAACACTAACTTGATGAGTGAAGAAAAAGTGATACGAGTAGTAGTGAGTGGTGGAATGCATCACATGGTTATTTCAGCTGCTTGTTGAAGTAGAAAATACCTGGAGAAGAATCACCTCAGTGGGGGCCACGGTCCTTAGTATCGACACGTAGCACCCAGAGCTCCTTTGTGGTTCCCACCGCGGTAAGGTGCACAAAGAAAAGGTGAGGAGGTGGTCAGCCTGCACAGCCTGGCTTCTGTTGGTGAATCAATGGCTGTTTCTCTCATTTTATTATTTTATTTTACTCTTGCCCACAGATTGATTCTGTCCTACCTCTTTGGATAAATGAGGCCAGCCGACTAACACATAGCTCTTTAACACCTTTTGTCATCTAAATACTCTTGACAAATTAGGGGAAAACCAAAAAAGGTGACAAGATGCTTTCCCTTTAAGGAACTTGTAGTCCAATGACCTTGATTTTTAGCTGTCAGAACTTAAACAAAATTTAAAGAAAAAATCACAGTCTCACCACTTAAAAAATTTGGTAAGTGGACCTGTGTTTTGTCAAGACCTAGAGAGACAAGGAGAATCTGGTGGCGTTGAGCACCCAGCCTCCAGATTCCGATCTCTAAACACTGAAAGGATCCTGCGCTCCTTGGAAAATAGATTCTAGACCTGAGGCTGGAAATGAGCTAGAAAGATAGCAAGCTGTTGACAATCTTGGGCCTTCTCTAAAGACATAGGAACTAACCTGCAAGGGCTGCCGAACATGGGACAGTTTGAACATCAAAAAAGAATGTGATGGAAGCCAACTGAAATACCAAATATATAAAAATCCACCAGTGCATAGTGATACTGAGTCATATACGACTTACTGGTCATCTTTGGAGGTGGTAGGGACACCAGTTCTCTCTCCAGTAAATGAAGGGACAGACTCATTTGTCAGCCCTCCTTTCTGTGTCGTCTGTTTCAGGATCACCAAACGGTTGATGAGGGAAAATCCTTTTTAATTAGAGAATTAAAAAATTACCACTTTAGAATCCTTGATAAAAATAGATCTGGGCAACAACATACAGCAGGTGCTCAGCTCTGTCAGGAGGAAGGTTGATGAGAACTTTCTAACGGATGGACCACACTGACAATTGAACATAAGCATTTAACCCTGGAAACCCCACTAAAGTGACAGTGAAGTTGTCAGGTAGTGGGAAGGCAGGGAAGAGGCCCCAGAAGGCAGCGGTGCTCTGGGGGTGATGTGACGAGGGCTGTGACGGTGGGAGAATTAGCTGTAAAGCATCTCATGAGTTGATTGTGTCCCCAGATCTCCTTCTCTGCTCCGGAAGCAGGTGGCTGTCCCTCTGCCGTCTCCGCAGAAGATTAGTATTTCGCCTGACGGAGTAAAAAGAAAGCATATGTGCTGGAGTCACAGGCACAGCTGGAGAGCAGGGCCCTGTTGAAACCGAGGGGACTAAATGCATATGGGGCGTTGACCGCTTCACCTGGCTTCCACAGCCAGTCTTATACCCCACATGGGAAAGTCTTCCAGGGAACAGTGCCCAGAAGAAGAGGCTAAAGTACAGACACGGGAGATTCCCAGGAGATCCTGCAGTGCGTCCCTGCGTGTCCGTCCTGTTCTGTGCAGCCAGCTGAGCAGAACACCCCGGGTACTGTTCCTTCTTGGGTAACTTTGCAGGTGGCACCGGGCATCATTAATAGGTTCATTCCTTTCTTCATTTC
The DNA here is from genome assembly GCF_003676395.1 of Aethalodelphis obliquidens. Taxonomy (NCBI): domain Eukaryota; kingdom Metazoa; phylum Chordata; class Mammalia; order Artiodactyla; family Delphinidae; genus Aethalodelphis; species Aethalodelphis obliquidens. Next base: position 14,616,104 of record NW_020837985.1, on the reverse strand, counting down.
AGCAGGGTTTACTGGGAGGGCATAATTCAGCCTTATAATAAGGTACCTAAACCACGAGTGCTCTACCCAGCATTAGGCAAATTAGGTCACTTATATGTTATCAGCGGGAGCCCCTTGGGAGATTTGTCACCTGTAAATTGAAGATGATTTGATTATTTAAAGAATTTTGTTCATGCTGCAAATTAACATTACTGTGTCGTATCTAGATTAATTCTGGTTGCTTTTCTGCCCCCCTGTTCTCTAAGGAATGATGCTTAGACACAGAAAAGCCCTGTGGCACAGTTAACCCATTAATGTATGTGCCTGAGATCTAGTCATTCTCTGCCTGGATCTTGTTTTGTATGGTCGCCGGTCAGTGGAGCCAGCAGCCTCACCGCGCAGCCCTGCACCACTCTCTGTGACGTCCTCGAATTCCCTGCAGGCACCGGTATGACAGTGGTGACAGTGCCATCGTTCCTCTGAGCTCAGTCTCATGTCCACCAGCCACTGTTTTTAATTCACCCTTAGAAATTCTTTAGATGGGAGGTTAAGGTTTCCCATCAGGTGGTCACACCACAGATGGGGAAAGACCAAGCCATGTACTGGAACCTGGTCTAACTTCATGGCCCAGAGTCTCGCCCCCATGGCTGTGCCGCTCTGTCCCTCTTCTCTCCAGGTCCTCCACCCTCCCTGCCAGCAGTGACAGGAAACAGGCCAGGAGTGAACCCCCGATCCCTAACTCCTTAATTCTTCCAAACAGTGTGGGAGTGTGGAGATCACAGGCTGAGGGCCAAACACGGGATTTTTGACACGACTTTAACTTCAGTTGGGCTCGGTTTTCTCGTTTGCAAAATGGGCACAGTGATGCCTGCCTTTCCGAGTTACTTCGAGTTTTCCAGCTGGAAGCGCCCTTGAGCTCCGGAGTGTTACAGAGCCCGTGAGCACGTGTCTAGGGTGCGTCATGGGTGATAAGCAAACATTATTCACTATTACCTGCATCCTCTTCTCCTCCCTCCTAGTGAAAGGGACAGGGATGGGGTGGAGAAAACCAGCCTTATCTCACAAAGCTCTACTTTTACATAAAAATACTGGTTTGTAATTATTTGCTTAAATATCTGTTATACAGATGGACTGTACACTCCTTGGGGACAGGGCCTGGCATTTTGCTTGGTACCTAGTAATTGCTGGAAAAATATTTATTAAGTAATAAAATATTCTCCAGTCCTGCCTGCCCATTGACCTTCTTGGAATTTGATAAGGATTTATTATCTTAGAAAATGAAATCTCCTAGAAGATGGTGACTTAATTTCCTTTTTATCCACAGGCCTTTAAATGGAGCAGCTGCTAGTGATTATTTAAGTAAATTGAATAAAGCTGCTATTTTCTTTTTGTCTCTTTTGGTCACTGCCCCTTTATTTCTCTCAGAAGACTGGACTCACTGGACTGTTAAGTATTTGGGTTAAGAATTTTATTTTTGCTCAAAAAAATAAAATAGAGCAAAACAACCCCCCCCCCCACTCCCCCTTTTCTTTGGTTTAATTAACCTTTATTTTGTTTTTATTTTCTCATCAGAAAAAAAGGATGTGACGCAAAGCCTGGAGAACTATACCTCCAAGTGTCCCGGAACCATGGAGCTCATCACCCTCCCCGATGGCCTCACACTGCCCCCGGTGCCCTTCACCAAACTTCCCATCGTCAGGTAGGACAGGCTGGCCGGGGTGCGGAAGGTGAGCTTCGCTCCCAGCGTCTGTCTTTGGTCTGATCAGGGATGCAGATCTTTAGAAGAGTTCCTGGTTTGGGTTGGCTGTGTATCTGGTCTGTCATCTCGTTAAGTCGCAGCCATCACCTGTGAAGTGTGTTTTATAGACCAGAGAATCAGGCCAGGGCCATCGGAGAACTGCCATGGTCACGTGCTTGTCTGCCAGCAGAGCCCCGCAAACCCGTGTCTGCCGGTTCCATGGCCGAGACGTGGCCCTCTGTGCAGTGGAGGCCAACCAGGCCTTGTGGCGCTCGCACTTACCCGCATCCGGTAGGGCCCACTTTCCTAGACTGTTCACCCCTGTGCACGGGCCCGGGGGGGCGCCTGCACCTCGCTTGCTTTGAGTGGCTTACAAGACCATCTGCGGCCTGCTCTGTCTCCAGACTGACTGTGAGCCCCTTCCTGGACCCCCAGCCCTGCACGCCCTTCTGGAATCACTGAGTAGGCAGAATGTGCGGGAGGTTTCATTCCTCTGCTCAGGCTCCACCTTCTGCTTGCAGCGCCTTTCCCTCCCTTGCTCTGCCTGGTGACATTCAGGCATCTTTCAAGATGTAGTTCAAGGATTATCTCCTCCAGAAAGCCTTTTTCTAGAGCCACCCAGATAGAAATAATTACACCTTCTGTATAAATTACCAATTATTTCAGTGCAAAGAGTAGAAAACCTAGCAGTGGATCACAAATAAGAGGTGATTTTTCTTATTTATTAAGAACTTGGAGACAGGTGGCCTCTCTGCAACTCCTTCTTTACCTCCTGATGACCAAATAGCTGCTGCAGCTCCAGATAACACATCAACATCCAAGACAGGATGAAGGAAGAAGGGGCAGGGCCAGGGAACCTATCTTTTGTTTACTAGGAAAGCAAAAATGATCTGGACGGATTCATAGTAGGCTTCTGCCCCAGTCTCCTTGACCAGGAGTGCATCTCGTGGCACCGCTAGTTGTAAGAGAGGCTGGGGAAATACATGTTTAACTCTCCCAGTCTCTGTACTGTAGGTGGGATAAGGAGAAGGGGGTTAGAAATGGTGCTGGGTTAGCCAGCCAGCAGTATCTCTTATGTCTTTCTTCTGTTTCATTTACAGAACTTGATTATACGATACATCTTTGTTCTTTTTGACTGAGGGCTACCTGAAGAGGGCTTTCTTTGTCTTTGTAGCCCTTGGGTGCTCATGTGTGTTTGGTGAATGAACAGGTCTACCCATCAGAATTCTTTGCATAGCAGTTGGCAGAATACTTGACCCAGACTATCTTAGGCAAAAGGGAATTTATGGCACACACACCTACAAAGTCCAGCAGAGGGATTCGGGCAGGGCTGGGGCCAGGCTTCAGGCCACCTCATCAGAACCTGTCTTCTCTCCCCTCTCAGCTGTGCCCTCTGCAGTGAGGCTTTAGTCTCAGGCCCCGGGTGGCATCATGGGGGCAGCCGCAGCTCCTCATCCTGCAGTGTCCGGGAGAAGAGAGAGGCAACACCTGTGGGGGAAAGACGAAGCTTCTTTCTTTCAGGAGCCTCCACAAATGCCCTTTGCTCTCCACTGCCTCTGTTGGGGTTGTGGACTCAGATCTGAGTCCCTGCTCCCAGCCCTGCGTTAGCCATTTCTTCCAAGAGCCCTGGTCCTTTCAGTGGAGAATGGAATTTAAGTTAAGATCTGGGTGCTGTGTGTGCTCCTTACCATTGGGGTGTTGCTGCTCGCAGTGGATAGAACTAGGCAATATCTATTTATATACATACGTTACTCACTGCATGTTCATGTCCATGGTTATTTCTGCATCTATTTCTGTGTATTGGAAACCGTGAGTTCATACTGATACCTCCAGTTCCACCCAACATCTTAGGGGATCCTTCTACTTTTCTGAAATCTGTAACTCCCTTCTCAGACTGGGGGAAACCTGTCTCCCATTAGCCTCAGTATGGTTACTCATTTGGTCAGTTCCCCTGCTGGTTACCAGTGGTTATCAGGTTGACCTCCCTCCCCATGGGGAGCTCTGATGGCCAGGCTGTGCTGCTGCCCCAGCCCCCCAGGCCCCTCTTGCCCCACTCCGGCCAGCATGCCCTCTGCCCTGTCGCCTGCTCAGATGCATACCTGGCTTTGCCCTCTGTAATGGACTCAGGGCTGAATTGCTGGGGCAGGAGAGAAAGGGGAAGGAAGCTTCTTTCCCATCTATTCTCATCAACAAATAAGCTTGCCCTTCAGATCTTAGTCTAGCATGAACTGGGCTCGCCCCAGAATGGTTTCAAGTAATTGTGATGCAGGTACACATTTTGCCGTGTTTTCATAAAACATTTGAGGCAGCTCATAGAAATGTTATGTTAAAAATAAAGTCACCAGAGTGAAAGGTAAGTAAGGGTCCTACATAATGGCTGGAGATGGGGGAAAAGCATGATTCTGTTAATCATATGTCAATAATTAACTAACAATGGGTATAGGGGCAAATGTGATTGGTTACAAAACTCTCTGTCTCATAAGCAGACACAAACCAGTCACACTGGAGAAATACACCTCTTCACAGTAAGGAGGCTTGTGGAAACCCCTCTTGTGGGTTCTCTTAAAGGGAACATATTGAATAATGTCCTCAAAAATATCCCTACAAAAATCTGAAGCAGGTTCTCATGGTTGTTTTGTTTGTGACATTCCTCAGTGCAAACTACAGGCTTGATGCCAGAGGGGGTTGGGTACACCCAGCTCTCCCAGAGGACAGAGCAGTGTGGTCCAAACATGCAGCTCTGCTGTGGACTGTGTCCCCCCAAAATTCATCTGCCAATGACCTGACCCCAGTGGGATGATATTTGGAGGTGAGGCCTTTGGGGGCTGATTAGGTTTAGATGGGGTCACGAGGATGGGGCCCCCATGATGGGATTAGTGCCCTTATAAGGAGATGAAGGGACCAGAGCTCTTTCTCTTCTCCACATGAGGATGCAGTGACCATGTCTGTGAGCCAGGGAGAGGGCCCTCAGCAGAACCCGATCATGCCGGCACACTGGTCTCAGACTTCAGCCTCCAGACTGTGAGAGATGAGTATTGTTGTTTAAGATGCCTGGACGATGGTATTCTGTTAGAGCAGCCTGAGCTAAGACAAGCAGTCTAATACAGCAGTCTGGACTGTCCCAGCCATACGTAGTGTAATGGATGGACTGTTTATACATCAAGCACTCCTTCATGAAGGTGATTTCTCGTAAGTCAGCTTTTGGCAAGAGTCAGGCAGCAGCGAATTCAAAGTTATATTCTCAGGAGAAAAAAAAGGGTGATGGTAGGTGCTCTGTGATGCTGACTGAGGGTGGCAGACCCATATTACTGGTGTTCAGTCAGGACCTGGAGCAGGGTAGGTGACTTTGTGTGGAATGGTTGTGTTCACACTGCGTGTGGGATTGTTGCTCTGTCACACAATCAGTGTTCCTCGTCTCTCTCTGGAGAGGGCTGACACAGTACCCATGGACCCAGCCAATGTTTTTTCTTAGAAAACTAGTCTGGGACTATTTTAATGTTCTAACCAAATGTTTCAAGGACCTATGCCTGGAAAACATGGACTTAATGTTTAAGTCAGTTTAATTCAAAACAAAAATTCAAGTCAGTCATTGCAAGACACCCCCTGTAGCTATAGGAAGGGCTTTGAAGACCGAAGCTCCTGAAAAATGTCCATATTCATGAGTAAATGATCAGACTTGCTGAATAGAATTGTTAGACATGAGCTAATTTAATGTTAGTGGTGCCTCATATTTATACTTCTGGTTTTGGAAGAGATGAGTGGAGCCTTTTTTTTCTGGTGAGGACTTTCCTTGTTTTTGACAATAAAGGCATTTCATCAATTTATAGGAAAATATTTACTTGTTCTGTGTAGCATGGGAGCATGAACTGGGTTCACCCAAAAGTTGTGTGCAATTTAATTTTAAAAAGGGCCAATGTAGATCCCTGTTTTAATTCTGTTCTGAAATTCAACTAATCAGATATTTATAGAGTGCCTAAGATGTGCTTGGCTCAATGCTAAGGGCCAGGGACTCAGTGATGGTCAACATGCCAAGATCCCATGTGCCAGGAGACTGCCAAACCCATATCCGTTACTACTGTCCAGAGTTAAAGCAGAGGGAAGTTCATGTTACTCCTTACAGAATTCACAAAAACAATAATGTACGCAAAAGCCACTAATAATCCTGTAGATTGTTCACACGCTACAAGTCGTGAATTATTAAAGAAGAAATTGGGGTAGAGTTTAGATGCCATTTACAGGAAACCAGTGGGTCTTTAATTTGGGGTGAGACGGGGGTGGGGTGGGGATGAACTGATTGTTTCTTTGATGAGCTGACCTTGAGCTTCAGCCTGGCAGAGCGCCAGGGTGGATGAGGCTGCTTTAATTGATAAGGATCGAAACCCTCCAGTCAGGATGAGCTTGGAGTCGTTTTGAGTGGCCTTGGTACTTTTAAAACTCCAGCTTTTAAGTTAATTGTAGTTGAGGAAGGATTTCAGGTGTTTATTCAAAAAGGGGCTTAGAGGCCACGCTATCAGGGCAGTTTTTCTTGGTTTGTGAAGCAGGGCAAGGCCAGCCTCCCGGATGCCCATCAGGATGCGGCTCCGTGATCTCACCAGGTTCACAGCCACGTCCTGAATCTTCTGTCTCACTTGATGTAATCGCCAGGCCCATAACCTCCTTACAAATTCCTCAAACCTGAGCTTCTCGAAGAAAATGAGAAATGTGTGGTGTCAATGGGGAGTCCGAGCGGGAAGCCTTGCACCACTGCCCTGGCTGGCGTAGTGGGTCCTCTCCAGCTGTCTCCGTCATGCCCGGACTTGAGACAGTGGATGACCTCACGTTGTTCCAAATGTGGAAGGTGTGGCCAGTTTTGGCCATTGCCCATCTGTACAGAGATATCCAGGAGGTTCTTTTTTTTTTAAATAAATTTATTTATTTTATTTTATTTTATTTATTTTTGGCTGCATTGGGTCTTCGTCACTGCACGTGGGCTTTCTCTAGTTGTGGCGAGCAAGGGCTACTCTTTGTTGTGGTGTGCGGGCATCTCATTGCGGTGGCTTCTCTTGTTGCAGAGCGTGGGCTCTAGGCACGCGGGCTTCAGTAGTTGTGGCGCGTGGGCTCAGTAGTTGTGGCTCGCGGGCTCTAGAGCGCAGGCTCAGTAGTTGTGGCGCATGGGCTTAGTTGCTCCACGGCATGTGGGATCTTCCCGGACCAGGGCTCGAACCCGTGTCCCCTGTGTTGGCAGGTGGATTCTTAACCACTGCGCCACCAGGGAAGCCCCGGGAGGTTCTTAGATATGTCTCCCCTGTGAATAAGCTTGAGGAATTAAAAACCAAGAAAGAAAAAGTGAGCTGTTTTTTCCTGTGTCATTCTTCCCACCAATATGTTTTATATCACTTTCCTAATTAGTGTTCCACCACTGCTTTGCATGGTCCTAATTAGCCACGGTATACTGAGAAGTCAGATTTTAAAATGTCAACTGTTTCCAAGTGGAATCCCTAAAAATAATCCTTGGCTTGGACACTTCATCCCTGGAATTCTGCTTTACTGTTGGCAGCTTCATAAACCAGATATAATATTATTAGTTCCACAGAAATTTATGCTAAATGAATTATATTTCCTCTAGGTCAGGTGCCTTGAATGATTGTTTTTCTGGGTACATTTTATAAACAGACATTTGATGCTAGATTTTGAGTTATAAATGAATGCCATGACTGCTTGTCGGGTTACTTTTCTGGCTGACCACGCCCTCAGAATTCCTCTGCATATTTTAGTAAGCTTTTATGTGATCTGGAATTTCTGTGCTTGTGTACATGATTCCTAGAATCACAGATGACATCTCATTTTTAGGTGGCGACGGTGGCACAGAGTAGAATGCTATTTGTGTTGCAAGAAAATGGTATCATTTTACAGATGAGTAAACTTAAAGGCTCGAGTGGACGGTGCTGGTCTAAGGTTCCCAGGCTGCTCTAACATCACTGGGACCAACACTTCGCTTCTTTGTCCCGGTGCGGTGTTGTGACCTTTGCGCAGGGACTTGGCTCTCTGTGCCTGTAAACGAGTGTTGTTTTAGGGAGGAAAGAGAAAGGCTTTTGTGCACCTGCTAGGTGACAGGCACTATTACAGGTGCTTGACGCATGTTAACTCAGTCCTCAAAGTACCCTGCGAAGGTACGAAGGTTTCTGCTTCAGACCACTCCCCTTCTCTGCCTGAGTTTGGAATCAGCAGAAAGAAGCGTCTGTCTCAGGTGGATGGCAGTGGCTCAGGGCTGTCCACCTGTGCCCCAGCCTCTGGCAGAGCCGGGTGACGGTGTGCTTTTTCGTGAGACAGGCTCTGTTCCGTCCGTGCAGAGAGCAGGACTGAATACGTGCTCTCGGCAGGGCCTGAGAGGTGCACACGCTGGTTCTCCTTCCAAATTCACCACCTCCCTTGGGAGGAGTGAGGGTGGGCAGGAGCGAGGTTAGGACCACGACCCTAAGGATGTCCCTCTTCATGGAAACATGGAACCGGGGAAAGGAGGTGTCCTCCTTCTGCAGAGCATTATCAGGTGCCGATTATTTTTCCTATTTCATAAGTGAGAGGGTTGAGGTCCAGGGAGATGAAGCCATCTGTGCCCGTTGCCCAGCTGGTAGGTCCTTCAGACTACAGTCAGGTCTGTGTCTGTTGAAGCTGCTTCTCAGGAGCAGGCGAATCCCCCGGGTTGGATGTGGTGGGTGTTAGATGCACATCAGACGTGGCATCTCGGCCAGTGTGAAGGCTTGCCCACCCTCGTCCCAGTGCAGCGCAGCTGGTATTTTTTGAATGTGCACAAAGGGCTGGGATTTGCAACTGTTAGGGATAAACTGCTTAGCCTTAAATATACGGTTTTGGAAGATTTGGAAGCTGAGGTTGAAATCCAGCTTTTGGGAGTTTATTCATGCAACATTTATCGAGAGCTCTGCATTGAAGTATTGCACCAGTACTGGAGAGGCAAATGGGGCCCTGGGTACCCCTGTCCTTGGAAAGCTCACAACTGAACTGCAACAAATAGAAAACAAAGTGATTCTGATCCCGCACGAGAAGAGCATGCCGGAGGGGTCTGCAATGACAAGAAGAGTCAGAGAAGGTGTGCAAGATACAACCCTTGTTGAAGGGCTTTGGTGTGCAAGCACCGTCTGCTTCCTTGCATCGTTGTGGGCATAGGTGGGAGTCACGCGCGTGACCCTCACTCTCCCGGGGCCGGGCTCGGGGAGCTGTCAGTGACGGTTGAGTGAGTTGGGGTTGCCTGTGTGCCGGGTAGGGTTGCCCTAGATGGCTGGGAGTCCTTCAGCTGAGAAAGGCGTGATTTTGTGGATTCCGTGAGGGGTCTCTATAGGGTATATATATATATATATATATATATATAGATAGATATAGATATAGATATAGATACAGATATAGGTATAGATGTAGATATAGATATAGTCAGTTATAGGTTAGCCTGTGCTGTGGCAGAGAAATTATCCCTAAAATCTCAGAAAAATTAGCCCTCACTGCAACCCAGATTTAAGTCCCACTCACACAGAGTCTGATACCATTTGGGCAGTGAGTTCTCCAGGGTGGCTGGCCTCCCTGAGGTTACTCAGTGATCCACGCCACGTCCACCTGCGGCCTTACAGAGGAAGGGAGAGAGCTGGAGGCCAGCGCACCGCTTCAAGTGGTTTGTCTCCCTTGAGGGACGTGCGCTGTTTCCCCTCGCCACCCTCCGGCCTTACCTCCTGCAAAGGGGCTGCAGATGGGGAGGGAGGAGCAGTAAGGGTCCCGCCCACCTTCCAGCCCTTCCCCAACCCTGTCCCTTCAGCCTCAGGCCTCAGGGCTTTCCAGACCCTGAGCCCTGTCTTGCCCAGCTGCTCCCAAGGGAGGTCACAGGTGCTGGGGTTGAAGGGTGTACTGTCTCCTGCTGTCACCAGTTTCCAGCGGCCCCTCTGGCCGCAGTGCAGTGGCCCAGGGGCGTGGCTGCTGCCCGGCGTGGACGTCTTCTCTCCCTGGGATGGTCTGGAGCGGTTGTGTGCAGCCTTCTTCCGCTTCGTTCTGTGAAATTGAGTACTCTTCCTCCCCTCAGTTTATCTGCTGCTTGATTTACTGTCGTTCTCACATCCGATGCCTGGTCGTATTTACGCTGAACCCAAGCGAACAGGCAGCTGAAGTATTTTTGTTCCCTTTGGAACCACAGGCATGTGAAACTGTTGAACCTTCCTGCCAGCCTCCGGCCACAGAAAATGAAAAGCTTGCTGGGCCAGAGCGTGTCGACCAAGAGCCCCTTCATCTACTCACCGATCATCGCACACAACCGTGGGGAGGAGCGGAACAGGAAAATAGGTAGGCCGCCCATGCTGGCTTGCTGGCTGTGCTCTGCTGCCCAGCTCCTGGTGGCTCATCTAGATTTTAAAGCTTGAGACTTGACTGCAGTTCATTCGTGCACGTGTGTATATACCCTCATCCAGGTTTATTCAGTTTGCTGCCTTAGCCAGGCCATTGCCTATAGACCTGACTTTTTGATATCTATTTCGTAAAAGGCAGTTTTTGTGGAAGTTCTAGAAACCAGAAGACCTCTGTTATCTGAGACTTATGTAAACTACAGAAGAGAGGTACTAGGAGATTAGGGTGATTTCCCAAGGCCTGGAGTAACTTCGGAGTCATCAAAGGAGATTAAAGGTTGACTTATGTTCAGGACTGACTGGGGCATAAGGACCTCGTAGCATTTTCCCCTTTGAACGCTGACAGCGCTTGTTTTGTAGCGCACTAACGATCGCCACTTCGGAGATGCCTGGTGACTCAGCAAGGGGAGATGAGATGGTCTTGGGGTTGACCGGGAGCGGAACACGCGTTCCTGAGAATCTCCAGTGTGCCCTTCTGTGTGCTCGGCTCCCCGGCCATGTCCCAGCCCACGGCCACACCTCTCCTTCCTCACCGCGGACCCCAGGGCTCCCTCCGTGTCCTTCCCAAAGCCTGGCCGTGCTGCAGGCCTCATTCCTGGCCAGCTTTCCCCTCCTCGGGCCCCTCGCATTTTGAGATCGTGGTGCCTGCAAGTCGCAGTGACAGAGTTAAAGGACTGAGAGGCCCGTCACTGGTTGGGGTTTCGGTAGAAGTCGTGCGAAGCTTTTGCAAGTCAGCGCTCGCTTCTCCTTCTGTCCTTTTTCCTCCTTTAACTTCTTAGCCCTGATGTAGGCGAAGGCGTCCTGACCTCATGAGGCCCTTCTTCCCAGGATGCACGTGTCCTGTCACGCCCCGTAGCCGGGTGGCGGGCTCTCCTGACAGCGCCAGCCACGCTCTTTCTGCCTTTCCCGCTCACCTCCCACCTTTCCACTCGTGGCCCTCGGCTCCAGCCACACGGCTGCTTTCTGTTCTTTGGACGTGCTGTCTCGTTCCAGTCTCAGGGCTCGCTGCGCCTCTGCCTAGAGCTCACCTCCTGCCCACTTCGCTCACTCTGCGGGCCCCGCTCAGAGAGGCTGCCTCTGACCCGCACCTCATGGGCCACTTCTCCCCACTCTCCCCTCACTGCCGGTTGCCCTTCACAGCACCTAGATGCGTCCCTCTGTTTATGTTCCTGTCCTCCCCGTCTCCCCCTGCTAGAACAGTGTGGAGTGAATGAAGGAGTGGGGTGGATGGTGTGACCCCATTTTACAGACAAGGAAGCTGAGCTTCAGGATGGGTAACTGCACAGCAGAGCCTTTGCCCCGTACCGTGGAGCTCAAGGCCAGGCACGACGCACAGCCCATAACCTCCGTGGAGATTCCTTACACTCACGCCAGCAGGAGAGTTTCTTGGAGTCTATGAAGATCTCATAAAAAACCTCATTCACAAGTATTAAACCCCTGCACACCTTGAAAAATGAGTGTTTCTAAGCTGTTCCCTAAGACGAGGGCATGGTGAGGGCAGGAGTGCTAAAGCGCCCCCGTGCTTTCTGGTAATGCTCACCACTTCTTTGATTCAAGTTGTGCTTTGTATAATGCTGTCACATTTTAGCTCAGTTAGTTTTCCTAGTAGTTTTGGAGGAAGTAATTTTTACCTCCCTTTTCCAGATGAAGAAGCAAACTCAGAGAAATGAGAAACTCCCAATTTTTCAGATCAAGTGTGCTGTTCTAACCAGGGCCCTCCAGCTTTCCCTAATGTGTGCAGCACGCCTGGCATGGGCCTCAGTCAGTGATAACACACAGCTGCCCACCTCCCGCATCCTCCAGGTCAGCTTCGACAGCAAGGCAGTGTAATACCCGGGAAGTTGAATATCCTACCGCTCTGAAACTAGGTCCGCCGCCAGCAGCACCTGGGACTCACCTGTTGAGTTTGGGGAGATCATATGTATGGGACGAGCTGAGACTTAGGAAGGCCTCCCGGGGGCTCAGGAAGCAGAGCTGGCCCAGACGAGCAGGTGGGCTTCTAAGGTGTGGCTCGGAGGGCTCTAGTTAAAACAAGAAAATAAAGGAAGAAATATGGGGTGATGCCCTTAAAAAATAGCATCTGATTGTAAATTCTGGTACATTTCTGAAAGCAGAAGCCCTAAGCATATAGCACGCTACAGCCTCGATGTGCGTGCGTGCGCGCGTGCGTGTCTCTTGGTTCAGTCCTTCATTGGTTCATTGGTTCCTTCTCTCATCCATCAGTGAACTCCCCGAGTTTCCCTGTGTGTGAGGCATGTGGCAGCCCAGCCCTGTGGGTTCTAACGGTGAGAAGTGCAGGCGTGGTCCTTGCTGTCGTGAGGTGTACGTAGAAGTTAGAGGCAAGTGACAGGTAGTAACTAAATATATTTAAAACGACAGATATTGTTTGAACGTTTTCCATTTGCATCCTGGGAAATGATTTTGCTCTTTTGTTCTCACATCCATCACGTAGGCGTGGCTGCCCCTATCACTTATCAGGCATTGTAAGGGTGAAACAAATCAGTGTACACAGATGTATATCGGAGGTCAGGTACCGCCTCTTAGTCCTCTGACCCCTACCCGCCATTCCCCCTGTGCTGCTTGGGCTGAACGTTTCCCTGACTTCCCTGCCAGCCGGCTGCCATGAGGGTCTCCCCGGTGGGGGTGAAGGTGCAGGAGGGCAGGGGCCATTCCACTCCTGGGGGTCCCCTGGGTGGTGGCGGTGGTGGTGGTGCAGGGTGACCACAGCTGTGGCAGCCTGGGCTGCGGTGGTGGCAGTGGCAGGGGCTGTGGCCCCCTCTCCATGGTCCAGCAAAGGGCGAGCAGTAAATGTCCGTGAAAAAGAACGAGTGACCAGCTGCAACTGTTTCCTGGTTGTCAGGGGGGCAGGCCCGCCCCCCGCAGGCACTCTGTTGTGTGAAGGCAAGTCTTTTTTTTTTTTTTACATCTTTATTGGAGTATAATTGCTTTACAATGGTGCGTTAGTTTCTGCTTTATAACAAAGTGAATCAGTTATACATATACATATGTTCCCATATCTCTTCCCTCTTGCGTCTCCCTCCCTCCCACGCTCCCTATCCCACCCCTCTAGGTGGTCACAAAACACTGACCTGCTTTGACATTCTCATTTCAGTCTGTCGATTTTGAAAGACAGCCGCAGCCTCCCTACTGTTTCTCTGCTCTGGAGAGCATGCTGGGGAGTCTGGGAGCAGGGGAGCCGGGGGGACATCGTGGTTGAGCAGGGAGGCCGGGTCCCGGGCTGCTCCAGCGCATGTTGGCGAGCAGTGCGCGTCTGCCAGTGCGGGTGCCTCCTTTGATCTCTTTGGAGGTGTGGGGGGCTGGGGCTTGTTCCAGTCCGAGTCTCACTGTTTCTTGATGGTGGGCAGGTCACTTTCTGGGCCCCTTTTCCCCTGGGTGGACCTGGACCTGTCATTACAGAGTTAATGAGGCTTGTCTCTTCGACCTCCTAGGAGTCTCTGGCTGGTCTTTTTGGATCTCGTTAGGGTTGATGATAAGCTTTCTCCCCTAAAGGACATTTTAGGAAACTTTCACCCATTTTGTTTAGAGAAACTTCCAGAGACGATTTGGGGGACTGGAAGAGTGAGACTCCTTCCCAGGACCAGCTGCATGATTTGTGGGGCCCCCTTGTTCAAAAATTATGAGGAAATTGGAGACAGGGACAGCGTTAAGCAGAATGTGGCCCCGAGCCTGGCACAGTGTGGCTGCAGGGTCACTGCCCATGCAGCTGGCCTTTCCTCTTGATTTTCTTCCTCTCTGATCTTCAGAAACTGCTGAGGCTTCCTTTTATGAAAAGAACACCCTGCATCTGCTGCAGAGGGCTTCCACCTTATCCAGCGATTCTCATGACCGTGTGATGCTGCAAGTGTTGTGTTCCCAACTTACAGATGAGAACATTACAACCGAGTGATTGTAAATTCCTGCCCTAGGTCAGGTAGCTAGTAAGGACAGAGCTCAGGCTATGTCCATGGTTTGTGACTCAAAGCCCAGGGACCTTTTCCTTTAAATACGGCTCCTCATAACAGTGAGAAAGAAGCACCTGTTCATCTGGGCTGAGGACAAATCCAGTGGATGATGCAAGACTTCTGGGGATATAACAGAAACTTCAGCCAAGATGCATGTTGTTTGTTGAAGGCCCATGGGTACGAACATGTAATTTATATTCTGTGGCTTCTAATATCTTTTTAGCAACAGACTCATCAGCGAGAACCTGCCTGGAGGTTTGAAGAATCGCACGTCTTTAACCTAGAATCCCAATCTCTATAAATGAACCTTATAATTGGGGGAGTTATCACAGCAAGGGGCACAGAATATTAGAGAAGAAGAAACCCTTGAGGCAGTTCCTGAGACGACCATTTTCCACGCTATCTTGGAATAATTTATCAGTCTTTCCATCTGTGTGTTGCTAGCATCTCTGTCGTCCGAGTTAGACTCCACGCCGAGGTGATGGCTGTACATGTCCTGAGCCTAATTTGTGCCAGGACTTGGTGGTGGAGCTGGGCTTCTCGCCCGGCTCGACAGCTGCCCCGGAGGAGACTTGGTGGCCTGGCCAGGCCGGAGCTGTCAGATGGCCTTGGGCTGCCGCCGGGCCTCCCTGGGCTGCAGTTGTGCCGTCTACAGAGACCGGGCGCCAGAAGCTCACGAGGAGGATTCTTCTGAGGGTCAAGTGAGATAATGTTCTGAAGCATCCAGCAGCCTTTCTCAGAAGGCTGTGAGCAGCGCTGTGTGCACTGTCCAAGGTGCTGGGGACGCCGTGAGGAATCAGGAGCGCCACCCGCCAGATGGGTCCAGCCAGTGTGGTGGAAAGAGAGGAGCTTGTCAACAGAAGCCACCGAAAGATGTTGTTTGTCCACGGCTAAGAACACACATGGGGGCTGTGCAATACAGTGTGCAGAGGGCCCGATACAGAGGGTGTTTCATAGCCTTCGATGCTGTTCCTTCCTGTGGTTTCTGGGACAAAATATCGAGGAAGGGGCCCCACCGTGTGCTTCTTTTTGTTTTTTGGTGTTTTTTTTTGCAATATGCGGGCCTCTCACTGCTTTGGCCTCTCCCGTTGCGGAGCACAGGCTCCGGACGCACAGGCTCAGCAGCCATGGCTCACGGGCCCAGCCGCTCCGCGGCATGTGGGATCTTCCTGGACCGGGGCATGAATCTGTGTCCCCTGCATCGGCAGGCGGACTCGCAACCACTGCGCCACCAGGGAAGCCCCCACCGTGTGCTTTGACACACTAAGGCTTAGGAAGGAGATGATCTCCTCTCAGACAAATAACTATTCCTGTAATCAGGGATTTATCTTAGGTTTACCTTTAGTGACTAGGACTGTGCAAGTATAAACGATTCCTTTCAGAACCCCAGGAAAATGAATTTTGAAATGATGGTTATTTGACCGTGGTAGAGAAGACAAACAGTTCCTTCGTTATCAGGCATAGCAAGCTGTTAAAACAAATGACATTTTCATTGGCAGTGAGGAAGGGCTGGGGTGCTGGCCGCTGAGGCAGTGATGGGCTCAGTGATGCCGCTGAAGATGGGGGTGGGAGCACCGTGTCTCTGCAGAAGGACTTCTGTGACCCCTCCCTCCCGCAGAGGTTCTCAGCCTGAGGCTGGGTGAAGAGAGGTGGGTTTCTGGAGCCAACGGGGGGAGAGCAGCAGCCTGGGAGCAGCAGAGGCTTTGGGGCCAGGCACACGGAGATTGGACTCGGCTGCCTCATTCATTAGGGCCATCGATGGTGGACGGTTCAGTGTTCCTTGCTGGTGAATGGGGGTGATACGTGCTCTGCTGACTGCTTCACTGTATTGTCAAGAGGCTCAAATGGGTACCTGCTTGTGCAAGCATTTTGAAAACTAACTCACCTGGTGGGCTCCTTCTTCACTGCATGCAATTTCAGGATGCCATAGGTTTGGTGCAACCTGTCTTAGTCTCTGTTCAGGGGACCTGGGGTGAAGTGTTTGGGAAAAATGGTGTCTTTATGAAAGCCTGTGAAAGCTGAAGAATTCTAATCAGTAAATCTTAGTGTCTACTGTAGAAAAAACCCTTTAACCACCACTGTCCAGTCTAGATACTTCTCTGAGTTCAAAGACCTGGGCTTGAATCCCTGCTGCCCCACTTACTGGCTGTCTGATTCCCAGCACATTTATTAACCTCTTTGGACCTTGAGTACCTGCCTTGTAACAGTGGGATTGTAATATCTACCTCACCAGGTCATTATGAAGAGTAAGAGACAGCCTTCCAAGGGCTGGACAGTACCTCCTGCCCAACACGTGTTACTTGGTTCTGAAGCCCCTTCCAGTTTGCCTAATGGAGACTCTTAAGGGGAGGAGAGGGCAGTGGAGTGGGGATGGGGACCGTATTACTTTTCTTTTGTGTGTAACAGATGACCACCAATTTAGTGGCTTAAAGAACACAAGTTTATTTTCTCACTGTTACTGTCATGAGTCCAGCATGTGTTAGCTAGGTCCTCTGCTCAGAGTCTTGTAGGCTGAAATCCAGGTGTCAGGTGGGGCTGTGTTCTCATCTGGAGGCTCAACTGGGAAGGATCTGTTTCCAGTCTCCCTCAGGTTCTTCATCCATTCCTTGTGGTTGTAGGACTGACGTCTCTGTTCTCTTGCTGGCTGTCAGCTGGACCACTTTCAGCTCATAGCAGCCGTTCTTGGGTCCTGGCCACATGGCCTCCTCCGTGCATCCTCTCATGCTCTGAATCTTTTCATTCAGGATGGGTATGTTCCCTTCCAAGGGCTCACCTGAGTAGGCCAGGCTCTCCTAGGATAATCTCCCATTGATTAAGTCAAGGCCTACTGCTTGGGGGCCTTCATCACATATGGAAGCCCCCTTCCCCTTTGTTATATAACATAGCCTATCATCATCTCCACACTCAGGGGTAGAGGATGACACAGCATGTACACCAGGGGCCGGGAGTCTCGGGGGTTATCTCAGAATTCTGCCTCCCGTAGATGTTGGACTGCAGCTGACCTGGGAGTGGACAGGGAGGAGAAGCCACCGTCTTCTCTCACAAACTTAGGGAGGGGAAAGGGAAACCACGCTATGTGCCACTTAAAATTGACTAGAGTGCCACCTTCCTAAGTAACAGCCTCTGGGCCCGCAAAGGTCTGTGTGACGTATGGCTCTACACCAAGAATAGTGCTGTCTGGATTGATTCCAGTTTCGTGCAGCTGCGCTTGGCACTGAGGGAGGGAAGCATCAGTCACAAGGCATCCAAGTGGCAGGGATGATGTGCTTTGCATTGCAGAAAGGTAGCAGTAAAATAGCTTTAAACTGTGTATCTCAGGATGATCGCAGTGCCCACTGCTTCAGTGGAAAAATAAATTGCCAGGGAGTAATCTGAAACCATGTGAAATGTGCAGAAACACCAGCTAAAACGTGGACTCTTCTGTGTGTATGTATTTCTAGATTTCCAGTGGGTTCAAGGAGATGTGTGTGAAGTTCAGCTGATGGTATATAACCCAATGCCGTTTGAACTCCGAGTTGAAAACATGGTATGTATCATGAATCATTTGACCCTTTTGGGCTAGACATCAACTTACCATTAAAATAAGTTTTTTACTTAATATTTCAGGCATACTGCCTACAATCTATGTCTGTTTTTTTCACTGTTGTGGCCTCTCCCGTTGCGGAGCACAGGCTCTGGACGCGCAGGCTCAGCAGCCATGGCTCACGGGCCCAGCCGCTCCGCAGCATGTGGGATCTTCCCGGACCGGAGCATGAACCCGTGTCCCCTGCATCGGCAGGCGGACTCTCAACCACTGCGCCACCAGGGAAACCCTGTGTCTGTTTTTAATATTTGTTTTGCCAAAGATTATAATCTTCTTGTGAGTGAAGACTACATCTTGACATTCCCATGTCTTTAGTGCATGGTACGCAGTGAGACGTGTGAGTCAATGAACAGAGATATCTCGGATTTGAACATACACAGAGCTTAGTTGATTGCATATAAGATTTGAAATAATTATATTGAAATTTACATGAGATTAGCAAGGTTACAAACCCTGTATTGAGTCCACCACTCAATATCACTGTTACTGCACTACTACAAGATGATAAGATGATCAAGGCCTACGGGAAGAGCGAGCTCTTTATTCGTAAGAGAATAAACGGCTACACTGCTAATGCGAAGTTTCCCTTGGGTTTGAAATCTGATGTTCCGTTTCTGTGTTTGTGTACGGCGTTAGAGGCTCACCTTTTGCAGCGCTGTCCATTGGAACTGCTCCCCTAATTCTGCAGTGAGCGGGAAGGAGATTCATACGGCTCACCAAGCTAGACCTAGTGTTTCCAGAGTGGAGCCCTCCGCCATCGGGTGGATTCCAGTCCTCAAGTCTTCTCTATGCTTACTATTGTATAGAACCACTTTGTAAATTTTCGGCATTGTGTGAAGGATGGTGCTGAGCTGGGCGATGCCTTCCTTTGGGGTTTTATGACTCATTTTCAGGGTGGGAGGTGGGCTGTCCGTACAGGTGTCCTGCTGAGGGCCCGTGCCACGCGTCAGGCCTGGCCTCTGCCGTGACCTTGGTCAGAGCCGTCGTGGGGTGCATGAGGGGCTGCAGGAGCTGCGTGGAGAGTTAGGGGAGGCCCCACTGAGGACACAGGGTGAGTGGGAGCTCAGAGGCAGACTGGGAGTTATTGAAGATGATGTTTAGGCCTCCGGTGTGAGACATGGTTTTCCCAAATCTGTTGCAGCTCTTAGAAATTCAGCTGAATATTAAGCTTACCACCCTGAGGTCACTCCAAGAATGACCTGTAAGGATGAGTGTTCCCTCCTCCTCCGGTTGCACAAGAATGTGCCAACCTTAGGGTTTAGCTCTTGGTCAGGCCCTTTAGTGACTTTCTGTCTCTTGGCCTAAACCAGGAATAATAGTTGTTTAGAGAATTTCCCCCAAAGTGCTTAAAGTATCATATGCTTGCTATTCTTTCTTATACATATTTTTAGTCTTAAAAAGAAGCTTTCATTTACATCTGGCTGAAAAGTAATATGTGCTTTTTATAAAAAATGAGGAAGAACAAAGAATAAAATAAGTTACTACTAGGAGATAGCCCACAAATCATGTTCGGAATTTAAAAATTAAATTATGGAATATTTCAAGCATATGAAATGTTACAGGGAATAATAAGCCCTTGTACATCCACCATTCACATTTAGCAAATGCTCACAGTTGGCCGTGTTTGCTTTAGGTATTTTAAAAAGAAATCAAATGCCAATATATTTTGCCTGGAGACAATAGCCATCTAATTGGTTTCTCTGCTTCCATTCTTGGCCACTACATCTGTTTCACACATGGTTAGATCATTTCATGCTTTTGCTCAGACTCTGGGCGCAGATGTGCTCATTGTTATTGGAGAGCCTTTGCTTCTGGGTACTTTCTGTAGACAGGGTTAGGAAAAGTCTGCATGCATGCACACATAGACACGTGCTTACACACGTACCTACATGCATACACCTGCACGTGTGTGTACATACATATACATGTGCCCTTAGACATGCATATACACAATACAGGTACAGACTTCACACATCTGACTTCACAGCCATCCCTCCAATTCTAGTCCGTCTCCGTAGGGTCCTTCTCACCTTCCTGCCTTCTACATCAGCGTCCTTCCCTCCAGTGGGAGAACCTGGGCGCACAGCAACATTAGCACGCTTCTCAGCTGCTTGCTCCTGGGATAGACCTAAAAGAGTTTCAGGATTGCTTCGACCATAGCACTGCAGAAAACAACCCCCCTGGGAAGAATCCAGGATCCCTCCTACATTTAGGTCTTCTTTAATGTATCTCAGCCATCTTCTGTAGATTTCAGCGCGGGAATCTCACAGACCACTCATTAGACTTATTCCAAGATAGGGGATGTTTTTGGTCTCTTGTTAATGGTATTTGTAATATTTTATTTTCTAATATGTTTTGTTTAGTGCTAGATTATAGAAATAATTTTGCTTTTTTAATACTGACTTTGTTACTTGGCTAAGTGCCCTTGTTAGTTCAGTTTTCCTCGTAGGTTCCACAGTTTTTGTGTGTGTGAATAATTGTTTTCATGCCGTTTCTTTCTTCTCTTGGCTGTTGTGCTGGATGGGGCCTCTGTTACAGTGTTGAGGAGAAGGTCCTGAGCGCGGAGAGGTCCTGCAATCATGGGGCAGCTCCTGGAGGCCAGGGAGCCTGTCTCGTTCGCCGTCAAGCATACGGCCGGGTGCTTAGTGAGATGAACTGGTAATTCACAGAGGCACTGGTGGAAGGATATTAACTGATGATCTATTTCCACACTTCATGTTTTTCATTTTGTTTCTAAATAAAATATTTTATTTTTTCTTTTCATTTACATTCCAACTTGGTAAAACAAGAAAGCAGAACAAATATTAAAAATACATCAAGCGGGGCTAATATTAAAGATGGAATTGTTGTTCAGGCACCCACAGTGCTGTCCACTTTGAGATTGTTTTGTGTTCATTGCACTTTGAGGACATCTCTACAATTCCCTGTGGACTTTTATAAGAGCCGCTTATGAGCCTTTTCCTTCTGAGAGTCCCGGGGCTCTCCTGTGGGCGAGGCACGATGCTTGGGGGCCGATCGGGACCGACCAAGAGCGGTGGCTTTGGGATTGGGTTAGGGCCGTGCTCATTGCCGTCCTCTGTCACCTGCTCCAGGGGCTGCTCACGAGTGGAGTTGAGTTTGAATCTCTCCCCGCGGCGCTCTCCCTCCCGGCTGAGTCTGGTCTTTACCCAGTGACGCTTGTTGGGGTCCCGCAGACGACGGGGACGATTGCTGTGAATGGTAAGTAGGTTCGGGGGCTGCTGGTTCCTGTGCTGCCCGGCATTCCGGTCTTCGCCCGTTAACAGGTCACGGATGGATGGCGGTGCTTTGGGACACGCCATGAACCATGTAGAGCGTGCGGGATGTGGAGGGCACCCCCCGCGCTCCTGTCTGTCTTCCCCGGAGCCTGCAAACACGCTCCAAGGTTCTCCCACTGCAGTTAAACCCTCTGCCCCCCCGCACCCCGAGCCCACGATTTCCTCTCCCTGTGGCTTCATCTGCTGTCTCTCCTTCCGAGCAGACCTCTTCAGAGAGCTGTCTGGACACGCTGAATCCACTCTTCCACCTCTGTGCTGGTTCTCTAACCCACCGCACCCTGCACATCCAGCCGTCACCTCACAAAAACTGCTGTCACTGAGGCCACTGGCAGTATTTTTCCGGCTAAATCCAGTGCCTACATTTCAGATTTTGTCCAGCTCCACTGCTCAGCAGCCTTGGGCACCGCTGCCTGCCTCCTTCCTGGGTGCGCTCGCCTGGTCACCCTCGCGTCTCTGCTGCCTCTTCTGCCTGTCATCTGGGGCAGTGTCTTCTGCAGACACTTCTTCTTCAGCCCGACCCTTCAATCTGCACCCAGCTCTGTCCTTCCCTCCCTCCCTCCTGCTTCCCCTTGCCTCTCCTCCCTCCCCCACCCCCTCCCGCCCTTCCTCTCTCCTCCCCTCCTTTCTCCACCTGCTGTCTCTCGGCAGCCCCATCAGAGTCATCTGCTTTCCTGGCTTCAGGTCCCATCTCCATGCTGCTGATTCCCAGGGCCACGTCTCCTGTCCAGACCCCTTTCCTGGACCTGCACATCCAGCCACTTCCCACCCATCTTCTTGGCTGTCTCGTGGGCACGTCACATACAGCATGTCCCAGCCGGAGCCCGTCACCTCATCCCCCAAGCTCCCCCTCCTGCCGTGGTCCTGTCCCAGCGAGGGCGTTGCCGTCTGGCCAGTTTCCCTGCCCAGGCACTGGGAGTCATCCTTCCCTTCTCCTGTTCCTCCTCACTGCCCCCTACCACATTGACCGTGTCATCCGCACCCTCTCCACCTCCACAGCCGCGCTGGTCTGACAGAACAGGACCCTCTTCTAGAGTTTGTCACAGAAGCATCAGGACTGGTGTTTCTGCCCTCACTCTTTCCATATTGCAGCCACGTGACCTTTCCACAGGGCAAGTGGAAGTCTTAGCACCTTCACCATGCGCTTTCCATCAGGGCTCCATGCCTTACCAGGGCTGTGGAGCCCTGTGTGATTGGGCCCTGCTCATCTCTGCCAGCTCATACGACTCCTGTCCCGGAAACACGCCATGCTTTCCTTCTGTTGGTGTGCCTCCAGACTTGTGACCCTGGTGCTTCTCCAGTGCCTAGCGCAGCCTTCCCTTCCCCCTGGAGATCGTCCTCAGCTCCCCTCCGCTGGCTCGGGCCCTCTCCAGTGCCTAGCCCAGCCTTCCTTTCCCCCTGGAGATCGTCCTCAGCTCCCCTCCGCTGGCTCGGGCCCCTCCTTCACGTCATGGATCGCGGTGGCTTTTTGGCCTTTTCCTTGCCAGCCTGGCTGTATCCTCACACCTGGCACGTAGTAGCTCTTAGCTATTTGGTGGCTGAAAGAACAAACATTCACTGGGAAAGGTGCTCTCTCTCTCGAGCAGAGAGGCAACAGCATCCTAGGTGAGGGTGTGTTGCAGGCAGTGCTGAGATGGGCAGAGCCCTGGCTTGTGGGCAGTGGGGGAGGGGTGACCCAGAACGGGAGGTGGGCGGAGAAGGACTTCTCCTGACGAGTGATCCTGAGGTTTGAAGGCGAACTAGGGGTTATCCGAACGAGTGGGATGGAGAGTAAGGGGGATCCAGGCAGGAAGAACATCTGGTCCAGGCTCTTACCTACCTGGTGGTAAGAGAGAACAGGGTGCAGAGGGAGCTGGAGGGGGGCTCAGAATTAACTGGTCTAAGGCAGAGGGGTGTAGTGATGAGGCTGGGAAGGCAGACAGAGGGCCGACCCAGAGGGCCTCATAAGTCTTGCTGAGGGCAGTGTGGGCTGCTGCGTTATTTGAAGAGAGGAGAGATATGGTCTGACGGGCGGTTCAGAGCTGCTCCAGGCTGCTGCGTTGGAGAACGGGCTGCAGGCGGGCAGGACTGGAGAAAGGAGACCAACTAGGAAGCTCCAGCCGTAGCCCAGGGAGAAGATGTCAGACATCGGACCCCAGCTGTGGCTGGGAATAGAGCAGAGGAGACAGATGAGAGAGGAAGTAGCCAGGACCAAAAGGCTTGACTCAGAGTGACACACGGCCGAGGACCAATACGTCCACGGATGAGTAGTGAAGCCTCGGTGACAAGAGGTCGCTGGGACAGACTAGTTGGTGTCCTTTGTTTGGGGAGCCTTATGTGTGAAGTATCACTGGACATAACACACAGGATTGTCATCAGATTTTCAGTTTATTTGCAGTCACCTTCAGCAGTGGGTGAGAAAAGGAAAATGATTGATTTTAATTAAGAAACTGCAAACAAAGGTTGCCTCGTAGACAAAGCCACATCCTCTCAGGTTTCATAGAAAGAACAGTATGACAGGGCGTTGTGCCAGCTGTGGGTTTCTGGGGAGGAAAAGGTTCGCAAGTTAATTTAAAGGGGGCTTAGAAGGAACATACTTAAAAAAAAGGAAATGCGGGTGCCGTGAATTGGAGTTATTTTACGTTGAGGGGCCAGTTGGAACTGGTGGGAGGTAAAGGGGAGCATTGGTGAGGCTGTACAGGTGCCAGCTTGCTTCTTGTTGGGTATGTAGCCGCTTAGTATGAACGCAGAAGAACTGTCGCCCTAGGCATTTAGCCATCGGGTATTATTTGATTTTGTTACACAGTGAATGTTGTTTATAATAATTATCTCAGAATTTCAAAAGCCATTTTAAAGCTTTGCTTAAACAATTGCAAGTGCTTATCTAACCCATGGAGGGTTTTTTTTTCCATGGAAATTTTGCTAATCTTACAGTGTAGTACTTGTACACATCGAGCAGATCTGCCGTATCACGTGACAGCTATAAAAACAGTAACTGACTCTTGAACTTTCGTCTCTCAACAGAAGATTTTGAATCATTTTTTTCAAATACTTATTAAGTTACATTATGTCCTGGAAAGGAATACAAACTATCATTTTCATTTTAGAGATGGATAAATTTGAAAAGCAACTTGGTAAAGGGATGAGACACTAATTATTAAGCTCTGTGAGATCTATAGTTTATACACTGTCGCTTGGACGCAGCCAGCCTTGTGAAGTGGGCACGCAGGTTCTGTTCGCACCTCTGCTCAAGGAAACTGAGGGTCTTGGGGTTGAGCGTGGGAGCTGTGGGCGAGCCTGGCAGGCGACGGGGCCTAAATCTCAACTCTGGTCGGAAAGGGACCCTGCGTTCCTGTCACCCCGGGGCTGCCTTGAGGCGTGGGTGTCTCATGAAGCCTTTTCAGGTGGTGAAGCTTTGCGTTTTGTCCCCAGGTTACCACACCACGGTCTTTGGTGTCTTCAGCGACTGTTTGCTGGACAATCTCCCGGGAATAAAGACCAGCGGCTCCACGGTGGAAGTCATCCCTGCTCTGCCCAGACTGCAGATCAGCACGTCTCTGCCCAGGTAGAGCACGCGCAGCCCTGGGTCTGCTTGCTGACAAGAGGGGCACCTAGGAGTGCTGTTCGGTACACCTTCTGCAGGGGCCCCAAGAGTCTGAGCTAACCTGTGATCGTTACGACCAGAATAGAGGCGAAGAGTTTCTTCGAGTTAACCAGTAGGCAGTGTGCTCTGCTTGCAGCAAACTGGAATATAGTTGAAGTGTTTCTTACCAAGATCAGAACAAAATGTGAAATTAGGCTTTGGAATTGTAATTTTGGTGAGAAACAGTTGAGGTTTTAGAGAACTTAAGAAAAAGTCTTATCTTCTAAAAAATAGTCTTTTTTTTTGTTTTTTCCTTTAGCATTATAGGAAAGCATAAAGAAGAAAGGGAAACCTCAGAGTGAGTTACTATTAATGCTTTCTGGTGTTTCCTTCCACTGTTTATCCATGAAAAAAAATGTTTGAATAGTTGAGATCATACTACATTTTATATACTATCATAGATTACTTCTTGCATAAACGTATAACATTAGCTAAACATTTCTATTTTAATTGCTTAAAAAAATACATCATAAAGGTATCTCAGAATCTCATCACCATTCATTTCTTTGCTTTTGGAATTTGGGATTGTCTCAATTTTTGCTCATATGAAAAATGCTTTAATGTTTATCCTTTGGGCTGTTTTTATAAAATGTATCTTGGTATTTTCTGAAATGTTTCAAAAGCTCAGTCACTTACTTGATGGGCCCCTTCTCAGTGCCAGCCTCGTCTCATCCCAGCTCAGGGCTCTGATGGGTGGGACGCTGTGCTTTGGGACACTCAGCGCCTGTGTCTGGGCCAGGCCTGCGGCCAGGCTGCATGGTTCTCTGCTTTCTCCCTCCTTCTTTTCCCACCGTACCAGAGGGGCTGGCATCCTCTTTGCTTGAGAGGCAGAGTAATTTGTGCAGGCTGTGTTTTAGTTTTCCTAAACACCTTCTCTGCAAATTCAAATTGACTACAAGCAGCTTTCACTTGAGAAGGAGAGAAGGACTGCCTGCTAAACTGTGGGAAGAAGTCATTTATAGTGAGGACGGGAGTCACTCTTCCTTTCTTGACAGAGAAAGTTTATTTCTTGACTCATGAACAACTGTCAGGTATAAAATGCAAAGGGATTCACGTTGATTCTTTACGCTGTTATTTTCGGAAAATGTGGTTTGGATGCGCTTTTTAACCCCACCCCCCGCACACGCACCTGCCTCGTTGTTGGCTGGCTTTCATCCCCACTGTGCCTCTAGAACCTTTTCCCTGTGGTCACTGGTCCCTCCTTGCCCGGAAGTGGGTTTGCTGCCTGTGGGTTGGGAAGGAGACACCAGGGTAATGAGCGTTGTGGATTGAGTGACAGTCAGTAGGACTCAGGCTGGAGCTTCAGACCGGGGCTGTAGTGCCGGAGCCTCAAGGGAGTGTCAGGCGAGGCTCGGGGCCTCTGGTCCAGGGCCCCAGCTGACCAGTGCCGAGGACCCGCCAGCTGCCCTGGGTCCCGTCAGGAGTTGCCAGCGTTGCTCGTCGATTTTACCTGTGATGTGGAGGCTGTTGTATGTACTTTTCATTTTTCTTCATTTTCCTCCACTTCCCACGTTATCATTTGGAATGGTTCATTTAAGTTTTCTTCTTAAATCAGTGGATTTTCCCAGGCCATTTCTGAGCATGAGATTTAAAAAAAAATTTTCAAAGAGTGCAGCATGCTCACGGATCATTTGAATTAATTCATTGTTTCACTTTTGTCCTCACCATAATCCAATCATGAAGAATTTTTTTTGCTTCACACACGCTTGAGAAAGTAAGGCCCAGTGAGAGCGATCAGGTGGATGACAGGTCAGTGACCCAGGGCGCGTCTGCATGTAGACAGCGCTTATCATGTGGCAATTTGCCCTTGAGTTCTTGGACGCTGGGTGCTGATTCCATGTTAAAGCCAAGGCTCCCTAGTCCCTGTTTCTGAAATGTTTAAGTGTGGTGATGTGAATAATTCTAAAATGCCATTGGTTTCCTTTGTTTTTTTCTGTGTTTCTAAAATTTATTATAATTATTACTATTATTTTAGGTCTGCACATTCACTGCAACCTTCCTCTGGTGATGAAATATCCACTAACGTGTCAGTCCAGCTTTACAACGGAGAAACTCAGCACCTTGTTGTGAAACTGGAAAATATTGGGATGGAACCACTGGAGAAACTGGAAGTCACCTCAAAAATTCTCACCACCAAAGGTAGGGAATTTAAGTAGGTTTGACCCAGAAATGTTTATCTTTTTTATTTGCAGAAGAGACACATTAGATAACAGCGTTCAGAAAGCCTAAAAATTTCTTCCAGTTTTTTTTTTTTTTTTGGTACGCGGGCCTCTCACTGTTGTGGCCTCTCCCGTTGCGGAGCACAGGCTCCGGACGCGCAGGCTCAGCGGCCATGGCTCACGGGCCCAGCCGCTCCACGGCATGTGGGATCTTCCCGGACCAGGGCACGAACCCACGTCCCCTGCATCGGCAGGCGGACTCTCAACCACTGTGCCACCAGGGAAGCCCTCTTGCACTTTTAATTTGACACCACTGTGAAATTTTTGTCCTAATCACGCGTGAAGAGCACGCAAAGGAAGAGAATGGAGCACAGGATGCACCTTCGTATCCCCTGTGCTCTTAACAACGATCAGATCTCGGGAAGCGTATCCTGGAATGAATGAATGAAGAGAAGCATTTGCAGGTTCAGAAGCATTACCATCTAGGATCCATCCAGCCAGCCCAGTGTTTTCCGTGGGTTCAACACTTAGAGCCTGTGCACTCCCTCTTAAAGACAGATTCTGTTTCCTAGTTCTAAGGCACACGTAGCTTGGGTGTCATAAGACCTGTGTTAAACTTTGGCTTCACTGTTTACTTGCTCTTTGTCCTTCACATGCCTCAGCTTCCTCCTGGGTAAGCAGGGGAGGTGGTCCTTACCATGAAAAGTTGTTCTAAGAATTAAGTGAGGCAGCTTGCCGCAGAGGACCTGGTCTGCTCGTGGTTAGTGAATGGTACTGATCAAAGGGGGGATATATTGTGTGTGTGTGTTGCGGGCAGGGCATCGAGAATAGTAAGTGGAAGTAAAATCAGGTCATTTAATAAAGGTAGAGAAATTATACTGTCTGGGGAGACCAAAGACAAAGACAAAACAGGGAGAGCAAGCTGGTGGGATTTCGGGGTGTTTACATGCCTTTGACATAGGAGCGAGGTGAGCCCGGCATCCAGTGGGAGCTTGGGCGCACCTGGGCGCTGCTGAGGACGCTGCTGTCCCGGGGCTCCTGGCACTGGTGGGCCAAGGCTGCCATCTCCGTGAGGGTCTCCAGGATCGGATGCTGAGCCATGGGGCCACAGGCATTCGGCTTCAGAACTACTTTTCCAAAGTCCATTTACACAGTCATCGTGTGAGAGTGACGGCTGCCCCAAGTCCCCTCTGCCCTGTGGCATCGTAGTCATTTTATCCACGGTAGGGAGGTGGGGTGTAATGCTCTTACACCAGGGTTTAATTTGTATTTCCCTGATGACCAGCGAAGTTGAACACCTTTCACGTGGTTTTGGATACTCAGGTCCTTTGTCGTACCAGCGCTTTGTCCTTTTTTCCCGGTGGGTGTTCTGCCTTCTCTCTGTCTCTGTTTCTCTCTGTCTGTGTGTCTGTCTCTCTCGCTGTCTGTCTGCCCCTCTCTCCTGACTTGCAGGGTGTCTTTGATCCTGAGTGTAAGTTCTTTGCTGGAACTGTGTGGTGTGAATATCCCCTCCTACCACGTCCTTGGATAAACACAAGTTCTTCATTTTAGTATGGTTCACCTAATCATTCTTTTCTTTTATGGTCATTGCGTTTGTGTCTCTGAGTCTTTGGGGAATTTTGATGATCCTACCTTAATCACATCCTTTCTTCCCTTTCTCTCCTATTTTCAGGAGCAAACACATATGGATTAGGTAGAAAATGCCTCCCTGACATGAAATACCTTCATCTGGTATTCTGAAGTCAATTAAGTGGTTAAAGGGGTTGGTTGATGTTTGAACAAGCGAACATTGAATGACAGAAAATTGCAGAGTACATAATGGTAAAAATTTTCACATCTCCTGTGATTTACCTTGCCTTCACAGCTTAGCAACTGGAAAATATCTCTTTCTTTTCTCAGATAAACCCAAATGGTAACCACGTGTCCATTATTCATTACAAACTTGCTTCTTTCCGAAGCACAGCTCCTCAGGGTTCTCCTTTGGAAACCCCTGCTGTCCCTGCGCCCCAGGCCCCGTATCCCTGGCCTCTGCCCCAAGCTTCAGCCTCAGCCACCTCTCCCCTTAAACTCTCATCACGTTGACCGTTAGGAGCTAGTTTCAGTTTCCTGAACGTTCGTGCTGTCTCTCTCAACTTGAGGATAAACCATCTCCTCTCACTAGGAGCCGACTTGCTAACTTCTGTTCCTGCCTTTGCCTCCTCTTCTGCAGTTAACGTATCCTGGGGTTTCTGCTTCGTGGTCACTCTGGGAAGCCTTCCTAGACTGGGTGACTGGGGCCCCCCTTTGTCGTCTCAGAGGCCCGGGTGACTTCTGAGGAGCCCCTTTCATTCCGAGTTGTCATTGCTTGTGGTCTGGTCTCCCTCCAACCAGGTGCGAGTCTCTCAAAGGCAGCGAGTGCGTTCCCCTACCTTTGGTGTTCTTACGCTTTTGAACTCTTACGGAACTTATTCTTTGTATCAGCCATTCCCTCCTTCTCGAACCTTTCATTATAAAAATATTCCAACATACAGAAAAGCGGAGAGAATTTTACAGTGAACACTGCAAACCCACCGTCTATTCTATAATGTTTGGCTACCCAGCCTCCTATCCATCCATTGATCCATCTTGGTTTTTTTGCGTCGTTCAAAATAAGTTGTAGATTTCTGTGCATTTTACCCATTAATACTTTAGCATGCATATCGTTAATTAGACTTCAAGTTTGTTTACTTTTCTTTGGTAAGATGTATATGGGGTGAAATACACAAACCTTAAGTTACCATTTGATAAGTTTTGACAAGTATGTGTGTCTCACCCAAACTCTTATCAAGATATATCACAGACCATTCTCATCACCTCAGAAAATCCTCTCATGGCCCTTTCCAGCCAATCCCTGCCCAACCTGAGAGGTGGCCACTCTCCGTATTTACCTGGTCAGCCCTCGCTCATCGTTTACTGGCAGCGATGTGGGAGGTTGGAAACGCTCATGGGAACCAGGCAGAATCCCTGGAGAAGCCTCTGGGGCTGGGTCCTTCCAACACTGTCAGCAGTCACCTTCTCGCCCAGCTCTCAGTTTAGCCTCTTCGAGGGCAGGGGGTCAAGTATTATAACCCTCACTCTATGGATAGGGAAGGTGAAGGCCGAAGAGGTTAAATGACGTATCTGGGATCACAGCTGGTTCCATCATGTATAGCACGGGCTGGCCGTTCAAAACAACACGTTTGCAAGTGAAAAATTAAAGCTGTCATTCTTTTTTAATTCTCATCCCGAGCTGCCATACATTTACATGTGGAATTAAAGTAATGAAAATAAACCATCTGCTTCCAAAATATACAAAGGGAATAATTCCTGTCACTTATATTCTACAGGACCAAAAAGCTGTCAGAATCAATAAATGATGTACTATGAATGTGAAGACAGGAAAATGTCTTAAACCGGGAACACGAGTGAGCTCCTTGTGAAGCTCTTCCACCGGGAATTAAACGCTGCCTCCTCCGGGGTCCGTATTATTTTCTTTGTAGCGCTGTTGGGGTTATTTTATGTCTCAGCAGTAATAACAACTTTTACTTTCTAGCACTCACCACGTGCCAGCTGAGTGGTATTTCAGGTAGTTTTTTCTCATTAGGTAAAAACGACACCTGTAAGAGGCCTTTCTGGGGTAGGGGTGGTCTGTTTACCTCACTGCTGCAGCGCCGGGGCCCGGGAACTAAGAACAGTGCTTGTCACAGAGGAGGTGCTGAGTGAACCCGGCGAGAGTTCCCGCCACACAGGTTGTTGCGCGGCCGGCGCGTTAATGCAAGACACAGGAGCGCCAAGGACGGCCCTGAGCATGAAGGGCCCACGTCCTGCCTGCTCCGAGGGTGCTGACTGCTCTCGGTGTTTCTGCCTGCAGGTGGTCTGCGTGCGCGGGGCCTTGGCCACGTGGGAGGCCTGCCTGCGAGCCCCACGTCTTCCCCTCCTCTTCCTGCCACCTGTCAGGGGCCCTTGCAGGTCTCCGGTCATGCCCTCACTCCCCTCTGATTGACCCCCTTTTCTTCAGATAAAGAAAAGTTTCCTGTTGTGTTTTTTTTTTTTTTTTAATGATGTTGGCTGTGGGTTTGTCATATATGGCCTTTATTATGTTGAGGTAGGTTCCCTCTCTGCCCACTTTCTGGAGAGTTTTTATCATAAATTGGTGTTGAATTTTGTCAAAAGCTTTTTCTGCATCTGTTGAGATGATCATATGGTTTTTATTCTTCAGTTTGTTCATATGGTGTATCACATTGATCGGTTTGCGTATATTAAAGAATCCTTGCATCCCTGGGATAAATCCCACTTGATCATGGTGTATGATCCTTTTAATGTGTTGTTGGATTCTGTTTGTTAGTATTTTGTTGAGGATTTTTGCGTCTATATTCATCAGTGATATTGATCTGTAATTTTCTTTTTTTGTAGCATCTTTTTCTGGTTTTGGTATCAGGGTGATGGTGGCCTCATACAATGAGTTTGGGACTGTTCCTTCCTCTGCAGTTTTTTGGAAGGGTTTGAGAAAGATGGGGGTTAGCTCTTCTCTAAATGTTTGATAGAGTTCACCTGTGAAGCCATCTGGTCCTGGACTTTTGTTTGTTGGAAGATTTTTTTTTTTTTTGCGGTATGCGGGCCTCTCACTGCTGTGGCCTCTCCCGTTGCGGATCACAGGCTCCGGACGCGCAGGCTCAGCGGCCGTGGCTCACGGGCCCAGCCGCTCCGCGGCATGTGGGATCTTCCCGGACTGGGACACGAACCTGTGTCCCCTGCATCAGCAGGCGGACTCTCAAACACTGCACCACCAGGGAAGACCCTGTTGGAAGATTTTTAATCACAGTTTCAATTTCATTACTTGTGATCCATCTGTTCGTATTTTCTGTTTCATCCTGGTTCAGTCTTGGAAGGTTATACCTTTCTAAGAATTTGTCCATTTCTTCCAGGTTGTCCATTTTATTGGCATAGAGTTGCTTGTAGTAGTCTCTTAGGATGCTTTGTATTTCTGCGGTGTCTGTTTTAACTTCTTTTTCATTTCTAATTTTATTGATTTGAGTCCTCTCCCTCCTGATGAGTCTGGCTAAAGGTTTATCAATTTTGTTTATCTTCTCAAAGAACCAGCTTTTAGTTTTATTGATCTTTGCTATTGTTTTCTTTGTTTCTATTTCATTTATTTCTTCTCTGATCTTTATGATTTCTTTCCTTCTGCTAACTTTGGATTTTTTTTATTCTTCTTTCTCTAGTTCCTTTAGGTGTAAGGTTAGATTGTTTATTTAAGACTTGTTTCTTGAGGTAGGCTTGTATTGCTATAAACTTCCCTCTTAGAACTGCTTTTGCTGCATCCCATAGGTTTTGGATTGTTGTGTTTTCGTTGTCATTTGTCTCTAGGTGTTTTTTGATTTCCTCTTTGATTTCTTCAGTGATCTCTTGGTTATTTAGTAACGTATTGTTTAGCCACCATGTGTTTGTGTTTTTTACGTTTTTTTCCCTGTAATTCATTTCTAATCTCATAGCATTGTGGTCAGAAAGGATGCTTGATATGATTTCAATTTTCTTAAATTTACTGAGGCTTGATTTGTGACCCAAGATGTGATCTATCCTGGAGAATGTTCTGTGCACACTTGAGAAGAAAGTGTAATCTGCTGTTTTTGGATGGAATGTCCTATAAATATCAATTAGATCTATCTGGTCTATTGTGTCATTTAAAGCTTCTGTTTCCTTATTTATTTTCATTTTGAATGATCTGTCCATTGGTGTAAGTGAGGTGTCAAAGTCCCCCACTATTATTGTGTTACTGTCGATTTCCTCTTTTAGAGCTGTTAGCAGTTGCCTTATGTATTGAGGTGCTCCATGTTGGGAGCATATATATTTATAATTGTTATATCTTCTTCTTGGATTGATCCCTTGATCATTATGTAGTGTCCTTCCTTGTCTCTTGTAACATTCTTTATTTTAAAGTCTATTTTATCTGATATGAGTATTGCTACTCCAGCTTTCTTTTGATTTCCATTTGCATGGAATATCTTTTTCCATCCCCTCACTTCCAGTCTGTATGTGTCCCTAGGTGTGAAGTGGGTCTCTTGTAGACAGCATATATATGGCTCTTGTTTTTGTATCCATTCAGCAAGCCTGTGTCTTTTGGTTGGAGCATTTAATCCATTCACGTTTAAGGTAATTACTGATTTGTATGTTCCTATGACCATTTTCTTAATTGTTTTCGGTTTGTTTTCGTAGGTCCTTTTCTTCTCTTGTGTGTCCCACTTAGAGAGTTCCTTTAGCTTTTGTTGTAGAGCTGGTTTGGTGGTGCTGAATTTTCTTAGCTTTTGCTTGTCTGTAAAACTTTTGATTTCTCCATCGAATCTGAATGAGATCCTTGCCGGGTAGAGTAATCTTGGTTGTAGGTTCTTCCATTTCATCACTTTAAATATGTCATGCCACTCCCTTCTGGCTTGTAGAGTTTCTGCTGAGAAATCAGCTGTTAACCTTATGGGAGTTCCCTTGTATGTTATTTGTTGTTTTTCCCTTGCTGCTTTCAATAATTTTTCTTTGTCTTTAATTTTTGCCAGTTTGATTACTGTGTGTCTCAGCATGTTTCTCCTTGGGTTCATCCTGTATGGGACTCTGTTTGCTTCCTGGACTTGGGTGGCTATTTCCTTTCCCATGTTAGGGAAGTTTTCAACGATAATCTCTTCAGATATTTTCTCGGGTCCTTTCTCTCTCTCTTCTCCTTCTGAGACCCCTATAATGCGAATGTTGTTACGTTTAATGTTGTCCCAGAGGTCTCTTAAGCTGTCTTCATTTCTTTTCATTCATAGCAGTGAATTCCACCATTCTCTCTTCCAGGTCACTTATCCGTTCTTTTGCCTCAGTTATTCTGCTATTGATTTCCTTCTAGTGTATTTTTAATTTCAGTAATTGTATTGTTCATCTCTGTTTGTTTGTTCTTTAATTCTTCTAGGTCTTTGTTAAACATTTCTTGCATCTGCTTGATCTTTGCCTCCATTCTTTTTCCGAGGTCCTGGATCATCTTCACTATCATTCTGAATTCTTTTTCTGGAAGGTTGCCTATCTCCACTTTGTTTGGTTGTTTTTCTGGGGTTTTATCTTGTTCCTTCATCTGGTACATAGCCCTCTGCCTTTTCATCTTGTCTATCTTTCTGTGAATGTGGTTTTTGTTCCACAGGCTGCAGGATTGTAGTTCTTCTTGCTTCTGCTGTCTGCCCTCTGGTGGATGAGGCTGTCTCCCTGTTGTGTTTTTCTCCTCCATCTTCCTTGCTTTCCTGTCTTGTTGTAATCCCTGCTCTTACAGACTCACGGAGTGAAGTAAGTCAGAAAAAGAAAAACAAATACCGTATGCTAACACATATATGTGGAATAATAATAATAAAAAAAGGTTCTGAAGAACCTAGGGGCAGGACAGAGATGCAGATGTAGAGAATGGATTTGAGGACCTGGGAAGGGGGAAGGGGAAGCTGGGACGAAGTGAGAGAGTGGCGTGGACATATATATACTACCAAATGTAAAATAGATGGCTAGTGGGAAGCAGCCGCATAGCACAGGGAGATCAGCTCGGTACTTTGTGACCACCTAGAGGAATGGGGTAGGGAGGGTGGGAGGGAGACATAAGAGGGAGGAGATATGGGGATATATGTATACGTATAGCTGATTCACTTTGTTATACAGCAGAAATTAACACACCATTGTAAAGCAATTATATTCCAATAAAGATGCTAAAAAAAAGAAAAATAATCCTTTTGCATTTGCAGTATATGGTAGGGATCAGGGACACTTCAGAGACACACAGACCTTTGTGGGCCTCTCAGGGGTCTGAACTGCCATCTGGACACTTGTGGGGCACGTGTGTTCCCCCATCACAAGCTCCTGACCTGGAGCTGAGTATTTACAATCCACCCCATCAGGACAGGGATCACCCGCCCATGTCATGGAGTGATTCTAATTGCAGTCTCTTTGTGAGCACGTCTCTATTTTTAGGTTGTCACAGAGCCAAACTTCTGCCTTTACTTAAGTAATCATAAATTTTATTATAATTAAGCCCAAATTGACATGAATTTATTGTATTTGCTTTTCAACAAATCTTCTGAGATACCCGTGAGCGTGTGTACAAACACAAATATACACATACCTGTGCACATAAATACATACACACATCCCTTAATTTCTTTATACTTCCCGCTTAATTTTTTGACAAAAAGCAACGGCTCCATGTGGGTATAATGAACAGCTCATAAGTGTTTTGACTGAGGTGCCGTTCCCTGCTGCTTCCTGCTCTCATCAGCATTGTGGCAAAGTCTCTGCAATTAGAAGCATACATGAAAGGTCCTCAGATGTTGAAGGTCAGCAGCAGTAATGACTCCTCTGGTAGTGTCAGTGTCACATAACCAGTATGACTTGACTGCATGAAACTAAACTCTAGCATTAAAATGATGACTATTATTTCCGAAACCGAATTCCACAGGGGGGAAAATTAGTGACATAGGCTACTCTCTTGGTTTATGTTTATCTTGTTATTCCTGATAGCTTATCATTATATAGGATTTTGAAAAGCCCCTCTGGACTTTCCATTTTGTAGCACAGTAATGAAGGAAAGAACCAGAAAGGCCCACTTTTGAGGCGTAAAAACATATTGAATCCGACAATGAAGCTATTCGGTTTTCTGTCCTGCTGCAGCTGGAGGAGAGTCCGTGCGCTGTGAATTCCTCTAAATACCTTAGTGGTTTGGCTGCAGAAGGTGAATAAGCTGTTCCCCATGGGTGGACTTGCCTGTTGTCTGAATGTGTCACTCTTAAGCCACGGAACTTAACACAGAAATAAGCAGTGCAGCTAGCGCCCTTTCTGAGTATACCCTAAGCTTGGAGGCAGTGGGTTACTGAACGCAGGGGTTTGAACCTTATTTAGCTACTGGCCTTTTCTGGGGCTGGGGGCCGGGGTTGGGTGGCATTTTTCAGGTCTCTTCTTGAGCTGTGCCGTTTGCCTGCGCACGTAGCGGGAGCAGCCAGCGCGGTTCCACGCGGCTTGCGTGCCGCCCTTGACCCTTTCCTGTTGCTCTGCTGTTCCCTCTGTCAGGGCAGGTGGTAGCACGGCCTCTCTTCAGCCGGTGACTTGAGAGATGGGTTTTGGAGTCGGATGGGTTTGGCTCCCAGCCCCTTGCTGTTAGTGACCCCTGCGTGGCTGCCCTGAGCAGGCCGCTGAGTGCTTGTGGGTTAGCGTTGCAGCCTGGGCACCCCTGGCCCAGCCCTGCTCTCATCTGGTGATTCCAGAAGGACTGGTAGTGCCTCTGGGGTGCCCAGCACAGTGCCTGGCACGTGGTGGGTGATGGGTACTTGCTAAGTTCCCTTCCCTTTAAGTGGGGAAATGAGCTGCTGCTTCTGCTTCGTGATAGCTGCACAGGGGGAGTGTCTGTGGGGCTGGGAAGCCAGCACTCAGCGTGGGCGGGGCCGACTTGAAATACACAAACTCCCGCTGCGCCTGAGGCAGGCAGGTGCCTGGGTCCACGTTTCCTGGGTTCATCTCTCCTTGAGCTGTTCAGAAGCCATCTTAGCTTTCTCTTTGCTCTCAACTTTTTCCTGGAATGGTGAAATTTAACGATCCCCAGATGAGCAAGGGTGTTCTGGCATTAAACCCTGCTCATCCCACAGCAAACGAAAGCAGAAGAGGTGAGATGGTGAGAAGCAGCCTGGGAGGCCGTGGGCAGCTCTGACAGTGGGGAGCTTGCTGGCTCCTCTGTCCCTGGCCACCCAGGGGAACCTGTTAGCTGATTGACTGTCAGGACCCAAGGGGCTCGCTAAGGAGCCCGCTGAAGGCCCATGAAGGAGTTAACATTAAGAGTTACCCTCCCTGCCAAGTTTTCTAGTCTTTTTTAGAGTTGCTTGTGTTACGGCATTTTTATGTAATTCTTAAAAAAACCTCACACACACAAACACTTTGTGGCAATACAGGGCAAAACTTAAAAA
The DNA here is from genome assembly GCF_003676395.1 of Aethalodelphis obliquidens. NCBI lineage: Eukaryota > Metazoa > Chordata > Mammalia > Artiodactyla > Delphinidae > Aethalodelphis > Aethalodelphis obliquidens. Next base: position 14,579,446 of record NW_020837985.1, on the reverse strand, counting down.
ATAAATCTCGTAAAAAAGCGTTTTTTTTCCTTCTTAGCACGGTCAAAGTATACAAGTGTCTTGGGGAAAAAAGACTCAGTTTCTTCAATGTCTCCTGCAGCGTTCATGCCACACCCCGCCTGCACGTTTGGGTGAGGACAGAAGCAGAGGAGAGCTGGGAGGAGGTGGCAGCGTCGCATGGGGCTGGTGGGCCAGGCACTCCCGGCAGAAGAGGCAGCACGTGTGGGTGGTAGTAGGGGCACAGCGGGTGAACGTGGGGAAGGGGAGGAGGAAAGGCAGGGGTGAACCCGGACTGTTCTTCCCAAGGCATTTCAGTCCTGTCAGGACCCACGTATGATGGTGCAGCAGGAGATGCGCTGAGAGCCCTCACCTAGTTTCTGCCCGTCCATGGGAACAGAACTGAATGAGAGCCCGGGTCTTGGCGCCTGGGTTTCAGAAGTGGCCCAATAGAAGCTTTGGGGGGGGGGGCCTTTGCGGGGCCTCAGTATCTTGGCCGGTATTGCCATTTCATAGAAAGGTTGGCCAGAGCTGCTGTGGCAGATGGAGAGGCTGTTTAAAGAAGTTAGCACGCACTGCTATAGTCCTGGGGCTTCCAGCAAGCAGGGCCCGAACGGTTTCCTGCCCTGGCTTCATGTCGCCTGGTATGTCATATACCCTTCTATCCCAAGTTAGTCTGTGGGACTGAAAAATAAAGACAAAGAATGTATTAACCTGGTTCACACATACTTATAGAATGTGAGTTACTGGGTCATCGAGAGGATTTTGGTACCGTTAGTGCTTTGTGAGGGAAGGCAGTAACTTCCGTTGTGGAGTCGGATGCTGGCAAAATACCCAGAGAGTAACATATCCAGCAGGACTAGAGGTCAGGTCAGTTTGTAAAACTTAATCAGACGAGGCTCCTGCCACATACTCAAAACCGTCGCCAGCAAACATCTAGAATCTGTGTGTTCCGTACAGTATTCATTCTATAGGAGGAGGGTGATAAGAGCGTGTATGTGAGGAGTTTTGAGTGTAATGTCCATTAAATGCGTCACATGCACAGGAGGGTGTGTAGACACATACACGCCAAGTCCAGAGTCAACCCCACGGGTCCCACTGCTCTTTAACCTGCCTGGCCTCTCCTCATCTTCAGGTCTGGTCTGATTAGCAGTCTCTCCCGGAGGTTTTCCCTGGATCTGTGCTTGCTGTCAGGTGCCCAAGTGTCCTGGCCTGCAGTGATTAATCGTTCACGTCGTCCTGAAATCTTACCTCCCAGGAACCAGCACTCTCAGCAGTCCCATCACCCTTTTCCCAGCTGCCCCTCTGTGTTTAGATCATTCTGAAATAATGTAGTAATATCAGTCTACTAAAAAATCTGAACACCCTGTAAACTAGTGGAATTGGTGATGCCGCTGTGCACCGGACACTTAATTGAGCACCTGTTGTATGCCAGGTCCTCTACTTCCCAGCTGGATGACCTCCAGCAAGGACGTGCACTTCCTTGGTTTCCAAGGGGAATAAATGACCACAACTCCGCTGGGTTATTGTGAGGATTAAGTGAGATAACTCACATGTGGAAAGTGTCTGGTGTTCAATGAATAACTAAGTAAATAAATGAATGTGATGTGGTTTCTAAACACCTCTCAAGGACGCCTCCCCTGATCTGTTCCTATTTAAGGGTACCCTGAGGGTAAGTGTGCTCTATTAGACGTGTTCTGAGTGGAACTCAGCCAGTTCTGGAGGGAGCACACCCTGGACAGGAAGACATGAACTTACTTTGCGTTTATAGCACAGTTTGGCCTCGTGTTCTTGCAGTTAGCAAACCTCACAGGTCTTTTTTCTTCAATATGGACCTCGATCAAGCTCCCTGTCTTCCACTGGACTCTTGCAATGTTGATTTCTGGGTCCCAAGAGGGTGACTTTATTTTCTAACCCCACCTTGATGGGCCTTCATGCAGGAAGTGAACGTCATGGCTCTAGAATCATTTGGATCTAGAACTCTGGCACTTTTCCCTAGTTTTGGACCATGGACAAGTTACTCTCTCTAGGTGTCCGTTGCCTTATTCCGACGGAGGGGATTTAGCACAGAGAGTCGGTTTGTTTAAAGGGAGGTGGTAAGGTAACCCAGAGGCGGGAACAGCAGCAGGTTGCTCCCCTGTCTGGGACTGAGGGACAGCAGGAGGGGGGATTAGCGAGGCGGATTAGGGGACTGAGAAGTACAGTGGGAAGGCCTCCGTTCACCTCGCTGGTGTGGAGGGATTCCCGCCCCAGGGCCAGGAGGATGGACACACACGTAGTGCCCGATGCTGGATGGATGGGATCACAGCCCGCCATGCAGGGAACAGAGGGAAACCAGAGGCTGCGGGGAGGCAGGCTTGTATTGTCAACAAGGTGGGGTGTCCCCTGGTTCCCACAGGGGGCTGTGCTTGGCTGGCAGGGAACTGAAACCCGCCCTCAGGGCTAAGCGGGAGCTTCGTCTGGTCCCCAGGGTAGGAGGGTTGTTTGTCAGGGGACTGTATCCCCGGGAGCAGAGTCAGGAGGAGAACTTGCAGTGAGGTTGTTCCAGGCCCTCCTGGTTTCAGCACATGTCAAGGCAGTGGTAATATTGGACTTGATCCTAGGCCTTAAACACCCGTTCCTCCCGGTCTGTAATGAAGCAGGGATCGTCTGGCAGGAGGGGGAGACACACAGGTGACACAGCTGCTTCCATTTGACACAACCGGTGCCCCCCCACCCCCCACCCCGTCTCCTTCCTGGGCTCCTTCCTCCTCTCAGCACATTTCAGCTTTAGTGTATACAGTGCTTTACAGACACCACTTAGTTTAATCTGTAAAACAGCCGTGTGATGTAGGAGTTGTCACCCCTACTTCATACACAAAGAAATGTTGACATGGACGAATCATCACTCCCCATCCAGCTCTAGGTGGTCAGAGTCAAAAAGGCGTCAAACCCAAGGCCGTCTGACTCCGCAGAGCTAAGGATGCCCCCCTGCCCCCCAAAAGGCCCTTTCTGATTTTGTGTTCCTGTTTCCTGAAGAGTGTCTCTCTCCCACTAAACGTGGATCTGTTTCTCTTTAAGGCGATAGAACATAGAAAGTACTGGTTGAGCTCTGACTCTGTTCATGAGAACAAGAGTGCATGGCTCTTGTTGGGGAGAGAAAGCTGCTTCATGGGGGCAGTGCTCATAGAAACAGGCCTTGGAACAGCTGTGATTCTGGAATTCTCTGGTACTTTGATCCATCACTTTTTTTTCTTTTTTTTTTTTTGCGGTATGCGGGCCTCTCCCGTTGCAGAGCACAGGCTCAGCGGCCATGGCTCATGGGCCCAGCCGCTCCGTGGCATGTAGGATCCTCCTGGACCGGGGCATGAACCCGTGTCCCCTGCACCGGCAGGCAGACTCTCAACCACCGCACCACCAGAGAAGCCCAGATCCATCACATTTTAAATGGTTTGCATCTTTCTTTGCTTCTGAAGGTGCATCCGAATTTTCTCCCGGGTTAGTTAAGTCTCCTGCTGCCTCAGTTGCATCCTCATTATCACCTTTATTACTGTCATTGTAGAAAAATTATATGGTGACTTCCTGAGCTGGAAACTAGAAGAAACCCTTGCCCAGTTTCCCTTGCAACCTGGAAAGGTGGCCACTTTCACCGTCAGCATCAAAGTGAAGCTGGATTTCTCTTGCCAAGAGAATCTCCTCCAAGACCTCAGTGACGGTAAGTTCCTCCCCAGTTTTGATCAGCACGTCGCGGTCCCCAGTCACATGGTAGCGATCACCTTGCCTCGAGCCCCGCTGCTCTCTCGGTAACGTGCTTGTCGTTCATTAGCTCTAGCGGCTTGAGACTTCTCCTGGGCACGTACTTAATGAGTGAGTTACTGTGCACAGGGAAAGTGATAAAAGTACTTTTCAGTTGAACGATTTCTTAATTCACACTCTTTACTATTTTGTGCTCATTTGCCAGGAGGTCATCCTAAATTAGTGGAATGTAGGAATTACTGCATTTTTCTTCAAGCATAACTGCTGTGATCCCTTAGACATCTAATTAGCTGTGATTATGAAGTTCTCCTTCAAAGTCTAATGATTTCTATAAGGAAATGGAGTATGGAGAAAAATGAGAATGTATTTTTGTTATAACATTAGGACTAGCTGATTAGGGGTAAGATTCCATAGATTAATTATGTCCGATGATACAGCATGCATTCATACTTTCATTGGGAGTCATCGTGGGGTGTGTTAGTTAGCTCAGGCTGCCACAAGAGAATACCACAGACAGTATGGCTACAATTACAAACTTCTTTTCTCATAGTTGTGGAGGCTGGAAGTCTGAGATCAAGGTGCCAGCATGGCCAGGTTCTGGTGAGGGCCCTTTCCTGGCTTGCACACAGCTGCCCTCTCACTGTGTCCTCACGCGGCAGAGCGAGCCTGGTGTCTCTTCCCCTTCTTAGAAGGACGCCAGTTTTATCAGACTAAGGCCCCACCCTGTGGCCTCATTTAACTTTTGTTACCTCCTCACGGGCCCTGTCTTCAATTATAGTCACAGTGGAGGTTAGGGCTTCACCATATGAATTTGGGGGGCCACATTCAGTCAAAGGGTGTTATTGGAGACGGTCAACGGATTCTGTTACTAGAACTTAGCAACTATGTGACTTTGACTTCTTTGTGCCTTAATCTGATAAGATGACAGTAATACCCATTTCTACAGTTGTTGTGAGGATTTGCCCTTCACCTGGAACATGGTAAGGGGTCAACAAGTGTTAGTTATATCCCCCCCCCACCCCCATCACAGATTTATGACATTACAAGACATTTAACCACCTCTTATTAGAGACAAGCACTTGACCGGGCTCTTGGAAAACAGAGATGAGTGAGTCAAGGTCTGTCCCCTGGGCAGTAGTAATAACAGCAGCTAACATTTAAGAGGTGTGCATAGATCAACTTGCTGAACCCTCACAGCAGCCCTATGAAATAGGTGTTATTAATAGCTCTGTTTTACAAATAGGGACAGTAAGGCATAGAGAGGTTGTGCAGTTTTTCCAAGGTCACACAGCTAGGAAGTGGCAAAGCTGGGTTGTGAAGCCAGGCAGCCTGACTCCAGAGTCTGTCCTCGTAACTACTCTGTGGCCTGTTGTTGCCCAGAGGGTCAGCCAGAAAAATAAATATGTGATTGGAACACCCTGAGACTCGGGTGTAACTGAGATGCAGCTCACTTTGTCAGTAGGGTCCTGCAGGGAGGGCCTCCCAGAGCTGGTGTGTGACTTGGGCCTGAACTGGGGAGTATCCTAGAAGAAGAAAAAAGCCTGTGCTCCACAGGTCTTTCAAGGAGCAGCAGGTACCGAGGCCCGGAGATCTCTGGCCAGTGATGCAGTGGGATTCACCTCCAGAGACTAGATGGACATACGTGTGGATGCAGACCTGATTATTCAGATCTCATTTCAGTTGTCTCCCTGGTGGAGAGGCTACCCGGACCGCGTCGGCTGGGCCAGCACGCCCTGCCCACTGTCATTCTTGTCGGGTCCCCCCACATTATGGACAGCTCCTGTTCCCTGGAAGTGTCTTGTTTGGTTTTTCCTGTCCTGCTGCCTCCGTCCTTTACCTTAGAAGTTTCACAGGGAGAAGGACCTCATCTGTCTTACTCAGGAGGTCCTGTATTCACATTACCTAGACGGTGTACCTGGAGGGAGGGGAGTGGATGAGCTCCTCTTCCCCTCCCCCCTCGGTGTGGAGGCTCCTCCCTCCTGACCTCGTCTGACCTTAATGACCTCCCAAAGGCCCCGCCTCCTAGTGCTGTCACATTGGGGTTAGGGCTTCAACACAGGGATTCTGGGGGGACACCTACTCTAAGTCCATAGCACGCTCCATGAAATTTCTTCTCCTGTACTCTCTGGAGTGTTTAAATAACCATTAAATTTTTCTTTTATATTATTAATGCAGGTAGGAAAATAAGTTTACTGTTGGACACACTAGAAATGGAAAATATCACGTGGATTTAACATTATACCAGAACTCAAAAAGTATCAGATGAAATGGATATTCTTTTCTGTCTCTAAATGGCTTTGTACCACTGGACTGCATCTTTCTATAAGTAGACAGAGGGTTACAGAGTTTCTGACTTTTCTTTTTCCCAGGAAGGGAGTTTAGCAGAATCAGTGGTGCCTGACACCTGTCCAGGGAATGCTTGATGAGTTGTTGTCCCGGGGGTATGTCTGGGCAAGTGGGTGCCTAGCTGAGACCATCTGGATGTGAGACGTGAAGGAAAGCTGATCGTTACTTGTGCTGCTGACGTTTGGGGCAGGCTGCTCCTGAGAGGGAGAAGATGGAAGGCCTCCCGTGGAGGCTGAAGCTGCTTTATTTTGGTGGCTCCTTGAGTCTACGTGTGCAATGTGGACATACTTTGTTATGTTTCTGCCTTTAGTTACAGAGCTCTGGAGGGTTGTCTCTGCCCTCTGTGCTGAAAGTAAAATTGCAACTTGGGATTTATAGTCTGAAAATACCTTCTTCTCTCTTTTAAAATAAAACCAAAGAGAGCTCAAAGTAGGTTTACCAAGTGGTTTGTAAGTGTAAGGCTGGCCTAGGTTCCTGTCAGTTAGATACAGCACAGGTGTGCAGTAGAGCATGGTTATAATTAATTAGATGCCCTCTTGGGCTTCCCTGGTGGTGCAGTGGTTAAGAATCTGCCTGCCAATTAAGGGGACACAGATAGGAGCCCTGGTTCAGGAAGATCCCACATGCCGCAGAGCAACTAAGCCCATGCACCACAGCTACTGAGCCTGCGCTCTAGAGCCTGTGAGTCGCAACTACGGAAGTCCGTGCACCTAGACCCCATGCTCCACAACAGGAGGAGCCACCGCAATGAGAAACCCACGCACTGCAACGAAAAGTAGCCCCCGCTCGCTGCAACTAGAGAAAGGCTCCGTGCAGCAACGAAGACCCAATGCAGCCAAAAATAAATAAATAAATAAATAAAAATTAGATGCCCTCTTTATTTATTTTTGTACTGATATATGTGTTTTTATTTTTGTAATACAGTATCATAGTTTATGGCATTTATAGTAGAACAGAATTAGAATATACTTTTTTTTTTAGATTTTTTGTTTTTGTTTTTGATGTGGACCATTTTTTAAAGTCTTTACTCAATTTGTTACAATATTGCTTTTGTTCTGTGTTTTGGCTCTTTGGCCACGAGGCATGTGAGATCCTAGCTCCCCGACCAGGGGTCCAGGGATTGAAGCCGCCTGCATTGGAAGGTGAAGTCCTAACCACTGGACTGCCAGGGAAGTCCCAGAATATACTTTTTTATAGTGTGTTAAAGTAATATACTTTTACATAAATTTGCATTAATGTATCTAGTGGTCTGGCAAATACAGTATTCTAAGTGAGACGCCCTCTCTATTGATAGTGGTTAATAGACACTCCGGCTGGTCATTTACATAGCAAATCGTAGAGTTTGAGACACAGAATCTTAATGTCCACACCCGGGCAAGCTCTGTAGAGGAAAGAAAACGTTGGACACCAAGGCCCACAAAGGACTTCTGCAGAGTCTGGTCGGTGGATAATGAATGCATTGCTCCGTGTAGTTCAGTCTGAGCAACCTGGAGCCTGTGGTTTAGCCCTTATTTGGAGACAGCTGTACACTCAGTGGCAGAGGCTCATTTGTGGCCTCTTGCAACTGGGAGATGCCCCACGGGTGGCACTTGGTCTGACAGTTTCAGAACCTCCAGCCGGGGACCCCTGTGGACCCGACTGGCTTTTTAGGCAGGGACTCACATTAACTATGGTTACTGAAACCAGATGCCATTTAAAAAACTTACAGAAATAAATGTAGCTGTCATGCAAAGCAGGACACTGGATCCAGTGTGGGCTGTAGACAGATGGAAGAGAATTAATATTTGTTGAGCATTGTCAGATGCTGCATCTCAGGTCTGGACCAGCGACTTTATTTGCATTATTTCTATTTAACCTTCCCAACAACTCTATAAAGTAGATGATTCCATTTTGTAAAGACAGGTGGGAGGACTATTCTGGATTAGAGGACATGGAAGAGATCTAACAATCAAATGCTATGTGCAATCCTTAATTGTATCCCGGATTAAAAAAAGACCCTGAAGACATTTTTTGGGACCTCAGGATCCTGGCTGGGGCAAGAGAGAATCGGGTGTCTCGGTACTCGTCCCGCACAGCTGAGGAAGTATGGTCCTCGCTCCCACGTGCACCGCCCCCCGGGAGGAGCCCTGGGCTGACTCCGTCTCTCTGGGCACTGAGCTGCCGCCTTCGGGGAGGGTGACGTGGGTAGAGTCAGGCGGTGTCCCCGACCCTCTTCAGTGCGTCCAGTCTCAGAGTTTTGTGTGCTGGGCCTTCTCTGTTGGACCCCTGGACCTCCACCGAGGCCCTCTCGTGTGTGGGTGATGGTCCAAATTGGTGTTCTTTGGGGAGAAGGTGGCAGAAAACTCTTATTCTGCCACGATGATGATGCCACTCTCTGCAAAAGCGATTTTAAATTGTTTTCAGTGATTGTTGTGGCAGAGATAGTGTTAGTATGCTGAAACTGTGTGTGAATGTGGGACTAAGTAAATGGTCAGTTCTGTGGTCATCTAATTCTAGCATCTGAATCTGGTCCTGAACGAGGGCTCTCATTTGGAAGGGGTAACTGATGTAAGATGATAGAGATGAAGTAAAAACCTTGTAGTTTGGAATTTAAATAAAAGATATCAGTAAGAAATTATGGGATATTTAAAGATCTATCTGTCTGTCTATCTACTCCAAGGCCTGGAAACCCAGCAGCAGTGAGCATTCCTAGCGCCCACATCATGGTGTTGAAAGAAACCAGGGCTTCTTGGAGAAGTGGCCACTTGCAGGTCTGGAGCAGGAACTGTCTGTAGTGAGGTGATCTGGGAACATCCTGTGAAACCTACAGCAGGGAAGCTGTCAGAGTGGATTTACTAAAGCTGTGTTAGGAGGACCCAACGTGAAGAGGCTGCCGCTGGCAGTCTGAGCACCAGCAGGGGCGATACCTGCGTTTCAGTCTTGGGTGCTTAGTGCCGTTAGAAAGAATCGCCAACCTTTGGCGAGTGATGGGGAACCAGTTCATTATTTTAAAGATGATAGGTAGTGAGCATTCTGCCTTCCATGTAGATGCGCGGTTGGACAACCTAAGAGCTGGTGAGAGCAGCTTCTCTTTATGGAAGTATGCCCGCTAACACTTGAGAAGGGACGATAGAATTAGAAACCCTCCACTTTGCAGCTCCTAATAGATTATGGGTTGAGACCATGAGCATCTACACAGCAAAGTAAGAGACAGGCAGGCATTATGTTCTTCCTGACGGGAGAACACACACCTCCCATGAGTTAGTGTTGCCCCCGCATTACACCTGAGGCTGATCAGCACTCCAGCTCTCACTACCAGCTCACAGGAATCCTGCCGACAGAAAAATCCGTGAAGCTACTCCATTTCAGACTACGGTTAACTCTGCAAACAACGTGGTTTCTTCAGCGAGTAAATGACAAGAGAATAAAAGGGATGAAGCCCTGGAGATGGATGGTGGGGATGGTTTCTAGCTGTGGGACGCTGCCACCTCTCACAGCCATTCCGAAACAGCGTTTTGGGCCTGTGACGCTGTTTCTCTCCGCTGGCAGTGTCTGTCCATCCTTCGTGGCCTGCCGATCCCCACCTTATCACTTCCTCTCTTTATCACTTCCTCACGGCCCCTCCCTCGTGCTCGCTCATGGCCCGTGTGTCCCCTCGACATCTCTGAATGCTGTCACAGTTTCACTTCACGTCTCTCTACTCCCAATACCCAGCACAGGGTCTGGCTCAGAGAAGATCCCAGTAAATATTTATGGAGTTGAGGGGATGAAAGGAATGTTGTGAAGACAGATTGAGTGGTCCTGACCCTGAGTTCAGGGAGGGGAGAGCCGTCTGGGTGGGGACAGCCAGGTGCTGGCTGCTGGCTGCGGGGTCCTCGAACAGCGCCTGGCTGCGGGGTGAGCTGGACGCAGTGGGCAGGGGTGGAGGCGGTGGGGTTGGGTATTCAGGAGAAGGAGGGCATCCTGGTTGGAATGGTAGGTTCAGGCAGCTGTGGAAGGCCTGAAACTCGAGGGGAGTAACTCAGACTTCATTGGAAGATACTGGAGAGTCCCTGAAAGATTTTTGAAAAAAGGTTGATGTGATGGAGAATGTTGGGAGAAGGTGGGTGGGCAGATTGGAGGGGTAGCCCGAGATTCACCTGGTGTGATAGGTGACAGGTGTGAGGGTTCAAGGGCGAGGCACGCAGGTCTTGAGCAGGAGAGAGCCAGGTGGGCAGGAGAGGAAGGGATTCAGAAGACCGGCCGCTTCGTCTCTACCTGGAGGGCGTCCTTCCCTCCCTGCCCCGCGGCTGTCGCTGGAGGCCTCCGGTGTTTGTAGCACAGGATTTAGGAGCTGGTCCAGCATTTGGTGAGCTATTGGAATTTGTTCTGCTCCCCACGGAAATGCTTCTTGCCTGAAATGTCTCTTGTTTGTTAAGCTAAAGACAAACTCTGCCTGTGGAAAGTTCGAATCATTTCAGTTTCTTTGTCCAGAGTTGGAGATTTGGGTTAAAAAAAGCCACGTTTACAATTGGCATTTCGTTATGTTTTGCTTCTTCATAATTTGATGATAAGAGATGCTTCGGCTTATCATTGTGGCCTGGGATTGGTTTTATTTGAGAGTCGTCGCTGTGGAATCTTCTGTGTTCCCTTTCCTACCTTGTCTCTCTCCCCGATGACTGTGCCTGAAACCAGGGCATCACTGAGTTCTTTGCCCTGGTCTGCCGCTCTCCTCAAAAGGAAATACTAATTTTTGGGAAACTCCGTCTTACTTTTTAAGGAACAGTGACTCATCCTGAATTATCCAGAAACCAAAGACAAAGGTGGTTGGAATCTTAATGTCAGAAGATTTCTCTTTTTCTTTATAATTCCTAGATGCCTGAGGCTTTCATAAACATATGTGATTTTAAAGAAGATTTTCTTGAAACCTGGGTTTTTTTCTGAGGCTACAGAGTATGGAGGCTGGAAGGAGACGAAGCTGTACTGAGTGGCCCCCGTGTTTGGGCATGTGATGGAGGTGCTGAGGTTCTCTCCCTAACCCTGAGAAGTGGCTGGATGGTGACCTCCGAGTTTGGGCTCTGTACCCCCAGCTCTGTGGTTCCCCTCGGCTGTACCAGCTCCTAGCTGCTGAAACTGTCTGCGTTTTTGGTCTTTCTCACTATAGCACCCCCATCCTGAGGGCAGGGCCAGGGACATCTTTGTCTTTTTTTTTTTTTTTTTTTGGCCACGCTGTGTGGCATGTGGGATTTTAGTTCCCCAGCCGGGGATTGAACCCAGACGCCCTGCACTGGAGGTGCGGAGTCTTAACCACTGGACCGCCAGGGAAGTCCCCATCTTTGTCTTTTAATTCCAGCTCCCAGCCTGGAGGCGGCTCCTCCCTCCTCACCTTGCTTTTCCTTCTTCCTCATGGCAGCTCTTGGTCAGTTGCATTTGCTGCTTCCTCCTTTCCCTCTTGACCATTACAGAGTGGAATTGCTCAGGGCTCCAGCCGAGATCCTCATCTTCTTTCCTTCTAAGTTCAGTCTCTCACAACTTTCTCATCTTCCACGTGGAGTCAGTGACTGTCTCCCGCACCCCACCCCCTGGCCAGACCTCTTCTCTGTACTCCTGGTCCGCGGATCTGACCGTGTGCTCCGAAGGCTCTCGGTTCTGGGGAAAAAGCGGCAGGTGAGGCTGGGGGGAGGTTTGCTTGGTGGCCGCCGTTCCCCTCCCCCAGCCGTGGGGGGCTTCCATCCCTGTCCTCGTGCTGCAGTCTGTGCTCTTCCCCTGCAGATGAAGGCTTGGACCCCATAGGGAGAGGGGAGGGGCTGGTGTGGGGCAGTGGCTCTGGTCCCCTCCCAACCGGCCCCAAGAGGAGCCCTCAGGATCCTTTTCCTGGGGGAGAAGCCTGCGTGGCGCGGACAGCAGCCCCCAGGGAGACTTCCTGCTCTCATAGCCGGTGCCAGCCGTTTAGCAGTTCATTAACAGTGTCTAGCTGAACCTTTTGCCTGGCTTTCAGAACCCACATAGGCACATGTGCTGGGGTCCTACTTCTCCCTGTAGGTGCCTGTCCACAGATTTCAGGTTAGCTTCCCCTGTGACGTCACTTCTCTGATCAGTTCAGGAAAAGTTAATTTCCAGTTTATTCAGCTTTTTTCTTAAGGATGGAAGCAGCGCTTTTCTCAGATCTCAGCATTTCTACGCGGTGATCAGAAGCCCGCACCCTTTATTTGAAATCCAGTCACTTTTGTCAGACTGCACGCTGCTCTTGTGTTCAGTGGGTTTTCTGCTTTTGTTCTGAGGGGAAAGGTCAATGGTGCACCTGACAGCCCGCCCGTCGCTGTATCTAGCCCGCACCACCCACCAGCCTTCTGACTCACAGACCGCAATTTCACGGCACGATGGCTCAGCTGAGGGAAAGGCCAGGCTGCTTCTGCTTCCTGGGGCTCTCGGGAGCATATCTGAGTGAGACAGAAAGCTGAGTTCTTGCCCGGCCATCTAATAACCTGTGGAGGGGCGCTGATCCCGTGGTCCCTGTTGGTCTGCAGGTGGGATGGTTGACTCAGCTCTGATTTAAATTCAGGTTGGAAAATAACTTGCTAAGCCACCAGGAGCGAATGAGAATCCAGGTGTTTGTCATTCATCAGCAACAGGTGATCCTACTGCAGGCAACCAGGGCTGAGGTCTTCTGGATCATTGATCTCACTGGTCGCATCACTGCCTTTCCAGTCAAGCTGGTGGTGACTCACTGGGAAACAAATTAGGTAGGTGTTCAGTTGAGGTGATTTAAGAAGGTTTTCCCGCTGCAGAGAGAAAGGGGTGATTTCTGTGGATCACCGCAGGCTGGTATACTTCGAGCTCATGCTCGCGATTGCACCAAGTCTTATCAATTTTGTTTTCTAAGTCTCTACACATCCACCATCACTGCTCGGCTTAAAGCCCTGATCATTTCTCATCCGGACCATATGCTGGGAGCCTTCTGACTGGTCTCCCAGCAGCTCATTTTGCGCCCTCTTCGCCATCTTCCATATTTTCCCTGCAGGCCTCTCTCCAGAGCAGAATCTGTTATGTCCTTCTTCTGCCGTGCACCTTCCAAGGGCTTTCCATCGCCCTCAGATAAAGCCTCAAGTCTGGCTTTTGTGGTCTTGCCCTGGCCCGCCTGTGTGGCCTGCTTGCCCACCCGTCTCTTCTCCCTCATTTGGTTTGTATTCCAGAAATACTGAATGACTTGTATTTCTGACTTGCCATACGCCCTCTTAGGCCTCTTGCCTTTGAGTGTAGGCCGATAGATTCAAACTCTGCTGCACATTGGCATCAGCTGGGGATCTTTAAAAGCTCTGCCTGGCTTCCACCCTAGACCTTGTGATTTCATAGGCATGGGGTGTGACCTGGGTGTCAGGGTGTCCTAAAGTGTCCCAAGTGATTCCTATAAGCATTGGAGTGTGGGAACCACTGACATAGACTGTTTTTCTCCCTAAAAAACGTATTCTCTGAATCTCCTGGCCTTCTTCAGGCAGACACAATGGCTGCTTATTTTCTGTTTCCTCTGAGAAGCTTTGCAATCTGGTGGGATATTGCATCACCCTTTAGATGACTGTTCAGGAGCTGTTTGGATATTTTCTGTCCTTTGGTCTTAAATTTTAGAATCAGTTTGTCATGTTCCTCATGGTAGCCTGTTAGAATATCGACTGGGACTGCATTGAACCTGTGGGTCAATTTGGGAGAAGATGGATACTTTCATGAGACTTAGTATTCATAACTATGAATATTGCCTCTTCATATATTTGTCTTCTTTCATGTCTTTCAATAACATTTTCTAATTTTTCTGTGATGGTCTTATAGTATTCTTCTAGAGTTATTCTTAGGTATGTTTATTATAAATGGTATTTTTGAGTCCTTTTCAATGGAAGTATAACTTACATGCAGTCATGAGCACAGTCATGTACAGCTTGGTGAATTTATTTTTATTTATTTAACAGATCTTTATTGGAGTATAATTGCTTCACAATACTGTGTTAGTTTCTGTTGGACAACAAAGTGAATCAGCCATATGCCTACACATGTCCCCACATGCCCTCCCTCTTGAGCCTCCCTCCCCTCCTCCCTACCCCACCCCTCTGGGTCATTGCAAAGCACCGAGCTGGTCTCCCTGTGCTGTGCTGCTGCTTCCCACCAGCCAACTATTTTACATTCGGTAGCGTATATATGTTGATGCTACTCTCACTTTGCCCCAGCCTCGCCCTCCCAACCCATGTTCTTAAGTCCATTTTCTATGTCTACCTCTTTATTCCTGCCCTGCAACTAGGTTTATCAGTACCATTTTTTTCCTTTAGATTCCATATATATGTGTTAGCGAACGGTATTTGTTTTTCTCTTTCAGACTTACTTCACTCTGTATGACAGACTCTAGGTCCATCCACCTCACTATAAATAATTCAATTTTGTTTCTTTTTATGGCTGACTAATATTCCACTGTATATATGTGCCACATCTTCTTTATCCATTCATCTGTCAGTGGACATTTAGGTTGGCTCCATGTCCTGGCTATTGTAAATAGAGCTGCAGTGAACATTTTGGTATATGTCTCTTTTTGAATTATGGTTTTCTCAGGGTATATGCCCAGTAGTGGGATTGCTGGATCGTATGGTAGTTCTATTTTTAGTTTTTTAAGTAACCTCCATACTGTTTTCCATAGTGGTTGTATCAATTTACATTCCTACCAACAGTGTAGCAGGGTTCCCTTTTCAGCACACTCTTTCCAGCATTTATTGTTTCTAGATTTTTTGATGATGGGCATTCTGACTGGTGTAAGGTGATACCGCGTGGTAGTTTTGATTTGCATTTCTCTAATAATTAGTGATGTTGAGCATCTTTTCATGTGCCTCTTGGCCGTCTGTATGTCTTCCTTGGTGAAATATCTATTTAGGTCTTCTGCCCACTTTTTAACTGGATTGTTTCTTTGTTTTTTGATATTGAGCCCCATGAGCTGTTTGTATGTTTTCGAGATTCATCCTTTGTTGTTTCATTTGCGAATAGTTTCTCCCATTCTGAGGGTTGTCTTTTTGTCTTGTTTATGGTTTCCTTTGCTGTGTAAAAGCTTTTAAGTTTAATTAAATCCCATTTGTTTATTTTTTGTTTTTATTTCTGTTACTCTAAGAGGTGGGTCAAAAAAGATCTTGCTGTGGTTTATGTCAAAGAGTGTTTTTCCTATTTTTTTGTCTAAAAGTTTTATAGTGTCTGTTCTTACATTTAAGTCTTTAATCCATTTGGAGTTTATTTTTGTGTATGGTGTTAGGAAGTGTTCTAATTTCATTCTTTTACATGTAGCTTCCAGTTTTCCCAGCACCACTTATTGAAGAGGCTCTCTTTTCTCCATTGTATGTTCTTGCCTCCTTTGTCGTAAATTAGGTTCCCATATGTGTGTGGGTTTATCTCTGGGCATTCTATCCTGTACCGTTGAAGTCAGGGAGCCTGATTTCTCCAACTCCGTTTTTCTTTCTCAAGATTGCTTTCGCTATTTGGGGTCTTCTTTGTTTCCATACAAATTGTAAGATTTTTTGTTCTAATTCTGTGAAGAATGCCATTGGTAGTTTGATAGGGATTGCACTGAATCTGTAGATTGCTTTGGGTAGTATAGTCATTTTCACAATATTGATTCTTCCAATCCAAGAACATGGTGTATTTCACCATCTCTTTATGTCATCTTTGATTTCTTTCATTACTGTTTTAGTTTTCTAAGTACAGGTCTTTTGCCTCCTTAGGCAGGTTTATTCCTAGGTATTTTATTCTTTTTGTTTCAATGGTAAATGGGAGTGTTTCCTTAATTTCTCTTTCTGATTTTTCGCTGTTGGTGTATAGGAATGCCAGAGATTTTTGTGCATTAATTTTGTATCCTGCAGCCTTACAAAATTCATTGATCAGCTCTGGTAGTTTTCTGGTGGCATATTTAGGATTTTCTGTGTATAGTATCATGTTATCAGCAAACAGTACAGTTTTACTTATTCTTTTCCAATTTGTATTCCTTTTATTTATTTCTCTTCTCTGATTGCTGTGGCTGGGACTTCCAAAACTATGTTGACTAAGAGTGGTGAGAGTGGACATCCTTGTCTTCTTCCTGATCTTAGTGGAAATGCTTTCAGTTTTTCACCATTGAGTATGATACTTGCTGTGGGTTTGTCATATATGGCCTTTATTATGTTGAGGTAGGTTCCCTCTATCCCCATTTTCTGGAGAGTTTTTATCATAAATAGGTGTTGAATTTTGTCAAAAGATTTTTCTGCATCTATTGAGATGATCATAAGGTTTTTATTCCTTAATTTGTTAATGTGGTGTATCACATTGATTGATTTGCGTATATTGAAGAATCCTTGCATCCCTGGGATAAATCCCACTTGATCATGGTGTATGATCCTCTTAATGTGCTCTTGGGTTCTGTTTGCTACTGTTTTGTTCAGGATTTTTGCATCTGTGTTCATCAGTGATATTGGTCTGTAACTTTCTTTTTTTGTGGTATCTTTTTCTGGTTTTGGTATCAGGGTGATGGTGGCCTCATAGAATGAATTTGGGAGTGTTCCTCCCTCTGCTATATTTTGGAAGAGTTTGAGAAGGATAGGTGTTAGCTCTTCTCTAAATGTTTGGTAGAATTCACCTGTGAAGCCATCTGGTCCTGGACTTCTGTTTGCTGGAAGATTTTTAATTATGGTTTCAATTTCATTGCTTGTGGTAGGTATGTTTATGTTTTCTAATTCTTCCTGGTTCAGTCTTGGAAAATTGTACCTTTCCAAAATTTTGTCCATTTCTTCATGGTTGTCCATTATATTGGCATATAGTTGTTTTGTAGTAGTCTCTTAAAATCTTTTGTATTTCCGCAGTGTCAGTTGTGATTTCTCCTTTTTTCATTTCTAATTTTATTGATTTGCGTCCTCTCCCTCTTTTTCTTGATGAGTCTGGCTAAGGGTTTATCAATTTCGTTTATCTTCTCAAAGAACCAGCTTTTCATTTTATTGATCTTTGCTATTGTTCTCTTCATTTCTATTTCATTTATTTCTGCTCTGATCTTTATGATTTCTTTCCTTCTACTGACTTTGGGTTTTCTTTGTTCTTCTTTCTCTAGTTGTTTTAAGTGTGGGGCTAGACTGTTTATTTGAGATTTTTCTTGTTTCTTGAGGGGAGATTGTACTGCTATAAACGTCCCTCTTAGAACTGCTTTTGCTGCGTCCCGTAGGTTTGGGTCGTCGTGTTTTCGTTGTCGTGTGTTTCTACGTATTTTTTTATTTCTTCTTTGATTTCTTCAGTGATCTCTTGGTTATTTAGTAGCGCACTGTTTAGCCTCCATGTGTTTGTGTTTTTACAGTTTTTTTTTCCTGTAATTGATTTCCAGTCTCATAGTGCTGTGGTCAGAAAAGATGCTTGATACGATTTCGGTTTTCTTAAATTTTCTGAGGCTTGATTTGTGACCTAAGATGTGATCTATCCTGGGGAATGTTCTGTGCACACTTGAGAAGAAAGTGTATTCTGCCACTTTTGGATGGAATGTTCTATAAATATCAATTAGATCTATCTGGTCTGTTGTGTCGTTTAAAGCTGGTGTTTCCTTATTTATTTTCTGTTTGGATAATCTGTCCATTGGTGTAAGTGGGGTGTTAAAGTCCCCACTATTATTGTGTTAACTGTTGATTTCTCCTTTCATGGTTGTTAGCATTTGCCTTATGTATTGAGGTGCTCCTATGTTGGGTCCATAAACATTTATAATTGTCATATCTTCTTCTTAGATTGATCCTTTGATCATTATGTAGTATCCCTCCTTATCTCTTGTAACAGTGTTTATTTTAAAGTCTATTTTATCTGATACGAGGATTGCTACTTCAGCTTTCTTTTGATTTCCACTTGCATGCAGTATCTTTTTCCATCCCTTCACTTGCAGTCTGTAAATGTCCCTAGGTCTGAAGTGGGTCTCTTGTAGACAGTATATATATGGGTCTTGTTTTTGTATCCATTCAGCCAGTCTGTCTGTGTCTTTTTGGTTGGGGCATTTAATCCGTTTTCATTCAAGGTTATTACCAATATGTATGTTCCTGTTACCATTTTCTTAATTGTTTTGGTTTTTTTTTTTTTTTTTTTTTTTTGTGGTATGTGGGCCTCTCACTGTTGTGGCCTCTCCCGTTGTGGAGCACAGGCTCCGGACGTGCAGGCCCAGCGGCCATGGCTCACGGGCCCAGCCGCTCCGCAGCATGCGGGATCCTCCCAGACCGGGCACGAACCCGCGTCCCCTGCATCGGCAGGCGGACCCCCAACCACTGCTCCACCAGGGAAGCCCTTGGGTTTGTTTTTGTGGGTCTTTTTCTTCTCTTGTGTTTGCCTCTTAGAGAAGTTTCTTCAGCATTTGTTGTAAAGCTGGTATGGTGGTGCTGAATTCTCTTAGCTTTTGCTTGTCTGAAAAGCTTTTGACTTCACTGAATCTGAATGAGACCCTTGCTGGGTAGAGTAATCTTGGTTGTATGCTTTTCTCTTTCATTACTTTAAGTATATTCTGCCACTCTCTTCTGGCCTGCAGAGTTTCTGCCGAGAAATCAGCTGATAACCTTATGGGGATTCCTTTGTGTGTTATTTCTTGTTTTTCCCTTGCTGCTTTTAATATGTTTTCTTTGAACTTAATTTTTGTTAGTTTGATTAATATGTGTCTTGATGTGTTTTTCCTAGGGTTTATCCTGTATGGGACTCTCTGTGCTTCCTGGACTTGGGTGACTATTTCCTTTCCCATGTTAGGGAAGTTTTCGAGTATAGTCTCTTCAAATATTTTCTCAGACCCTTTCTTTTTCTCTTCTTCTTCTGGGACCCCTATAATTCTAATGTTGTTGCATTTAATGTTGTTCCCGAGGTCTCTGAGACTGTCCTCAATTCTTTTCATTCTTTTTTCTTTATTCTGCTCCTTTCCACCATTTTGTCTTCCAGCTCACTTATTCGTTCTTCTGCCTCAGTTATTCTGTTATTGATTCCTTATAGTGTATTTTTCATTTCAGTTATTGTGTTGTTCCTCTCTGTTTGTTTGTTCTTTAGTTCTTCTAGATCTTTGTTAACATTTTTTGTATTTTTTCAGTCCATGCCTCCATTCTATTTCCGAGATTCTGGATCATCTTTACTATAATTACTCTGAATTCTTTTTCAGGTAAATTGCCTATTTCCTCTTCATTTATTTGGACTTCTAGGTTTTTATCTTACTCCTTCATCTGTGAGAGAATTTTTTGCTGTCTCTCTCTTTTTCTTTTTTTTTTAATGAGTGGGAGTCTGTTCCTGTCTTACTGGTTGTTTGGCCTGAGGCTTCCAACCCTGGAGTTGTAGGCTATTGGGTAGAGCTGGGTTTTGGTGGGTAGAAGAGGGTCTTAGTGCTGAGATGAGGAATTCCGTGTGACGTCACTCCAATGAATATTCCCTGCAGCCTGAGGTTCTCTGTTGGTCCAGTGGTTCGGACTCGGAGCTCTCACATGCAGGAGCTTCAGCCTGACCCTGGGTTCGTGAAGCAAGATCCCGCAAGCTGCCTGGGGGGGAAAAAAAAACAAAAAAAAAAAAAAAAAAAAACAATAAAGTAAAAAATAAAATTAGACTAGGAGACTAACAGATATGTTAGGAAGAAAATAAAAATATAGATGAATCAACAACCAGAAGGTACATAAGTACCATACTAGTATAAAAGAGGAGGAGGGAAAAGAAAAAAAAAAGCGGGGGTGGGGGGGCGGAAGTCCTTGGCGGTGGAGGACGGGGCCTAAGCAAGGGTGATGTTTGGGCGGTGGGCGGGGCTAATGCTCAGGACCATTCCACTCCGCCTCCGAATTTATTTGTATATTCATATTCACCCTTGCACCCACCACCCAGACCCAGATGGGGGTGATTTTTCCAGCACCCCACCATTCTTCTCCTGTCCTCTCCCTGTTGATGACCCTTTCCTAACAAGGCTGGAAAGGCCCTGGGGGCTATGGGGGTGGGACTTAGGATCAGGGAACAGAAGGGGTCCAGGCGTGCCCCCCACCCCTGGTCTTAGAGGGCAGGGGACCTCACCTGGGAGCCCAGCAGGCGCCCCGTGCCTGAGTGGGCAGGGCAATCACCCTCTGCTCCTCTCCCGCTCTTCCTGGAGAGTCCCTCCCGCCTGCCTCTCCTGATCTCCCCAGCCTCCCTCCTGTGCCCCCAAGGACCTACGTGGCCTGGAGGGGGCTCTGGAGAGCAGGGGACCAGCCTGGGAGCTCAGCAGGCTTCCCGGCCCCAGTGGGCCAGGCGATCGCCCTCCGCTCCTCTCTCGCTCTTCCTGGAGAGTCCCTCCCGCCTGCCTTTCCTGATCTCCCTGGCCTCAGCGGTGCCGATCCTGTCTGGCCTCCACTTCTCCTCCCCCGCCTCAGTCCCCCTACATCCTACCGGTTCACTTTGGGGTTCCTCCTGCCTCCTTGGGCGTCACAGTCCCCTACCAGTGCCCGACAGGTGCCCTAGTTGTGGGGAGACGCTATCTCCGCATCTTCCTGCACTGCCGTCTTGACTCCGCCTCCGAATTTATTTGTATATTCATATTCGCCCTTGCACCCACCACCCAGACCCAGATGGGGGTGATTTTTCCAGCACCCCACCAGTCCTCTCCTGTCCTCTCCCTGTTGATGACCCTGCATCAAGGTAAGTAATTAGGACATTGATCATCATAGATTAGTTTTGCCTGTTCTTGTCTTTCATATAGAAGAAATAAATACAGTAAATGCTCTTTTGTGTCTTTTTTTTTTTTTTTCTTTAAACAGCACAGATGTGTTCTCTTACGGTTCTGGAGGTCAGAAGTCCCGTGTGTCTTGTTTCCCACTCAGCATTATACCTGAGATTCACGCGTGTTGTTGTGTGTTGCATTTGTTTGTTCCTTTTTATTGGTGGGGGATATTCCACCGTGTGAAAATACCACAGCTTATCCAGTCTATTCATGATGGACATTTGGGTTGTTTCTGCTTTTTGGCTATTATGCATAATAAACTTTCTCGTACAAGTATTTGGTGGACATCAGCCCACATTTTCGTTGGGTGTGTGCCCAGAAGTGGCTTTACTGGATCACAGGTTATGTGGTGCATGTTGAGCTTTGACAGCTCTGCAGTCATCCAGGTTTTCAACCTGCTTATTTTGATTTACACCCACCATCTGCAGGCACCCCAGTCCTCTGGCGCTCCAGACCGTCCCCACTGATCGGTAGGGTCAGTCTTTAAATTTTAGCTGTTCTTGTTCATGTGTAACCCTCATTGTGTTCTAATTGGCTTTTCCCAGATAACTAATGATGTTGCCCAGTAAAAAATGAAAATATTTTAACAGACCCCTCACAAAAGTGTATATCCAAACAGTAAGAGATGAAAGGTGTGCAGCATCGTTAGTTATCTGTTTTACAGCTTTATTGAGATAATTGACCTAGAACATTGTATAAGTTTAAGGTGTACATTGTGTTTATTTGATACATTTGTATATTGCAAAATGATTATCACCTTAGCTAAGACCGCCATCACATCACTTAATTCCTGTTGCTTTTTTATGGTGAAACACTTAAGGTCTACTCTCTTGGCAACTTTCAAATATATAATACAGTGTTGTTAACTATAATTACAATGTTGTGCACTAGGTCCCCAGAACATGCTCATCTTCTAACTGCGAGTTTGTACACTGTGACCAACATCTCCCCATTTTGCCTGCCTCTCGGCCCCTGGTAACCACCATTCTCCCTCTGTTTCTACAGGTATATCTTTTTTAGATTCCACATATAAGTGATATCATACAGTATTTATCTTTCTCTGACTTATTTCACTTAGCATAATGCCCTCAGGGTCCGTCCATGTTGTTGCAAATGGCAGGATTTTCTTCTTTCTCATGGAATTATATTCCATTGTGTGTATATATGTATATATCACATCTTCTGTGTCTGTTCATCTGTAGAGATATGCTTAGGTTGTTTCCTCATCTTGGCTATTGTGAATAATGCTGTAAAAATATGGAGTGCAGGTATCTCTTTGAGATCCTTTTTTTCATTTCCTTTGGATATGTACTCAGAAGTGGGATTGCTGAATGATATGGTAGTTCTATTTTTTATTTTTTGAGGAATCTCCACACTGCTTCCACAGTGACTGCACCAATTTACATCCCCATCAACAGTGCACAAGGGTGCACTTTTTTCTTTGTCTCCTCATCGTTGCCTACACTTATCTCTTGTCTTTTTGAGAACAGCCATTCTAAAGTATGTGAGATGTTATCTCATTGTGGTTTTGGTTTGCATTTCGCTGATGATTAGTGATGGTTGAGCACCTTTTCATGTAGCTTTTGGCCATTTGTATGGCATCTTTGGAAAAATATCTTACTCGGTTCCTATGCCTATTTTGAAATCAGATTTTTTTTATTGAGTTGTATGAATTCTTTATACATTTTGATATTAATCCCTTATCAAATAGATGATTTACAAATATTTGCTCCCATTCTGTAGGTTGGCTTTTCATACTCTTGATTGTTTCTTTGGCTGTGCAGAATCATTTCAGTTTGATATAGCCCCACTTGTATTTTTGTTTCTGTTGCTCATGCTTTTGGTGTCAGATCCAAAAAATTGTTGCCAAGACCAGTGTCAAGGAGCTTTTCTCCTATGTTTTCTTCCAGGAGTTTCTCAGTTTCAGGTCCTATGTTTAAGCCTTTAATCTTCTGAGTTAATTTTTGTGAGTGATTTATGATAGGGGTCCAGATTTATTTTTCTGCATGTGGTTATCTAGTTTTCCCAGCACCATTTATTTAAGAGGCTGCCTTTCCCCATTGAATATTCTTGGCTCTCTTGTCAAAGATTAGTTGACCGCATATGCAGCGGTTTATTTATGGGCTCTCTATTTTCCATTGGTCTGTGTGTCTATTTTTATGCTGTTTTGATTACTGTATACTATTTTGATTACTGTGGCTTTGTAGTATAATTTGATATCTGGAAGTATTCAGTATGATACCTCCAGCTTTGTCCTTTTGGCTTAGGATTGCTTTGGCTATTGGGGTCTTTGTGACTCCATACGAATTTCAGAATTGCTTTCACTATTTCTGTGAAAAACGCCATTGGAATTTTCATAGGGATTGCATTGAATCTATAGATGGCTTTGGGTAATATGGACATTTTAACAATATTCTTCTGATCCACAAATACAAGATACCTCTCCATTTTTGTGTCTTCTTCAATGTCTTTCATCAAAGTCTTGTAGTTTAGTGTTCAGTTCTTTCATTTCCTTGGTTAAATTCCTAACTACCTTCTGTTTTTGATGCTCTTGTAATGGGATTTCTTTCTTTATTATGTTTCAGATATTTTGTTGTTGGTGTGTAGGAAAGCAACTGATTTCTATATGTTAATGTTATATCCTGACACTTTACTGAATTTATTGATTAAATCTTACAGTTTTTGGTTGAGTCTAGGATTCTGTATAAGATCATATAATCTGCAAATAAAGATAATTTACTTCTTCCTCTCTGATTTGGATACCTTTTAATATCTTTTTCTTGCTTGACTGCTCTGGCTAGGATTTTCAGTACTCTGTTGAATAGTGGTAAGAGTGGGCACCCTTGTCTTGTTCCTGATCTTAGAGGAAAAGTTTTCAGCCTTTCACCAATTGAGTATGTTAGCTGTGTGCTTGTCATATATAGCCATTATTATGTTGAGGTATGTTCCTTCAACACCCAATTAGTTGAGGGTTTTTATCATGAAAAGATTTTGCATTTTGTCAAATGCTTTTTCTGCATCTATCGAGATGACCATATCATTTTTATCCTTTATTCTGTTAATATGTGTGTATCACATTTATTGATTTGTGTATGTTGAGCCATTCTTGCATCCCAGGGGTAAATCCCACTTGATCATGGTATATGATGCTCTCAATGTGTTGTTGAATTTGATGTGCTGATACTTTGTTGAGGATTTTTGCATCTGTATTCATCAGGGATATTGATGCGTAGTTTTCTCGTAGTTTCCTTGTCTGGCTTTGGTACTGGGGTAATGCTAACCTGGGAAAATGAGCTTGGGACTGTTCCCTCTTCCTTAATTTCTGGAAGAGTTTGAGAAGGATTGGCGTTAATTTTTTAAACGTTTGGTAGAATTCACCTGTAAAACCATTTTAGTTACCTGTTTTAGTCTATAGTTTTTGAGCTAATTTTGTGTGTGTATATTAGGTACTTGTAAGTATTTGAATGGGAGTGGATATTATAGAATATTTGAAGTTATGTCATACAATTTTAAGTTATGGAAGTGTAACTAATTGCTAGTATTCTGTTTTAATCAGGTAACAGGACTTAAATAATTTCTTTCTTCTGGGTTTTACCATGCGGTGTGTGGTGTAGTAGAGTTAGCAGTTACGGTGTGTACTTCCCCCCACACCCCCTTCACAGATACTTATGGACTGTCTGCTTTATTCCAGGTACAGGCATACCTCAGAGATACTGGGGTTCAGTTCCACACAACCACAATAAAGTGAATATTGCAGTAAATCGAGTCATGATTTTTTGTTTCCCAGTGCTTATAAAAGTTGTTTACACTATACTGTAGTATATTAAGTGTGCAATAGCATTATGTCTGAAAAAAGCAATGCACATACCTTAATTAAAAATACTTCATCGCTAAAAAATGCCAAAACAACTACAATAGTGACATCAAATATCACTGATCACAGATCACCATAACACATATAATAATCAAAAATTCTGAAATACTGTGAGAATTACTGAAATGTGAGACAGAGACACCAAGTGAGCAAATGCTGTTAGAAAAATGGCGCCGATAGACTTGCTTCACACAGGGCTGCCACAGACCTTCAATTTGTAAAAAGTGCAGTATCTGCGAAGTACAGTAAAACGAGGTGTGTCTGTACTGTACTTCTCTTGGGATTGTCCTGAGTAAAATGAGACGCAGTCCCTGCCCTCAAGGAGCTTAGTGTCCAGTGCAGTGCTGTCCATCAGAACTCTGTGATAGGGCAGTTCCTGTTCTGAGCCGTCCAGTAGGGTGACCGTGGGTCACATGTGGCTTTGATCACTTGTGATGTGGATGGTGCATCTAAAGATCAAGTATTATTTGATTTTAATTACTTCAAAGGCGCACTATCTGGCGGCCACTCTGTTAGACCACGCAAGTCTAGTGGGAGAGATGGGCAATTTAATAATTGATAAAATAAGTGAAATGAATTTTTTCACAAATAAATGAAAAAGTACAGCTTTGCTACTATGACTGTATCACAGGGAGTGGGGGAAGGCTTGTCTTTGGAGGATGATGGAGGTAAAATTTACAGAAAGAGCAGGACCTTAGAGGATGAAAGAGGGAGGGGTGGGAAATTTGTTTTTCATGCATGTGTAAAAACTGGCAGAAAGCAAGTTCCGGTAACTTAGTTTTTGAAAAGTGTGTGTGTGTGTGTGTGTGTGTGTGAGAGAGAGAGAGAGAGGGAGAGGGAGGGGGAGAGAGAGGGAGGGAGGGAGATTCTAACAGTTATTCCTTAAGAGAGTTTGCCCCATAAGTATCAACAACGAATTTGTTGGAGAGGAAAGTTTTGGGGGATGATGCTGGCTTGAACTTTTTCTTTAGATAATTCCTAAAATTAGTGTTGTGACTTGAAACTGTCAGCTCTGTGATTTCTGTGATTTGGCTGACTCTTTAATGAAGAAATAACGACTTTCCCAGTCTTTTAGGGATGTGCAGTGCTTGAGGACAGCTGTGAAGAGGGCTCAGACATTCAGACTGTACTTTGAATTTCTTGTTTCTAAAAGAACAAGCATGTGTCATTACTTGGCCTGGGACCATCGCTCTCCCTTTGTTATCTTGTGGAAAAGGCATCCTATTTCCAGTTTCAAATTGGCAGTACTCTGGTTTTGTTTTCCTGATTTTATCCTAAAATAACATATGCTAATTGAGCTATTTCTGTGGCTTTCTTTGGAGAATTGATGTTCATTTATTTGTGTTTCTCTTTAAGTAGAGATGGAATACTACATGTAAACAAGATATAAAAGATGTGTAAGATCCAGAGTGGAAACGTGAGAGCAGCATTTATCAGCGCTGCTGGGGCCTTTCCTGTTGATCAGTGGTCAGTCTTTCCCAAGGCTGGGGGCGGGCGGGGGGCAGGGCCAGGCTTTTGTCTCCGCGTCCAGTGCTCCTTTAAGCACATCGGTTCTGGACAGACAAAGGGAGCACATCTGGGATTTGAACACATGTCCTCACATCTCTTTTGTTAAAAAAATTTTTATTGAAGTATAGTTGACTTGTTAATTTCTGCCGTACAGCAAGGTGATTCAGTTATACATACATATACATATATATATCTGTCTTGTTCATGTTCTTTTCCATCATGGTTTATCACAGGATATTGATACTCCCTGTGCCCTACAGTGTGTCCTCAAGTACCTTAATCCTTCGCTTCCTTTGACGATTTCCAAAGAAAAGAAAGTGCCGCCTTTGGGCTCCCATTTCAGGGCTCTGTCGCCAGGGGTCCCTGAGATCCTTTGGCCAAGTGTCACCTGCTTCGGTTTCACTTGTTTCTTTTTTTCTTACCCATCTTTAGAGGGGGAGAAACTCGGTAATGTCCTGAAGCTAAGAGGACCATCAGATGGTTTAAAAGTCCACTGTAGTTGGCTTCCTGTGTGGCCAGTGACTCAAATGGTGTCGCTTTTCGGCAAAGGTGATCATCAGTGACAGGCTCCCAAACAAGATCTCACTGGACACTGGCTCCTGTAGCGTGTTGATCACCTTGTCTGCTGTGAAAAAGTATGGATTTCACACTTAGCCTTGGAGGTGACAGCTGGACGCTACTGTGAGAAAGTGTGCCTTGTGCGCACAGCGTTGTGGAACTAGACCTTTGTTTCTTCTCTCACCTGGAACACCAGAAGGAGATCCTACTCTCAGATTTTAGGGCTGCAACTTCACAACACTTTGTCTGTGTGATGCTGCCTCGTTCATAGTATAGCCTTCATGGCAGAATTTCATTCTTCTTTATGACTGAGTAATATCCCATTGTGTGTATGCACCACATCTTCTTTATCCATTTGTCTGTTGATGGGCACTTGGGTTGCTTCCATGTCTTGGCTGTTGTGAGTATCGCTGCTTAAGAATATCGGGGTGCATGTATCTTTTTGAATTAGTGTTTTCGTGTCTTCTGGATATATACCCAGGAGAGTGGAATTGCTGGATCATATGGTAGCTGTATTTTTAGGAACCTTGTACTGTTTTCCATAGTGATTGCACCAATTTACACTCCCACCAACAGTGTATGAGGGTTCCTTTTCTTGTTGAGTTCCTTTAGTGAGGATGTGTTGGTGGTAAGTTTGCTCAGCTTTTGTTCTGAAATGTCTTTATGTCACCAGTTATTTCTAAGAATAGGAAGTTCTGCTGTGTACATATTTCTAGATTAGCAGTTAAATTTTCTTAAATACTTTGAAGATGAATTCATACTGTCGAATGGCTTCCATTGCTGTTGAAGTTAGCTCTTGGTGTAATTATTGTTCCTTTGGATACAATCTCCATTTTTCTTCCCCCCCAAGTGTTTATATCCTTTAATTAAAAAAAATTGATACAATTCACATACCATAAATTCACCCATTTAAAGTGTACAATTTAGTAACTTTTAGTATATTCAGAGTTGTGCAATCAACCAAAATCAAAACATTTTTATCACCCCAGAAAGAAGCCCCAAACCCATTAGGAGCCATTCACCATCCTCCCCTCCCCTGGTCGCTAGAAATCTACTTTCTGTCTCTGTGGATTTACCTATTCTGAACATTTCATATAAATGGAATCATACAATCTGTGGCCTTTTGTGTCTGGCTTCTTCCGCTTAGCATGATGTTTCAGGGGTCATTGGTGTTGCAACCTGTGTCAGCCCCTCATTCCTTTTTGAGGATGAGTAGTATTCTATTGTATGGACAGACGGTTTTTGTTTATCGGTTCGTCAGTTGACGGATCTTTGAATTGTTTCCATTCTGGCTGCTATGATTAATGCTGTTATGAGAATCTGTGTACACGTTTTTGTGTGGACATGTCCCTGTATGGTTTTTTTTTTAGAATTTTTGAATTTTATTTATTTTTTTATACAGCAGGTTCTTATTAGTTATCTATTTTATACATATTAGTGTATATATGTCGATCCCCTGTATGTTTTCAAAAATAACTTTTTCTTATTTTTCGGTATTCTGCAGGTTTACTGTGTCATTTCTAGGTTTGCGTTTCCTTTTATTGGTCCCGTTGAGCTTTTTTGCGCTTTTTGAATTTGAGGATTCACATTTTTCCATTATGAAAAATGTTCAGTCTGTCTCTCTTCAGATACCAGCTTTCCCCAGTTTACTCTCACCTGCTTCCCTAACCCCTGTTCACCTGTGTAGCCTCTCACTCTTCCATGGCCTCTAATGTTCTTTCACATTCCTCATCTTTCTCCATGTGCCACATTCTAGATAATTTCCACTCCTCTTTTTTCCAATTCACTAACTTTTTCTTTTTGCCTAATTTTCTGTTTGGCTCTTTAAGGAGTTTGTTTTTCACTTCAAGAGGTGATATTTTGGGAGTTCCCCGGTGGTCCAGTGGTTAGCACTCAGCTCTTTCACTGCCGTGGCCCAGGTTCAGTCCCTGGTCGGGGAACTAAGATCCCCCAAGCCATGTGATGCTGCCAAACAAAGCAGAAAACAACCAAAAACCCCCCAAAGGGGTGATATTTGTTCTTAAATCGCCTGCTCAGTTTTTGATAGGCTCATCTTCCTTATTTATTCCTTCGAATTCCTTTTTATTGTTTGCAAGCATATTGACGACTCATTAATAACTTCCTTGGAAAATCAAATACACACTTGGCATATGACCCAGCCAGCTTATTCCTGGGTATTGAACCAGGAGAACTGACAGCATATGTCCATACAAGGACCTGTACACAGATGTTCAGAGCAGCTTTATTTTTGTAATAACCAGAAACAACCTACGTGTTCATCAGTAGGTGAGTGGAAAAACAAATTGGGTTATATCCACTCACTGGAATACTATTGAGCGATACAAAGGAGTGAACTGTTGATATGCACAATAACTCAGGATGATTCCGAGACAAGTATGCTGAGTGAAAGAAGCCTGAACAGAGGAGCGTAGATTAATGTACAATATGTATAATGTGTTAACTTCTGGAAAACGCACCCTCATGTCTGGTGCCAGCAGTGGGTATCTGGCCAGGAGGGTGGCGGTGAGGATGTGCGAGGGTGCACGGGGAACCTGGCAGTAGGTGGGTATGTTCACCGTCTCAATTGTGTTGCTTGTTTTAGGAATGTCAGAACTCCTCCAGTTGTACAGTTTAAACATCTGCAGGTTATGATATGCTAATTGTGTCTCTGTAACGATGTTAAAGTGAGAAGCCCTGGTACTGGGTGAGGGTGCCTGGAACGAGAATGCGCGGAGGAGGGAGAGGCTGCAGACATCCCGGGAGGCCGTTCGAGGGGCGAGAGCAGTGAGGCACCGATTGGGCCCCGCAGGAGGGGTGCTGCTTCCCCCTACTTTAGCAGGAGGGAAGGCCAGGGGGATGGAGGGAGGGCTGTTTCCGTTTGAATGGTATATGAAGGCCACTGTTTCTACATGAATTATTTTTTCTTCCTAAGCATATCCCAAAGTTTCTGAATGAATAAACACACCACTTTCTCTATGGAAATTGAGGATGAGTATTGTCTAATTTCTGAGCCAAATGCTTCTACTTCTTTGGTTTTCTTGAGGATATGTTATGATAACCAGATGGGCTCTTTGGCACCCAGGGACTTTATGAATAATTGAAAAAACATCTTCAAAATATATTCTACCTGGAGCACCATACCCTGACCGACTCCCACTGGGAGATGGTTGTCTCCTTTGGCCTTTGAAATATATTCTACCTGGAGCACCAGACCCCGACCGACTCCCACTGGGAGATGGTTGTCTCCTTTGGCCTTTGTAAATGCATTTTATTCCAGTTTGGTTTATTTCATATACCTGTCACCAGTGAGAAAAGTGTGTATTCAGGCTTCAGCATTTGTGTCTCTTTTGAAAGTGCACAAAAATGGACACATTTCTGGAGTGGCCCCCTCACCGGAGACAGATGCTAAGCCATCGTGAGGGGCCTCGTGGTAGGTTTCGTGGGATGGTGCACTGCAGAGCAGCCTGGCTGGGGAGGTTTCATAAGCTCACGTCAGGGCTGAAGCATGTTGTTTGTGCCAGCTTTGCTGGGTCATCACAAATCCGACAGTACTGACTTCTAGTTCTGGCTGTGCCTCTGATGAACTACAAGTTACTTACCTTCTCGGGACCTCGGCTTCCTCATCTATAGAACGGATAAAATCGTGCCCGCCTGGCAGGGCGTGACGAGCAGCTACGTGACGTGTCCTAAGCGCCCAGTGCTGTGCTGAGCCCGCAGTGAACACGCAGCCTCCAGCCCTTCTTAGTTGCAGTATTTTTATTGCGACTGTGCTTTTTCTTCCCACCACACACATCCCACTTTCAGCTGTCATTTCTACCAGTTGTCACTGTGGCTGTGATGAAGCTGACTTCGAGAGACACGTACTATTTTAGCATATAAAATTGTATTTCTGAATTGCCCACAGAGATGCTCTTAATAGAAAAATTGAGCACTGTAAACAGCAACTGTGAAATTCTCTCTAAAAGCTCCCTTTGATTCATGATGATCTACCAGGCTCGTCCCATTCTTAAATACCCTCTGTCCTCCTAAATCCACTCAACTCTGCGGTCTTCCTACGAGGCTGCCTTCGTCTGTTTGTAACTTTTTTGGTCTTGTCTTCCTATTGCTTGTCATCCCAATCTGTTCTCTGTTCTATTTGTGGTAGCCTGTGTTGGCAGGAAAATTGGCCGAAATGGTTGAACAGAATTTGCTGCCCTCCATCCGCCCAGCTGGGAGCGGCCTCTTCCCTGCTTGCTCCACTGGCTCCGTCCAGCCTCTCGCCACCCTGTGCGGCGGCCTCCTCCGCTCCAGCCCTGTCCTTATGCAGCTTCCGGCCTTCCCAAGGCTGGCTTCTCCCTCCCACCCCTCTGTCTCCCATGGGGACAGATCTGCTGATCTTCTGTCCCCATTTATAATTTATACATAGCTTGTCTTTTCCATTCTCAATTGGATTAGGGGGCAGAATTCTTTAATCTATAAAGAAGCCGGAGAGTAGCTGTTTTAATATATATTTTTTCCCTGAGCTTGAAGATTACAGGTTTCTGAGGTTTCTTTGAGGCTTTGAAGTCGTTGTCAGAAAAGGAGGCAAATTTCAGATGTAATTTTTAGCCTTTTTTGGTAAGTGCCCACAATCCTAGATCCCTCCAGTTCCAAGACACTGCAGATTTGTACTTTTCACTGATTCCCTTGAGCTGGTCCCCATTTTAGAGTCAAGAAAACTGAGCTCACAGGGTTGTGTGACTCACTCACTCTTGCAGTGTGGTGGGAGGATGGCTGCAGGAAGACCCAAACCTCTATCTTGAGAACGTATGATTCAAAGGAAGATGCACCCCGCCTGCTCCACCCTTCACAGATCAAATCTCAGAAAGACTCAGCGAGACCCTTCTGGGGTCTCACGTTCGTCCTGTGGATCAACCACTGTTGATGGGACATTTCCATCTCTCACCACGGCTGGATTAGAGCCACCCCTGATCCCGCCAGAACAACCTGGGGTGGGGCAGGAGCTGTTCCGCAAGGAAGGAGGACAGACCAAGCCGCTGCTCAGGACATTTCCCACTACAGCCCGGAGCCTCTGGACCCCTGCAGAAAGGAGGCCTTGAGCACTGTTACAAGTGTAAAACAGGATCAGTATTTCCAAGGCACAAAAGGACCTCAGGCCTTTGGGAGCTAGCAGCATTTGCATAATATGCTAATGATGGAAACTTTCTCTAGGGAAGAGTGAAGTACGTGGGGGAACGAGAGGTGGCGCTTAAAATCCGTTGGGCACCTGCCTTAACTCAGCAGGGGTGACCCTGGGGCTCACTTGCAGGCTCCACGTGACCTAGTTTCTAGCTGAAGAGTGTGGAGTTTGTGTTTTGCAAACGTCTGTGTTCATAATACTAGTTCCCTCACAGCAGGTACTGTGGTGTAGTGGAGAGGTTTTACAGATTATGCCCATGATGCTGGGAGAATGAGAAAAGGGAGAGAAAAACCCATTCAAATCTCACAGCTTTGGACTGACTTTTGCAAATGGGTCTTTGCACAGAGACACATGATGAAAGTTCAGTTAACCGTGAGTGAATTGAGTTGATTATTGAACGTGACTTTGGGGTGATGGAATTTTCGTTGACCGTGGCGTGTAAACTACCAAATCTGACCCTGTGATTTATTCATTTACTTAACGTTTACTGTGGGTTTATGATTTGCTAGAGCCTGTGCCAGCTACTGTGGGGGGTGTATGAGAGTGACATTGATAAGAATTCTGCCCTCAACTATCAATGAGTTGATAGTCATGGAAGGAATCTGGGACGTGCATATAGGTTGCTATAATAACAATAGCTGTTTTTGCCGAATGTTTGCCAGGTACCAGGTCTTGTGACAAACACTTAATATTCCCTGACCCGTCTGAGTCCCCACCACGGCCCTGCCTCGCAGCCTGTCTTCCTGGATACGGGGCCAGCTGTAGTGATCGCGGGTCTCAGTGTAGACGAGGTGCCCGGACTCGGAGGAAGGGTGGCTGCATGGTGAAGAATTGGGGATATTAGGATCCACAGAGGTGGTTGTCAGAGGTGCACAACGGTGAGAAGACACAGGACAGAGTAGGGGCGACAGGGAATGTGTTTAGGCAGGAGAATTGCCTCAATCCGGTTGCAGGTACTGACCTGATTCACAGTTGGGCGCCGGTCCCTGGGCGGCCGCTTTATTTCCAGTCTATCCTTCACTTAGTGTGTCGTCCTTTCGGGTCCCACCCAAAGCCTCTAGGGCTTACCATCCACTCTTTTTAGGGGACACAGAATGTCACTGCTTTCCCACCTGAGTGTGAAAGGCTCTGCTCAGATTCTCAGCCTCTTGGTCAGTTCTTCAGGGAGCTGCAGGCACCTCTGGGGAAGTTGAATGGCAGGCCTGTGTCCCTGCATCTCCTTCTTCTGCCGGATCGTGGTCCTGGAGTTCCTCCTGCCTTGTTAGCCCTCCAGTGCCTTGTCTGCGTTCTCGAGTTGTTCTCGCGGCTGGGTTGGTCTGAATTGTCTACCTGCTGTTGTCAGAAGTAGGAGCTCCTGAAGTGCATTCGCTCGTGGGGCTGTTGGGGGTTTGTACTCCCCTGCTTGCCTGTTCGATGATGCGTGGGCGCCTGGTTTACTTGTAACTGAGTTTTGGTGTGGCCGTCTGCTGCTCGGTTGACTTTCTGTTGGGATTCTGAGGGATGCATAAACTGTCCTCTAGCCACCATCTGGAATTGTATTTTGGGCTTGCATTTTCTCTGCTTAATGCAAGTCATTTAAAAATTAGCTTTTGGGACTTCCCTGGTGGTGCAGTAGATAAGAATCCGCCTGCCAATGCAGGAGATACGGGTTCGAGCCCGGGTCCGGGAAGATCCCACATGCCGCGGAGCAGCTAAGCCTGTGCGCCACAGCTACTGAGCCTGCGCTCTAGAGCCCGTGTGCCACAACTTCTGAAGCCCGCACGCCTAGAGCCCGTGCTCCACAACAAGAGAAGCCACCGCAATGAGAAGCCTGCGCACCGCAATGAAGAGTAGCCCCCGCGCGAGGCAACTAGAGAAAGCCCGTGCGCAGCAACGAAGACCCAACACAGCCAAAAATAAATAAACAAATAAATAAAATTAACTTTTCATGGCGATGTTCTTAACAAATGTTTCTTCATAATTGGTGGGCACCTCCATCTAATTTAGAAGTGGTTCTAGTTGATAATTGAGTCAGTTTCTTTTGGGGTGCAGAAGATACTTACTTACACTGTTGTCAGCAGTTTTTACAGTCTGAAAATGCATTTTTCTTCAACCTCATGCAGCCATTGTGCTGTGCAAAGGGCCCTTGAGTAACAGGAGGCATCCTGGGAGGGGCGTGACCTGATTTACATTTCTGTGGAGGGAAACGAGCCAGAGCGGCATGTGTGTGTGGGGGCAGCCAGGAGGCCTTGTTCTTAGTCCTGAGGGGCTGATGGCGACCAGACCAGGCTGGTGGCCTTGAAAGCCATTTCTGGAAATACTCTGAGAGCTAACAAGAGCTCCTTTCGGATTGGATGTGGGGTGTGAGATAAAGGACTTAGGAGGAGTCCTGGATTAGACTGACAGGTGAGATCACCAGGTAAGAAAAAGAACAGGTGGCAGGGAGTGCTCTATAGAGGTTTACATACGGTTCTGGACACAGTAGTGGCCTCCTGAAATTGGAAGACGAATGGGCTTTTAGACTAAGTTCAAGTGGCACGGTGAAGCCACCGCGTGAACGGAGGCTGAGGGAGCAGCTCGTACAAAGGCTGGAAGGTAAAGGCGGCTTGGCGCTGTCTGAGCACAGGAAGCTGGGGGCGGGTGCAGGTGACGTGGTGCTGCGGCTGTGCCTCCTGACGATGGTAGGCACCTGGCGTGTTTCAGAAGTGGTACGTCCTCGACTTTGACCTGTGGTAGGTGTGACTACGTTCCCGGGAGATTCACTGGGCGGTTGTAGTTAACACGAGGTAGAGTAGTGAGCACACACGGGAGCATTACTCCAGATATTAGCGATTTTTGAATAAAATCTCCTACATTAAAAAAAAAAATCCAGTTAACTTCTCACTTACAATTTTATTCTCATCTTTCAGACAGCATCAGTGTGAGTGGCTTTCCGCTGTGCAGCCCCTTCCGCCAGGTCGTGAGGCCCCGGGTGGAGAGCAAGCCCGTGAACCCAGCTGAGGGCAGCCGGCCTGGGGACCTGGGTCACGTGAAGGTGAGTCGGCCCCCACGGGGCAGCCCGCCAAGGGGCTTGGCGCTCTGGGTTTCTGCCGAGCCTTTCGGAGGCAAAGTTCTGAGTATTTTTCAGAAAGGAAAGGAAGCGTGTATTTGATAACAGATCTGTGTTTGTGGAAAGCTGGTTTCTCAGTATTTCTCCTTCTGTGTGAGGTTCGGGAAGCAGTTACACTGAAGCTTGAGTGCCTCGTGTGGTGGTGGACTCTTAATTTCCTGAAGTTTCGGGAATTTGTGGGTTGGATCTAGGACTGTACTGATGAAAGTAGAATGTCGCCTGCTTTTTTCTCGTTCATTTAAAAAGTTTATCTATCGCATCATTATTCTCAGTTCAGATGTTTATCCCGTAGACTTGTCTTAATCCTTAGGCGACTCCTTCCACTTGTTGGTCTTTGAGCACCAGGGCAGCCGGAATGAATATATAAGTCACGAGTGAGTGTTGGTGCACAGGTGCCTTGGGCCTGGAGCCTGAGCAGAGATGAGCTGTCTCCTCAGAGCACAAGGGCAGTCGGGGCAGAGCTCTCGGTGGTCAGCGACTTGTCAGCACCTGGAAAGCTTGGCTGGGACGCGCCTGCCCAGGGAGCGTGTGTGGAGCGAGGGGACGAGAGGTCCCAGCAGCTGTGACTGGGGAGCAGGCAGCAAAGTCGCCAAGAATGACTTCAGTAGGCGTGTGTTCGGGCCCAGCCTTTTGGGGCACTGCTTACATTCTTGGCGTTTAACAGGGTCACTGACTGATTAGACCCATCAGAAGAGCTCGGCCAAACTGGCTGTGAGTCAGTGAGACAACAGATTGTGAGCCATCGGGGCTGCGCTTGACGCAAACAAGATGACGGTGGAAGGACCTGGACGCCGTCTGCCATGAGGCCGTGGCGGAGGGGACGCGCCAACCTGGGTTGATAGAGGTCGCGTCGGTGGGCTGAAGTGCTGAGGAGCTGGGTTTCGGGGGAGAGTCTTCTCCATCTAGGGCCCTGTGGGAAAGAGGAAGGTGGCATAGCTGGGAGTCTCCGTCACTCAGATACAGAAGCTTGATGGCTGTGCGTCAGGGCTGTAGTGTTGGCCAAGGGCCCTGGGATGTGGAAGAAAAGTCCCACCAGAGGGAGCAAAGGCGTAGAGGTTCCGCAAGCGTAGATGCTGTTGGGGTGATTGTTGGCAGGGAGCCGCGGAGGAGAAGCTGGGAAAGGGGCTTCCTTCCAGGCCCCGGATGGTACTTCCCTGCCGTCTCAGGGGTTCCTCCTCCCGGGTCAGGCCCCTCAGCATCGTTACCTTTGCCTCTGCAGTTGGCCTTGTGGCCTCCCCCTCTCCGTCTGCTGTTGGTGCAGCTGTGGCACGATTTTCTTTTTATTTATGTATTTAATTTATTTATTTTTGGCTGCGTTGGGTCTTCGTTGCTGCACACGGGCTTTCTCTAGTTGTGGCAAGCGGGGGCTACTCTTTGTCGTGGTGTGTGGGCTTCTCACTGTGGTGGCTTCTCTTGTTGCAGAGCATGGGCTCTAGGTGCGTGGGCTCAGTAGTTGTAGCACGTGGGCTCAGTAGTTGTGGCTCGCGGGCTCTAGAGCGCAGGCTCAGTAGTTGTGGCGCACGGGCTTAGTTGCTCCACGGCATGTGGGATCTTCCCAGACCAGGCCTTGAACCCGTGTCCCGTGCATTGACAGGTGGATTCTTTACCACTGTGCCACCAGGGAAGCCTATGATTCTCTTTTATCCACATCCACACACGCCAGTCTCCTTTTAGAGCCGTCAGGAATGCTGTCGGGTGGATGTGCTGACCTCGTGGGAGCCTTTGTGCCGAGAGGGAGTCACCCAGTTTGTCTGAGGTCTGTTGGTGAGGGGTGCAGTGAGTCCAAACCTGTGAAATGTCGCACCTCTCCCTGGTCGTCCAGATGCGTCCTCGTGGTTCAGTTGAACTTGTGAGGTTCGGCACAGGAGTGGCGTCTGTGAGCGGCTCCTGTGCTTCTGGTGCTGTCATGTGGGAGCCTCCTGGCACTGCTGAGCCTATTACATCAGCCTTCTCCCCAGAGCAGGAATGGCTTTAATTGGGAATGTGCTAAACCTGTAAACCTCGCTGAGGAATGGTGTAGTCATGGAAACAAGTAATTCAGTGAAAGTGGCTTCTGGGGAGCCCCTCAAGAAGTGGGAAAAGATAACATGTGTTTCTTCGGATTTCCCAGAAAGATTCCTTCCCCCGTTTGGTTTGCGGCATGTCTGTCTGCATTTATTCCCGGCTTTTCTGCACACCCTGAAGAATCTTCTAGGATTGAAAACAGATTGTGTGAAGTGAGTGCACATTAGACATAATATTCCTGTAAGTTAGACTCTGCAGTAGGGCCTCTCTGACCCTCAGTTTCTCCATCCGTAAAATGGAGTAATCACGCTCCCTTCATGGGGTTGTTGGGAGGCTTAAATAATAGAAGAGCTGGGCAGGGAGGAGAAACAAAGCTGATCAAATCAAGAACTGGTAATGGACTGGGACTTGATTCCTGTATTTTGGGAGAGAAATGAGACTTGGTGAATGAGCCCCACTGGCTGTTACGGGGGAGCAGCCCCGGCTAGGATGGACACTGGGTGGCCGATCTGGAGTCTCTCGACCAGTTTCTTGGCGCTGCTGAGCCAGCTCCCCAGTGACAGCAAGGCTCGGCCCTGCCTTCTGAGTTAATACTGTGTGCACGAACTGTGGCCGCGTGCCTGGAACGTGGCAGGGCTGCATTGAGAGCCTGCCCGGGAGGGGCTTAGCTTGGGGACCGCCTGTCCTGGGCTGGGGCTGCAGAAATGGGCACGCATGGACGGACGGGAGGCCTCTCGCCTGTTGGCTGTGCTGTGTCCCGCTCGAGGCTCCCTGCAGCTTTGCCTGGTGGAGGCATCCAATTTACAGCCTCCAGGGCCAGACTACCCAGAAAGATGGGAGCTGCATGGGGCCCTGTCCTACTCGGGCCTGGAGCGTAAAGCACTCAGAGAGGCTGGAGGGCCTGCCCCACAGCCAGAGCTAAACCCAGCCGAGGCCCCCGCCGTGTCCGGCTGCTAAATACACCCCAGTTTCCCTCCATCGACAGCAGTGCTCTGTAAAGGCATCACACCCGCTGGCAGCCTGCTGAGAAGCGCTTGGAAATCCCAGCAAAGCCAAAGTTCACCGGCAGGCGGGGCAGCCGGGCCTGCCCTTGGGCTCTGTGCACATGTGCTTCTGGGGAGCTTGCTGGTATGTGCCCACCCTTGTCAACAACACCTTGCCTTTAAAAACATCAGGGAACAGGCCCAGCAGCCTCGGCCATCAGGGTAACAGCTCTGTCCACAGGCACCTCCCGTGGGAACCAGTGTCATGTCGGCCGCTTTCCGGATGGTGGGGGCTCGAGCTGAGGCTGTAGGTGCCCCTGCCTCTGCATGTCCTGCCGTCTCCCTGCTGCTCTGACACCTACACAGTCCATCCAGGGGCCTCAACCACTCACTTAAAACACCCGAGCCCCAGTTTGATCACCTGCAAGTTGGGGAGAAAGTCCTTTCTCACAGGTTGTTAGTGAAGATCTATTGAAATAATACTTGGGCAGGTGTTTTATTAAAAACAATACACAAGCTGGGGAGGAGGAACAGAACTGGGGGTTGCCTGAACAGATGAGTTGCAGGGTGTGGTGAAGGCGTCCCCTGGTTACAGAGCAGGCAGAGGCCAGGCCTCGTCTCGTCCAGCCGGTG
The DNA here is from genome assembly GCF_003676395.1 of Aethalodelphis obliquidens. Taxonomy (NCBI): domain Eukaryota; kingdom Metazoa; phylum Chordata; class Mammalia; order Artiodactyla; family Delphinidae; genus Aethalodelphis; species Aethalodelphis obliquidens. The sequence continues at coordinate 14,540,890 of NW_020837985.1, read as the reverse complement.
TTGCCCACCCAGCCTGGACCCTGCCTGCCTGTCCCAGATGCGCCACATGGCTGCCTGCGTCCTGTCGCGTGGCCGTGCCGGGGCTGTCTTCCCTCTCCTGCGTGCCTGTTGTGTCAAAATTATAGATGATGACTGTGTTCACTAATACATGCACCTATGAAAAAACTCAGGAATCTTCAAAATTAAGTAGTCAGTCTTAAATCCAACAAGACTTCTCTAAGTAGATGTTCAGATTGTCTGTGAATAGAAAGATTTACTTCTTCCTTTCCAAGCAGGCTAACTTATTCCTTTCCCTGCTTTATTGTGCTAGCCTTGTTCATGATTGTAGAGATAAACCATTCAGTCTTTCATCATTAAGTGTGATGGTAGCTGTAGAGTTTTTATACCTGCCCTTTATCCTATTAAGGAAGTTCCCTACAACCATTAAAAAAAAAGTTATAGCAAATAAGCCAACGAAGGAGGTAGAAGTTGAAGCATAAATAATATTCAGTTAGTCCAAAAGAAGGAATAAAGGGAGGACAAAGGAAACAAAGGAAAATGGGACAGACAGAAGACATAGCAAGATGATGGGCGATAAACTTAACCATATCAGTAATCAGATCGAAAGTAAGTAGTCTAAATACTCTAATTGCAGGTAGAGAATGTCAGATTGGACAAAAAAAGCAAGACCCCACTCTAGCTACCTCCAAGTAATGAAATTTAAATATAAAGACAAAAATAGGTTGAAACTAAATGGATGGAGGAAGGTATACCATGCTTACACTAATGAAAAATCTGGAGTGGCCTTATGGAGAACAGAGAAAAGTAAACTTCAGAGCAAAGAATATTACCAAGGATAAAAAGGTCTTTTCATAATGGTAAAGGGCTCAATTCCTCAAGAAAATGTAAGCCATAAATATTTATGTACCTAATAAGAGCTTCAAGATACATGAAGCAAAAACTGGTAGGATGGCAAGAAGACATAAATAAATTGAGAGAGATCCATATCCTTCAGTAATTGTTGGAAAAAGTAGACAGAAGTGAGGAGAGATAGTGTTGTTCAGATCTCCTCTGTCAATCAATTTGCCGTATCAACATTTATAGAGCACTCTGCTCAACAACAGTTAGGTACAGAGTACACGTTCTTTTCAGGTGCGCGTAGAACAATTACCAAAGTAGACCACGTTGGGGCTGCGATGGTTAGATTTTGTGTGTCCTCGGGGCTAGGCTGTGGTGCCCAGTTGTTTGGTCAAACACAAGTTTAGATGTTGCTGTAAAGTGATTTTGGAGATGTGATTAACATTTACCACCAGTTAAGTTAAAGAGGTTGTTCTTCATAATATGGGTAGGCCTCATCCAACCAGCTGAAGGCCTTTGAGCAAAAATTGAGAATTTTGGGGGGAGAAATTTCCAAAATCCCTTTCTCCAAAAATGGAGAAGGAATTCTGCCTCAAGGCTGTGACGTAGGTCCTGACTGAGTTTCCAGCCCATCAGCCTGCCCTAGAAATCTCAAACTTGCCAGCACCACAGTCACACTGGCTAGTTCCTTAAAATAGATCTCTTTGTACATGTGTCCACACAAATATTGCCAACACACGTGCCCTATTGGTTTGTGGTTCTGTTTCTCTGGAGAGGCCTGACTGATACAGAGGGCCACAAAGCAAATCTCAAATTTAAAAGGATTCTCATTTTTTTTTTTTTTTTTTTTTTTTCGATTCTGGGGGATCTCACTTTTGCGGCCTCTCCCGTTGCGGAGCACAGGCTCCGGACGCGCAGGCTCAGCGGCCATGGCTCACGGGCCCAGCCGCTCCGCGGCATGTGGGATCTTCCCGGACCGGGGCACGAACCTGCGTCCCCTACATCGGCAGGAGGACTCTCAACCACTGCGCCACCAGGGAAGCCCCAAGGATTCTCATTTTATAAAGTATATTCTGACAGTAATAAAATTAAATTAGAAGCCCATAACAAAGATCTTTGAAAAACCCTCAGACGTTTGGAAACAAAATGACACTTATAATTAACTCATGGGTCAAAGAAGAAATAAAAAATTAGAAAGAATTTTGAAATGAGTGAAAATGAAAGCACAGTATATCATTTGTGGGATGCCACTAAAACAGTAGTTTGGGGAAATTTATAATACTTAATGCCTATGTCAGAATAGAAGAATAGCCTTCAATCAATAAACCTCAGCTTCAACTTGAAGAAAGTAGAAAAAAATGTGGAAGTTAAACCTAGAGTAGAAAAGGAAATAATAAAGACCAGAACAGAAATCAGTGAAACTGGAAACAAAAAAACCCGATATTGACAAACCAAAAGCTTATTCTTTGAGAAAAATCAGTGAAGTCTACCAACTTCTAGTCAGATGGATCATAGAGAAAAGACATAAATTAAAAATATTAGCAATGAAAAAGGTGGCATCACCACAGGTTCTACACATATTAAATGCATAACGGATATATCATGAACAACTTTACGCCAATAAATTTGAAAACTGAGGTGAAAGGACAAATTCCTTTTAAAAAAATGTTTTATTGAAGTATAGTTGATTTACAGTGTTGTGTTAATTTCTGCTGTACAGCAAAGTGACTCGGTTTTACATACATATTTTTTCATATTCTTTTCAATTATGGTTAATCACAGAATATTGACTGTAATTCCCTGTGCTCTACAGTAGAACTTTGCTCATTCATCCTATATGTAATGGTTTGCATCTGCTAATCCCACACTCCCAGTCCTTTCTCCCCACCCTCATCCCCTTGGCAACCACAGGTCTGTTCTCTATATCTGTGAGTCTGTTTTTGTTTTGTAGGTATGTTTATTTGTGTCATATTTTAGATTCCACATATAAATGATATCATGGTGTTTGTCTTTCTCTTTCTGACTTATTGAGCTTCATATGATAATCTCTAGATCCATCCATGTTGCTGCAAATGGCATTATTTCATTCTTTTTAATGGCGACAAATTCATTGAAAGACTCAAAGTATTAAAGCTTACTCATAGAAGGAAGTAGATCATCTGAATAGCCTTATATCCATTAAGGAAACGGAATTTTTTGTTAAAACCATCCCATAGAGAAAATCCAGGCCCAGGTGGCTCACCCATGCAGCTTACCAAACATAAAGGGAGGAATAATACAAATTTTATGTAAGCTTTTCTTGCAGGAAACTTGAGAAAGAAGGAATACTGCTAATTCGTTCTATGAGGTCAGCATTACCCTGATATCAAAGATATAAAAACACACAAAGATTATTAAAAAAACGGCACAAAGATTATAAAAACAAAAACAAAGACTCCTGAACATAGATAGGAAAATTTTAACGGAATTTTTTTACCATAATATTGGCTGAGTGGCATTTATCTGAGGAATGCAAGGTTGGCTTAACATTAGAAAACCAGCAAATGTAATTCTTCTTATCAACAAACTAAAAAACAAATGATACAAGCATCTCAGTAGATGAAGAAAAAGCATCTGACAAAGTACAATATCTATGTCTAATAAAAACTCAGCAGTCTTAGAAATAGAAGGGAACTTCCTCAACCTGATGAAGTGCACCCACAAAACTGCTACAGCCCCCTTTGAACTTAAAGGTGGAAAACAGGTTGTGCTTTCCCTAAGGGCAGCCACAGCGGGCCACGCATCCTGGCTCCCCAGGTGTACCCTCTCACTGTACTCTTCATTGGCGCTGGCTGTTCACTTTGATTGGAGGTTCTCTCTCAGTTCCTTTGATTCCTGGCATGTTCTCCGGTGCTCCTCCAGGGCCACGCCCTGATGTTACCTTGTCTGCCAAGCTGTCAGTGGTGGCCCTGTGCTCATGTCCCCGAGTTCTCCATAGCTGTGAGCTCCTCACGGCCGTGGCCTGGTCTGCGCCTCCTGGCACAGTGCTCGGCCTGTGGGAAATCTTTCTGGACCCAGATATTCCAGATAGCTAGGTCAGATATTCCCTTTCCACAGGAATTCTCCTTTCTCTAAAGAGGTTCTCTCCATCAGTGAGGCAAAGCAGGGCAGTGGAGTAAGTTTCTTCTCACTCAGAGTAAAGTCTAGTTTTCAGATTCTTCAGAAGCCCAACAACATTCAGATGCTGTCTTATGCCCTGTTAAATATTTTATTTTACTTTAACCTTTACAGTAAAGAACCATAGGATATTCATGAAGTTCTTACATGCTTTTACGTTTTAATAGTTGTATTTATAAATGGACTGACTGGAAGAATCTGCTAAGAAAACTTAACAGTAGATGTATTTGAGTTAAAAACAAAAAAACCTATGTCATGGAATAGCATATTTTCTTAATCAAGCTGTGTTATTAGGGGAAAATGGTTTCATGAGCCTTTTGGTGCCTCGGGGCAGCAGAGTGAAGGTTCTCATTAGCTTGGAGGAGAAAATGTATTAGACCATTTGTTCATCGATCATTCACACGCTCAAGGATGGCAAGCAGGTGGGCTGCCCAGGCTGGAGACTGTGCTGGCCAGGGAGGCTTGGAACGTGGCAGCAGAGAGATCGAACTTTTTAAACAGTATTTACAGGTTACGTCCCTCATGACTGCAACTTCCCAGTATTTGGGTGGGAGTTACTGAACAGCTTAGAAAGATTAAGCAACATGCCCAAGGTCAAGCAGTTTCAAAGTAGAAGCTAAAATTCAAACCCAGTTATGGCTAAATCCAAAGCTTGTATTGTTTCCACAATGTCATGCTTCCCCTCTCTATATACTTTATAAGTTTCCAAACTTATTATGGAATACAAAACATCCTCTATTGATTCAAGCCGTATTTATAGAGCAGCGAATATAAGCTTTTCGCCTATCTGACCCTCAGTTTTCAATGTGTGAAATGCAGATCACAAGCCTTCCTCCTGGGCTATTGTAAGGAGGAAAGCATCTGCTATTAGCCCTGGTAGATAAGAAAAGCTTACAAAATGGCAAATCCAATTCAGTTCCAAATTATTTCTAATCTGTCCCAGGAATAGTTACAGAGACAGTTTAAACTCTACAAAGTTTAAGCATAAAGGCATCAAAAGAATCCTTTAATCTGCTCAACAATTTCAAAACTTAGTAAGAAATGTAGCAGTAAGAGAAGTGGCGAGTCCACTGCATGTGGAATTCTAAACAGATATCAGGGAGAGGGGCCGGAAGAATGCTCCTTGAGGTTCCATGACACGGTGAAGGCTTTTGTCCACCATGATGGTCACTGTTTACCTGAACCCCTGTAACATTTCATCCACTCCACCCATTCGACAAGCCCCTGGTGAGTAACTGTTCAGTGCCCAGTTCTGGGAGCTGGGGCTGTAACGGAGGGCAGGACGACGTCCTGGAGCTCACCTTCCGGCAGAGGAGCCGAACAGTAAGCACACACATGTCATCTGGTGAGAGGTGCTGTGCGGGAAGGTCAAGGAAGGAAGAGGATGGGGCCTGCTTGCCCCATCGGCACAGGCCTTTCTGCAGAGGCACCATGGCAGTCTGAGATGCGTGTGCACACACACAGTCTGTGTCAGATGGTTTCCTGTATTGAGGTAGGACATGACTTAGAACATCACCACAGCTGCCATAACTATTATATAAGCCAGTTTTCTTCCCAGTAGGGTGTGAGTTGGTCCAAGCTAAGGATGATACCCTACTAATCTTTGCCTTTTCAGCACTTGGTACCAGGGCAGGCACATCACAGGCTCCCGGTAAGTGCTGAATACTGAACAAGAAAGAAAAGGAAATGGCTTTTGAAGGGTTGCTCTGTGCTCTCATTCCTTTCCTATTAATCATATGCTACGTTTGATCACAGCAGGACCTTATCACGTTGGTTGGTACACAGTAGCATGCATCCGAATCACCTGGGGGCTTGTTAAAACAGCGCGCTGGGCCCCATCCTCGATTTCTAATTCGGCAGGTCTGGGTCGGGGCTGGGGGTGCATTTCTAACAGGTTTGCAGCTGCTGCAGCTGGCTGTGGGCACCATGCTTTGAGGACCACTGCCTTAGGGTAGGAGATGTTTTCGATTTGTTTAACGTCTTTTACTGTCTGTAGGACGGCACTGTAAGCAGTTCTGGACCTTCCTGCTGTGCCTCATGCCCTGTGATGTAACTCTTAGGTTAGCACATGGGAAGCTCTCTAAGTAGCTCAGTTTGAGGTACCTCAGTGACTGACTTATAGCACCTGGATTCCTGGGAAGGCATTTTCATAAACATTTGTGGTAAAATCTTAACATAAACATACAGTTAAAATTAAATCGAGGCATTCAGACGCATATATTGGGGAAAGTCAAGAGACACCTGTCTAGGAGCCCATAAACCCGCCAGCCCTGCTGCGGCCCAGGGCCCTTCCACGGGATGAGCCTCATGGTGCCACCGTGTGGGGGTCACAGAAGCCCTCAAACCTTTGAGCACCCTGGCCCGTCATGAGAGTGCCTGTTGGTTCACCAGCAGGACTCACGGATTCCCAGGCAGACAGCAGAGGAAAATGGGTACTTTCATTGCATTCTTGCCAAACAGGAAAATTGAGTTAGATCAGCTTTTCAGAATGACTGACAGAAAGCCAATATGTTTGCTTTGGGTAAGGAAATGGAAATTTCACACCACAGACATACGGGGTCCAAGAGTCATTTTACAAAATGTCCTGCCATACAGATTTAGGTGATATCATCAGTCCCTAAAAAGCCCCAAACTGTTTAAATAGGGGCCACATTAAACAAAAGAATCCTGCCCCCTCTCCCAACCCGGAAACATCTACACTATTGAAACAAGCGAAATGGGGGAAACAATTACTTGTCATCAAACAGCCATGGATAAACCTCAGCGTTGTCTCAGTGGGTGAGTTACTTCACTTCATCTGTGAACGAGAGATCATCCTTAGTCCTCAGGGGTGTTCTGAGGGTGAAGCAGGTCACAGAACCCAAGTGTGGAGACCCCCCAGCTCCCTCTGCCCTCTGGTTGGCACATCCCTCTGTCATCTCTACATTGCTTGTATGGTGTTGTCGGCAGTAGGCTTGTCTGTCACCCCATGTGATCCCAAGCTCCACGAAGGCAGAAAACGCTCACGTTTCCTTATCCACGCTCTACAGGATATCTAGCGCATGCTGGGTGCCCAATCGATGACCGTTAGACTGGGAGAAACACAGAAAGCTGTGGAGGAGGCAGGCAGAAGGAGGAGCCTTCTTCTTTATTTTTTAACATCTTTATTGGAGTATAATTGCTTTACAGTGGTGTGTTAGTTTCTGCCATATAACAAAGTGAATCAGCTCTACATATGCATACATCCTCATATCCCCTCCGTCTTCTGTCTCCCTCCCCCCGTCCCTACCCCACCCCTCTAGGTGGTCACAAAGCACCGAGCTGATCTCCCTGCGCTATGCGGCTGCTTCCCACTAGCTATCTGTTTTACATTTGGTCATATATATAAGTCCATGCCACTCTCTCACTTCGTCCCAGCTTCCCCTTCCCCCTCCCCGTGTCCTCAAGGCCATTCTCTACGTCTGCATCTTTATTCCTGTCCTGCCCCTAGGTTCTTCAGAACCTTTTTTTTTTAAGATTCCATATATATGTGTTAGCATACGGTATTTGTTTTTCTCTTTCTGACTTACTTCACTCTGTATGACAGTCTCTAGGTCCATCCACCTCACTACAAATAACTCAATTTCGTTTCTTTTTATGGCTGAGTAATATTCCATTGTATATATGTGCCACATCTTCTTTATCCATTCATCTGTCGATGGACACTTAGGTTGTTTCCATATCCTGGCTATTGTAAACAGAGCTGCAATGAACATTGTGGTACATGTCTCTTTTTGAATTATGGTTTTCTCAGGGTATATGCCCAGTAGTAGGATTGCTAGGTCATATGGTAGTTCTATTTTTAGTTTTTAAGGAACCTCCATACTGTTCTCCATAGTGGCTGTATCTATTTACATTCCCACCAACAGTCTAAGAGGGTTCCCTTTTCTCCACACCCTCTCCAACATTTATTGTTTGTAGTTTTTTTTTTTTTTTTTTTTTTTTT
>NW_020837985.1:14458341-14532533 GCF_003676395.1 Aethalodelphis obliquidens | reverse complement strand
CCCCCCGTCCCTACCCCACCCCTCTAGGTGGTCACAAAGCACCGAGCTGATCTCCCTGCGCTATGCGGCTGCTTCCCACTAGCTATCTGTTTTACATTTCGTCATATATATAAGTCCATGCCACTCTCTCACTTCGTCCCAGCTTCCCCTTCCCCCTCCCCGTGTCCTCAAGGCCATTCTCTACGTCTGCATCTTTATTCCTGTCCTGCCCCTAGGTTCTTCAGAACCTTTTTTTTTTAAGATTCCATATATATGTGTTAGCATACGGTATTTGTTTTTCTCTTTCTGACTTACTTCACTCTGTATGACAGTCTCTAGGTCCATCCACCTCACTACAAATAACTCAATTTCGTTTCTTTTTATGGCTGAGTAATATTCCATTGTATATATGTGCCACATCTTCTTTATCCATTCATCTGTCGATGGACACTTAGGTTGTTTCCATATCCTGGGTATTGTAAACAGAGCTGCAATGAACATTGTGGTACATGTCTCTTTTTGAATTATGGTTTTCTCAGGGTATATGCCCAGTAGTAGGATTGCTAGGTCATATGGTAGTTCTATTTTTAGTTTTTAAGGAACCTCCATACTGTTCTCCATAGTGGCTGTATCTATTTACATTCCCACCAACAGTCTAAGAGGGTTCCCTTTTCTCCACACCCTCTCCAACATTTATTGTTTGTAGATTTTTTTTTTTTTTTTTTTTGCAGTACGCGGGCCTCTCACTGTTGCGGCCTCTCCTGTTGCAGAGCACAGGCTCCGGACGCGCAGGCTCAGCAGCCATGGCTCATGGGCCCAGCCGCTCCACGGCATGTGGGATCTTCCCAGACCGGGGCACGAACCCGTGTCCTCTGCATCGGCAGGCGGACTCTCAACCACTGCGCCACCAGGGAAGCCCGTTTGTAGATTTTTAGATGATGGCCATTCTGACCGGTGTGAGGTAATACCTCATTGTAGTTTTGATTCTCATTTCTCTAATGATTAGTGATGTTGAGCATCCTCTCATGTGTTTGTTGGCAATCTGTATATCTTCTTTGGAGAAATGTCTGTTTAGGTCTTCTGCCCATTTTTGGATTGGGTTGTTTATTTTTTTTTGATATTGAGCTACATGAGCTGCTTGTATATTTTGGAGATTAATCCTTTTTCAGTTTCTTTGTTTGCAAATATTTTTTCCCATTCGGAGGGTTGTCTTTTCGTCTTGTTCATGGTTTCCTTTGCTGTGCAAAAGCTTTTAAGTTTCATTAGGTCCCATTTGTTTGTTTTTATTTCCATTTCTCTAGGAGGTGGGTCAAAAGGATCTTGCTGTGATTTATGTCATACAGTGTAGTGTTCTGCCTATGTTTTCCTCTAAGAGTTTTATAGTGTCTGGCCTTCCATTTAGGTCTTTAATCCATTTTGAGTTTATTTTTGTGTATGGTGTTAGGGAGTGTTCTAATTTCATTCCTTTACATGTAGCTGTCCCATTTTTCCGGCACCACTTATTGAAGAGGCTATCTTTTCTCCATTGTGTGTTCTTGCCTCGTTTATCAAATATAAGGGGACCATAAGTGCATGGCTTTATCTCTGGGCTTTCTATCCTGTTCCATTGATCTATCTTTCTGTTTTTGTGCCAGTACCATAGTGTCTTGATTACTGTAGCTTTGTAGTATAGTCTGAAGTCAGGGAGTGTGATTCCTCCAGCTCCCTTTTTCTTTCTCAAGATTGCTTTGGCTATTCGGGGTATTTGTGTTTCCATATAGATTGTGAAATTTTTTGTTCTAGTTCTGTGAAAAATGCTACTGGTAGTTTGGTAGGGATTGCAGTGAACCTGTACATTGCTTTGGTAGTAGAGTCATTTTCACAATGTTGATTCTTCCAATCCAAGAACATGGTATATCTCTCCATCTATTTCTATCATCTTTAATTTCTTTCAACAGTGTCTTATAATTTTCTGCATACAGGTCTTTTGTCTCCTTAGGTAGGTTTATTCCTAGATATTTTATTCTTTTTGTTGCAGTGGTAAATGAGAGTGTTTTCTTAATTTCACTTTCAGATTTTTCATCATTAGTGTATAGGAATGCAAGAGATTTCTGTGCGTTAACTTTGTATCCTGCTACTGTACCAGGTTCATTGATTAGCTCTAGTAGTTTTCTGGTAGCATCTTTAGAATTCTGTATGTATAGTATCATGTCATCTGCAAACAGTGACAGCTTTACTTCTTCTTTTCCGATTTGGATTCCTTTTATTTCTTTTTCTTCTCTGATTGCTGTGGCTAAAACTTCCAGAACTATGTTGAATGTTAGTGGTGAGAGTGGGCAACCTTGTCTTGTTCCTGATCTTAGTGGAAATGGTTTCAGTTTTTCACCATTGAGAACGATGTTGGCTGTGGGTTTGTCATATATGGCCTTTATTATGTTGAGGAAAGTTCCCTGTATGCCTGCTTTCTGGAGGGTTTCTATCATAAATGGGTGTTCAATATTGTTGAAAGCTTTTTCTGCATCTATTGAAATGTTCATGTGGTTTTTCTCCTTCAATTTGTTAATATGGTGTATCACATTGACTGATTTGAGTATATTGAAGAATCTTTGCATTCCTGGGTTAAACCCCACTTGATCATGGTGTATGATCCTTTTAATGTGCTGTTGGATTCTGTTAGCTAGTATTGTGTTGAGGATTTTGCATCTATGTTCATCAGTGATATTGGCCTGTAGTTTTCTTTTTTGTGACATCTTTGTCTGGTTTTGGTATCAGGGTGATGGGTGGCCTCGTAGAGCGAGTTTGGGAGTGTTCCTCCCTCTGTTATATTTGGAAGGGCTTGAGAAGGATAGGTGTTAGGTCTTCTCTAAATGTTAGATAGAATTCGCCTGTGAAGCCATCTGGTCCTGGGCTTTTTTGTTGGAAGATTTTTAGTCACAGTCTCAATTTCAGTGCTTGTGATTGGTCTGTTTATATTTTCTGTTTCTTCCTGGTTCAGTCTCAGAAGGTTGTGCTTTTCTAAGAATTTGACCATTTCTTCCAAGTTGTCCATTTTATTGGCATGTAGTTGCTTGTAGTAATCTCTCATGATCCTTTGTATTTCTGCAGTGTTGGTTGTTACTTCTCCTTTTTCATTTCTAATTCTATTGATTTGAGTCTTCTTCCGTTTTGTCTTGATGAGTCTGGCTAATGGTTTATCAATTTTGTTTATCTTGTCTAAGAACCAGCTTTTAGTTTTATTGATCTTTGCTATTGGTTCCTTCATTTCTTTTTCATTGATTTCCTATCTGATCTTTAAGATTTCTTTCCTTCTGCTAACTTTGGGTTTTTTTATTCATCTTTCTCTAATTGCTTTAGGTATAAGGTTAGGTTGTTTGAGGTGTTTCTTGTTTCTTGAGGTAGGATTGCATTGCTATAAACGTCCCTCTTAGAACTGCTGTTGCTGCATCCCATAGGTTTTGGGTTGTCGTGTTTTCATTGTCATTTGTTTCTAGATATTTTTTGATTTCCTCTTTGATTTCTTCACTGATGTCTTGGTTATTTGGTAGTGTATTGTTTAACCTCCATGTGTTTGTATTTTTTACAGATTTTTTCCTGTAATTGATAACTAGTCTCACAGCCTTGTTGTCGGAAAAGATTCTTGATATGATTTCAATTTTCTTGAATTTACCAAGGCTTGATATGTGACCCAAGATATGAGCTATCCTGGAGAATGTTCCATGAGCACTTGAGAAGAAAGTGTATTCTGTTGTTTTTGGATGGAATGTGCTATAAATAGCAGTTAAGTCCATCTTGTTTAATGTGTCACTTAAAGCTTGTGTTTCCTTATTTATTTTCATTTTTGATGATATGTCCGTTGGTGAAAGTGGTGTGTTCGAGTCCCCTACTATGATTGTGTTACTGTTGATTTCCCCTTTTATGGCTGTTAGCATTTGCCTTATGTATTGAGGTGCTCCTATGTTGGGTGCGTAAATATCTACAACTGTTATCTCTTCTTCTTGGATTGATCCCTTGATCATTATGTAGTGTCCTTCCTTGTCTCTTGTAACATTCTGTATTTTAAAGTCTATTTTATCTGATATGAGAATTGCTACTGCAGCTTTCTTCTGATCTCCACTTGCATGGATTATCTTTTTCCATTCCCTCACTTTCAGTCTGTATGTGTCCCTAGGTCTGAAGTGGGTCTCTTGTAGACAGCAGATATACGGGTCTTGATTTCGTATCCATTCAGCCAGTCTATGTCTTTTGGTTGGAACATTTAGTCTATTTACATTTAAGGTAGTTATTGATATGTATGTTCCCATTACCATTTTCTTATTTGTTTTGCTTTTGTTATTGCAGGTCTTTTTCCTTCTCTTGTGTTTCCTGCCTAGAGAAGTTCCTTTAAGCATTTTTGTAATGCTGGTTTGGTGGTGGTGAATTCTCTTAGCTTTAGCTTGTCTGTAAAGGTTTTAATTTCTCCATCGAACCTGAATGAGATCCTTGCTGGGTAGAGTCATCTTGGTTGTAGGTTTTTCCCTTTCATCACTTTAAATATGTCCTGCCACTCCCTTCTGGCTTGCAGAGTTTCTGCTGAAAAAGCAGCTGTTAACCTTATGGGTATTCCCTTGTATGTTATTTGTTGCTTTTCCATTGCTGCTTTTAATATTTTTTCTTTGTATTTAATTTTTGATAGTTTGATTCATGTGCGTCTCGGCATGTTTCTCCTTGGATTTATCCTGTATGGGACTCTCTGTGCTTCCTGGACTTGACTCACTATTTCCTTTCTTATATTAGGGAAGTTGTCAACTGTAATCTCTTCAAATATTTTCTCAGTCCCTTTATTTTTCTCTTCTTTTTCTGGGACCCATATAGTTTGAATGTTGGTGCATTTAATGTTGTCCCTGAGGTCTCCGAGACTGTCCTCAATTCTTTACATTCTTTTCTCTTTATTCCACTCTGTGGTAATTATTTCCACTATTTTATCTTCCAGGTCACTTATCCGTTCTTCTGCCTCAGTTATTCTGCTATTGACTCCTTCTAGAGAATTTTAAATTTCATTTATTGTGTTGTTCATCATTGTTTGTTTGCTCTTTGGTTTTTCTAGGTCCTTGTTAAACGTATCTTGTATTTTCTCCATTCTATTTCCAAGATTTTGGATCATCTTTACTGTCATTACTCTGAGTTCCTTTTCAGGTAGGCTGCCTATTTCCTCTTCATTTGTTAGGTCTGGTGGGTTTTTAGTTTGCTCTTTCATCTGCTGTGTGTTTATCTGTCTTCTCATGTTGCTTAACTTACTGTGTTTGGGGTCTCCTTTTTGTAGGCTGCAGGTTCGTAGTTCCCATTGTTTTTGCTGTCTGCCCCCAGTGGGTGAGGTTGCTTCAGTGGGTTGTGTAGGCTTCCTGGTGGAGGGAACTGGTGTCTGTGTTTTGGTGGATGAGGCTGGATCTTGTCTTTCTGGTGGGCAGGACCATGTCCAGTGGTGTGTTTTGGGGTGTCTGTGACCTTATCATGATTTTAGGCAACCTTTCAGAAATGGGTAGGAGTGTGTTCTTGTCTTGCTAGTTGTTTGGCCTGGCGTGTCCAGCACTGTAGCTTGCTGGTCGTTGAGTGGAGCTGGGTCTTATCGTTGAGATGGAGATCTCTGGGAGAGCTTTTACCATTTGAGCTTTCGTGGAGCTGGGAGGTCTCTGGTGGACCAGTGTACTGAACTCGGCTCTCCCACCTCAGAGGCTCAGGCCTGACACACGGCCGGAGCCCCAAGACCCTGTCAGCCACTCGGCTCAGAAGAAAAGGGAGGAAGATATATGAATGAATGAATGAATGTATGTTATTAAAATAAAAAAATATTAAAAATAAAAAGATAAAGTAATAGAAAAGAAAAGAAAGAAAGAAGAGAGCAACCAAATCAAAGAACAAATCCCCCAATGATAACAGGTGCTAAAAACTGTACTAAAAAATAAAAAAACAAAAAGAACAGACAGACAGAACCCTAGGAGAAATAGTAACAGTAATGCTATACAGACAAAATCACACAAAGAAGCATACACATACACACTCACAAAAAGAAAATGTACCAATGATAATAAGCTCTAAATACTAAATGAAGATAAACATAAAACCAGAAAAAAATAAGATGCAGAAAGCAAACCCCAAGTCTACAGTTGCTCCCGAAGTCCACCACCTCAATTTTGGGATGATTCATTGTCTATTCAGGTATTCCAGAGATGCAGAGCACATCAAGTTTATTGTGGAGCTTTAATCCGCTGCTCCTGAGGCTGCTGGGAGAGATTTCCCTTTCTCTTCTTTGTTCGCACAGCTCCCGGGGTTCAGCTTTGGGTTTGGCCCCTCCTCTGCGTGTAGGTCACCTGAGGTTTTCTGTTCCCGCCCAGACAGGAAGGGGTTAAAGGAGCCGCTGATTAGGGGGCTCTGGCTCACTCAGGCCGGGGGGAGGGAGGGGTACGGAGTGTGGGGCGAGCCTGTGGCGGCAGAGGCCGGCGTCACGTTGCACCAGCTAAGGCGCGCCGTGCATTCCGGGGAAGTTGTCCCTGGATCCCGGGACCCTGGCAGTGGCGGGCTGCACAGGCTTCCAGGAGGAGAGGTGTGGATAGTGACCTGTGCTCGCACACAGGCTTCTTGGTGGCTGCAGCAGCAGCCTTAGCGTTTCATGCCCATCTCTGGTGTTCACGCTGATAGGTGTGGCTCGCGCCCGTCTCTGGAGATCGTTTAGGCGGTGCTCTGAGTCCCCTCTCCTCGCGCACCCTGAAATAACGGTCTCTTGCCTCTTAGGCAGGTCCAGACTTTTTCCCGGACTCCCTCTTGGCTAGCTGTGGCTCACTAGCCCCCTTCAGGCTGTGTTCGTGCAGCCAACCCCAGTCCTCTCCCTCGAGCATTCTTCTTGAGTGGGAAAAAGGCATTTGAAGCTGAGGGACCAGCCTCGGCAACAGCGAGGAGGAATTAGCTTCTTTTACATGTGTGGAGCAATTCTGCTAAAGTATGGCAATAAAAGATGAGCTAGGAGAAGTTCAGATGAGACGGCGCGGTGATGAGTCCTGAGGCCTCTTGAAACATCCAGCCTGTCTAACGTCGGCAGTGGGAACCACTTTGAGACCATAAGGGAGCCAGCAGTGTCCCTGTGACCGGCCTCAACCTGAAATTGCTGGCTTTGTAAACCAAGACTTGCACGTTCTAGGTTTTGTTCCTTGCTCTGCCAAGGAAGTCAGTGTGTGGAGAATTATCTGATGTCCGTCTCAGAATAGGCATAAGGTGTATATATATATAAACGTAAATAACAGCCCCTGAAGGAAGTTGTGAGAAAAGGAAGCAATGAACAGAGTACAAGACTAGATACTTAAAAATAGTTATGAGATGCCGTAGAAAAGGCCTTGCCTGACATTAAAAGCGGCTCCATAACTGAGAGGACTGTTACTTCACCGTTCTGACCCTTCTTATTCCCGTTTTGTTGAGAGTTTTAAAAAAATCAGGACTTTCTCAAATGCCTCTTTGTATGTGCTTTGAGTTGAACATATGGTTTTTCTTTTATAGTTTGTTAATATAGTGACTTATACCGATAGGATTTAGAATGTTAAAGCAACCTTGTGTTCTTGGGATAAGCCCCACCTAGTCTTACTGTAGCATCCTTTTTAGCCTGGAAACATTTGAAATACTTAAGAATAAATCTGACAGATGATGTGAAGCACCTGCGCCCTGAAATAGTCAATAAGGGAGATGATGAAGGTCTGACATCAGAGGAAGTGGGGGCGTGCAGGAAGGTGCCTGTGTTTCAGACACTCCTCCAGGGATATCAGTGCTACTCTGTGATAAGAATCAGTGTTGAGAGCGTGAGGTGAAATCACAAGACTGGCTGCAAGGTTTGGGTAGAGGGTGACTTCCCACCTGAGATGGAGCATGTAGGAGGAAAGGGAGCCTGTTGTCCAGACCTACCAGAACTGCTGGGCAGGATGGCCGTCAGCCAGGGTCGGTCAGGACTCCTGGGCTGGGCCTCCTTTTACTCATCTGTATTCTCCCAAAGCTGTTGGAGTTGTTCTCTCTGATTTTTAAGATAGGACGTAGAGTGCATTCATGGTTTAAAATCTGTTCTCCAAGTAGGCCGTGAAGTGGCAGTCTTAGAATTTATTTACGTTGAAGTTCTTAATCTTAGACTTCCTCTGCTCATGGCGTCTGAACAATATGCTGTATTAATGATATTTACATGGCACTGTCTTTCCAAATGACGCTTTTAGTGACGAATGTTTCCCCTCTTGCTTGCTCGCACGGTCTGGGTTTGTTTTCTTGCAGGGCTAAAAATAAACGAGCGTATTTGCTGGAGCCTTCAGGCTGTGACTTCGTGTGTTGTGTGATACGGCTTTTGCTTTTCAAGTGACTTACTCATGGTTATGATGAGCTTTGTGTCTTCTGAGTACCAGTGATGTCTGATTTAACCCCTGGTGACACTAAGGATTTCTAGGCCGGATAGTTTCGACATTAGAGTCGTAGGTGACAGACCCCAGGATTGCTCCTCAGTGGGATCTCACTTCTGCATCTGGTTTGGGTTTCCTGCATACTGACGTCTCTCTTTTCCTTTCTTTCTTTTTTGGTGAAGCTGACATCTCCATAGAGGATTTTTGATTTCTTTAAGCAAGCTCTTCCTGTTCATTAGTTTTGTTCAGTTTCTTCTCCCTGAACTTAACCTTCTAGCCTCTGGCTTAAATTCTCAGCATGTTGATGAAATAGCTTTCTCTGGGATTCTCTGAATTTTTTTTCTGTTAATGGAATCTAATTTCTTTTCACTGCCCTCATTCCTCTTCTGTCTTTTCACCAGACTTGACACTACTGGACACTGTAATTTCCTTTGTGTACCTCCTGTCATTTCTACTTTGTGTGTGATAGAGGTCTTCTGATTTTCCTTTTTGTTCTCAGTCTTTGAAGCTTAATACCCTGGCCTTGTAAGTGATGCTTCCATTACCCCCAGTACCCAGTGGCCAGGACGTCCTACAGAGTCTTCTTGATCAATGTCTCTTAGGCCTGTGTGGTCTTTTCATGACCACAAGCACCCACCACCTTAGCTGAGCCCTTCTTGCCTCCAGCCGAATCCTTTGGTCTTTTCCAAATGGGCTTGTCTGTTTCTTTGACTCTGCCTTGCTCTCACCTGGTGGCTCAGCCTTCCCCCAAGCACTGATTGAGAGCCTAACATTCTTCAAACGAAGTCCAAAGTCATTGGCACGATTTGTGATGGGCCCTCACAGAGGTGTGAGCGGTTAGCACTGTCGCTGTTCTGCAACACAGTGCTGACCAGCGCTGGGAGGTCATTGGAACACGGGGACATTTCAGACTGACAGATATACGTTATCATTAGAGAAGCAGTACCAGCGAAAACTGATTCAATAATACAGTTTACACAAGCAAAAATGAAAGTGAAATTTCACTTTCCCACTGCCCAGAGGTAACCACCAGAAAACCAGAGTGAATGTTCATTCTGGGTCCCCTAGATCGAAATAGTACTGTAAATATTGTTTTATAACTTGCTTTGTTCAGTTAGTGCTCTTCAATTTTATATTTCAGTAAATTTTTATTGCCTTGAATATGCAGATGATACTAAAATTTCTCCCATTTGACCCCCAAATTCTATTATGACAACTAGTCCGCCTAGAGGGGTGGGATAGGGAGAGTGGGAGACACAATAGGGAGGGGATATGTGGATATATGTATACGTATAGCTGATTCACTTTGTTATACAGCAGAAACTAACACCATTGTAAAGCAATTATACTCCAATAAAGATGTTAAAAAAAACAAAACAAAAACCAAAACAACCCCCCCCAAAAAAAACAACAACAAAAAAACCATTTAGTCGGAATCAGTATATGCTCTAGGACCGCTCATCGCATCTGGGCAGTGTGCCACTTAAGTTTGTTTTAATCTAGCACCATCCTTTGTTTTTTTGTGTTTTTGTTTTTTGACTCTAACTTGAGGAGACCAGGCCAGTTGTCCTGTAGAATGTCTTGTCTTCTGGATCTCCCTAGTTTCTGCCTCACAGTGTTATTTGTTTCTTCATCCACTGATTTCACTTAAACTGCAGATTGTATGTAAAGACTTGATGGATTCAGATGAAAGGTTTTGGCTGGAATACTTAAGAGATGAAGTTGGTATTCTCGTTTCATCACATTAAAGATGCCTGATGTCTAGCTGTCCCATCATCAGTGAGGTTAAGATTGACTGTTGGATAGGGTGGTGATGGTCTGAGCCCACTGTGCTTTTCCCCTTGCAACTAGAGACGATTCCACGTGTCAGTACTTTAGCAGTATTACAGAGGCATCAATAATGCATCTAATGTTTTTTAAATCAGTTGATAATCCGGATTGCTTGATTCAAGTGTCATTAAAATTTTATGAAATGATTTTCTACGTCTATTATGTCTTCTGCATTTATAAAGTGGCCTTCTCCCGTAAAGTAGCACTTACAGCTCAACTGCTGGGGCTATTTGATTACCCAGAATTACAACACCTACTAGAAAAACAGAAACAATGCTCTTTTTCCTTTTAATTTCTAACTTTGCATTAAGGAACTGTTTAAAAACTTCAAATGGTGAGAAATTAGGGCTGTTTTCCCTCTTCTTTTTTGAGTCCCATTATAGTCTCAGGTTTTTATTGATTTGGTGTGTTTTGATCCCTTAAAATCGTTATTCTGGTTGCTCCACTTGTCACAGCTTTGGCCAGTGATAGCTTTCTTGTGCCCTTTTGACATGACTCATTGAAAGATTGATTGCTTTTTGTTACAGGGAGTTGTCCCAGAGCCGGGGGATTGGACCTGTTTTATTCTTTGGGAAAATGGGACTGAGGGAGCTGAATGACCCCCTGGAGCGGTTCTGTCGGGCGGTGACAGAGGGGACACTCACATCCCAGACTCTGTGCCCAATGGGCTCTCCACTCAGCCCGTCTGTGTTTAGCCTTGATTGGGCTAGTCAGTTGTCACTGCTTCCAGTCTGAATTCGCTCTTTCATTTGGACCAGTTACCTGCTCCCACCTTATTCCACGTCGTTCCCTAAACACGCAAGCAACTGGAGTATCATTTCTTCTCCTTGGCAAGCATGTCTGACACCAGAATCTATGTCTACCTTCCCAGGTGCTGCACTGGTTGCCACGGGGGTAGACAAAGATGATGAGGTGTGTTTCTGGCCCTTTGAGAGCTGACAGTCTTGTAGGGGAGGCAGACAGACACACAGGTCACCAGAATGCAGACCAGAGGAGGGAGGCGGAGGAGAGCTGTGTGTATTGGCTGATGGTGGCGTCAGCTTTGAGGTTCCAGACCAGAACCCTGAGGTCAAGGGGGGCGTACATTTCAGATATTAATTAAATTAAATTAAATTTGATAGAGTGGAAAGAGTAGGGTTTTGGGGGTTGAAAGCTGGTATGGGTACAGGTCTTGTTCCTTATGCTTTGTGATCTTAGACATACTACTTTACCTCTCTGTTTCTTTAAACTTCAGTAGGGGAATCATAATATCTTCCCTTCTTTTTTCCTCCTGGTATAGTTTTGAGAATGAAGTGATATGAGAGAACTTTTAGTTTAAGGTCCCACCGAATGTAATTAGTTGTTATTCTCTTTGTTATTAATACAAACCTCATTGGGCTACAGAGAAGCAGTGGTTAGGAGCATGGCCTTTGGCTCCATAACTTATTAGCTGTGCCACCTAGGGCAAGTTACTTAATCTCTCTGTGCCTCTGTCTTCTCATCTATAAAAGGGGGACAGCAGTAGCACCAGTCTGGTAGGATGACTGTGAGTTAAATGGAGAGCAGCGCTGAGCCTGGCACTTAGAAGTAGGACGTGCTCAGCCTACTCTTATCACTCTGAAACTCAGTGGCAACTCTGTCTCATATGCAGCCCTATCCCTTTGCTCACCTCACCTCTCTCGGTAATTCCATTTCATTTAAAAACTCTCCCAGAAGACAGCATCCGTGCTCACTCTGCTGGGCAACTCTCGGCGCCCAAAGCACTAGACGGGTGTGTGTGTTGTGTGTGGGTGAAGAAATGCTGCTCCCGCACTAGCGGAGTCTGTCTCAGCTGTGTGGCTCAGGACACCAGTTTGCATCTCACTAGAAGTTAGCTTAAAAGTGAGAATACAAGTGAAATTTAGAATTTCTTATGGCAACAATAGAGAACGGAAGAACCAAGACACGTCAGTGTTTTGGTGTGCTCTGGCAGCCGGTACAAACCAGCTCTCTGACGTTTCCAAACATCTAGGAGCTCAGTGGAGAAAAGGTACCCTCTTTGAAACTTGTTCAAATTGTCGTTTCCCCTGGGGAACTATTAGCTGCTAAGGCTGTGGGAATTTGTTAGGCAGCAGTGAAAAATTAATCCAGCAAAGATGGTGCTACGTGCGTCACACAGAATGCGCTCTTGACATCTTGCCAACAACCTGTAATCTGTCATTATCTCCATTTGAAATGGGGAAACTGAGGCTTAGAGCACACGCTTCCCAACAGTTGATACAGCTGATAAATCGTGTCAGTGCAGGCTGGTCCACACCAGGCTTGTCTGAGTCCACAGTCTTTATCCCCAGTGTTTTGTCCTCAGTGCCCTCCCCGCTCCACCAGTGGTGTCGTGTTGGATTAGGTGTGTGGACTCCCACTGGACCCAGAGCTCTGCTGTGGGCCTGCGTGCTGGTGTCCCTGGGGGATGTGTGCCCTCACCACGCGAGGCCATCGTCCCCTGAGCCTCACCCCATCCATGGCTGCTGCCTTTTTTCTCTTCTTCCCCTTGGATAAGCTCTTGAGTGGGAGTCAAATGCAATGAGGAAAAATGTCACCAGCATCCAAATGACTCAAAGTATGACTGTATTTTCACAATAAATATCAAGACCCGTCATCTGACAGAATGTATAAATGACGAGATACAATGTTTGAAATTAGAACTGTTCTGGGGAATCAGAGATCCTCTGTAACAGTATCCACAGTGGGCATTGAACAAGTGAATGGAAACTAAGTCTGGTATATTTTCTGGAAGAGGTGTAAAATAAGATTTGTCAAATATCAAGTGAGTGTTCATGGGGAAAAAAGAAAATCAACGGGAGGCATCCTTACAGGAATCCAGGAGCAGTTTTGTTTTACATCAAGCCCGATTGGCAGGTCAGCAGTGTCTACCTAGAGAATGGGAGACAGGAGCCCAATGAAACTTAGTCCTCAGTTCTCCTCCAGTTTGTGACCATTTCTCAATCTTTCTTGTTTTGCACGACCTTGACAGTTTTTTTTTTTTTTGCGGTACGTGGGACTCTCACTGTTATGGCCTCTCCCGTTGCGGAGCACAGGCTCCGGACACGCAGGCTCAGCGGCCATGGCTCACGGGCCCAGCCACTCCGTGGCATGTGGGATCTTCCCGGACCGGGGCATGAACCTGTGTCCCCTGCATCGGCAGGCAGACTCTCAACCACTGCGCCACCAGGGAAGCCCGACCTTGACAGTTTTGAGGAGTGCTGGTCAGATATTTTGTAGACTGTTCCTTAATTTGGGTTCCTTTGATCTTTTTCTTATAACGAAACAGAGTTGACTGGCCCGTCTCGTTGCATGTGTCACTGATGATGTTGACCTCGGTCGCCTGGCTGCTGTAGCGTTTGCCAGGATAGTCTCCATACTCAGTTCTCTGGAAGCAAGTCACCGAGTGCAGCCGATGATCTAGGGGTGGAGTGGGGGGAAGGCAGGGTGGGAATTAAGCTCCACCTTCTGTTGGGGAGTCGCTCTAGAAATGATCTGGAATCCTCTGTAAGGAGGATCTCCCCTGGCATGGCCTTGCTTCTAGGCCCCTTCAGCCAACAGAGCAAGGAAATGTGTGTGTGGAGCCACCCACATATCTGCATATGTCCGTAATTACTTATGTATTTATCCAGCTGTTTAAGGTAACATCTATTTAAGTTAAACAAGAGTTCTTACCAATGTCTGACTTACCCCAGCCCCACTGAGTTTGTTCTAGCTTTCTTCTTGTTTATCTGCAGCTTCCCTCCCCAGCAGTGAAACATCTGGCCACACTACCATTTACTGATTCGTTTGGCCCCAGTATAGGTGTAAAGCAGTTAAAGCAGTTTCAGAACTGTTAACTCATACTCGTGAGAAACAGTACTCCCACCTAGAGTTCCTGTGCGGTTCCTTCTGTCTGTAGCCCTACAGTTTCCAGTCAGAACAGTGTCTTCCAAAGTTGCTGTCTCATCTTTTGAATACTTTTTTTCTTTGGACATTTAGGTTGTTTCCATGTCCTGGCTATTGTCAATGGTGCTGCAGTGAACACCGGGATACATGTGTCCTTTTGAAGTATGGTTTTCTCAGGGTATATGCCCAGTCGTGAGATTGCTAGGTCGTATGGTAGTTCTATTTTTAGTTTTTTAAGGACCCTCCATACTGTTCTCCATAGTGGCTGTATCAATTTGAAAGACTTTTAAATAGTCCTGTTTGAAATGAACAGGATGTTACTGGAAGAAATGAAAGCACAAGTATGAAACGAAAGCAGGCAGATTGGCAAAAGAACCAAATACATATTATGAAAATTTTAAAATTAAGAGAACATAACTATTGAAGTAAAAAAAAACAAAAAAACAAAGCACAGAGGGGACTAGATGCAACTGAAGCCTGAAGAGAGAATAAGTAAATTGGAAGATAGATCTTAAGGAACCTCCCAGAATGTGTCCCCATAAGAAAAATGGAAAATGTGAAAGAGGAGTTAAGAGTCTCCAATATACATCCAGTAGAAGTTCCAGGAATAGAGAACAGGGAAAAATCCTGGAGAGAAAAATATGCAGAGATTATGAGTGACAATTAGCTTAAGAAGCACTGAGCCCTTGATCGAACAAGTACGTCAAGTTTTTAGTTTTCAAGCTTAATGAGAATGATAAATCCTCAGATCCAAGAAGCTTAACAAACACAGGATAAACACAAAGAAAATCATATCATAATCAAATTGCTGTAACCTGGTTGTGCTGAGAGGAATCTTTAAGGCAGTTGGAGAAAAAACATACATTCCATGGAAACAAAAGTAATGATTGTAGACATTTTGTAGTGTACTTAATGTAGACATTAAGTAATGATCGTCAGAAAAGAATGCAGCCAGAGACAGTGGAATTTTATCTTTCACTTGGCAAAAGAAAATAACTGTTAACTTAGGATTTTATATCCAGCAAAAATATCCTCAAAGAAAGAAGATGAAATAAAGATGCAGAGACAAATGTTGAGAGAGCTTATCTCTATTTAAGACTTGCTCTGCAAGAGTGCTTAAAGGAAGTTCTTAAGGTGGAAGAAATCAATGATTCAGATCTTGAAATGTGTTGGAAAGAGTAGAAATATTGGTAAATGTAACAGTAAATATAAAATGCTTATTCCTAGGAATTTAAAAATTTCCTTAAAAGAATATTAACCATGTTTTAAACAAAAACATCTGTTTTATTGTTTCAAAACATATATAAAATATGACAGAAATAGAGTGGAAGGGAGAAATGGAAATGTATGGTGGTAAATTCTTACACTGTGTATACAAATACATAATATTATTTGAAGATGGATTATGGTAAGTTCAGGATGCACATTGTAACCATAGAAAAACCACACAGCAAAACTAAACAGTACAAAGGGTTATAGCTAAGTCAATAATGAAGACAAAATAGAACCCTAAGAAAAATATTCAATCCTAAAATATAGCAGGAAAAGAGAAGAAAAGGAACAAAAAAGAGATGAGACAAATAGCAAGATGGTAGAACTAAACCCAATCACATCCATAATTACATTAAATATAAAGAGTCGAAAAATTTCAGTTTAATGGTAGAGACTGCCATATTGGACAACAAAAAAGAGACCAAGCTATGTGCTTCTTACAGAAGATTCATTTAAAATATAAAAACAGAGTAAATATGAAAGGATTGCAGGAGATATACCATGAAAACACTTATAAGAAAGCAGGAACACTATATTAATAAGACAGTGTAGACCAAGAATGTTATCAGGAATAAAGAGGGACATTTCATAATGAATGGGTAAATTCTTTAGGAAGATGTAACATTTTTAAACGTGTAGGCACCTAATAACAGAGCTTCTAAATATAGGAAGCAAAGAACTGACAAAATTAAAATGATAAATGGACAAATCCATAATTAAACTTGGAGATTCTACCACTCCTATCTTGGTAACTGATAGATCAACTAGAAAGAATATCAATAAAGATATACAAGACTTCAATAATGCAACCAACTTGATCGAGCTGATGTTTATAGCTCATTCCACGCAGCAACAAAATAATTCACATTCTTTTCAAGGACATGTTGAACATTTAGCAAGGTAGACTTTATGCAGGGCCATAGATCAAGTCTCAAATTTAAAAATATTTAAATCATACAAAGCATGTTCTCTGACAACAAAATTAAATTAGAAATAAATAACAATAAGATGTCTTGATTAACCCCAACATTTGGAAATTAAGTAACACATTTCTAAATAACCCCTGAGTTACATGAAGAAATTACAAGGGCGATTTGAAAACATGGTGAATTGAGTAAAAATAAAAACACAGTATATCATAATTCCTGGATGCACCTAAAGGATTGCCTTTAGGGAAACTTGTAGCCCCCATTAGGAAAGGAAAATTGTTTGATTAATGAACTATACTCTATCTGAAGAAACTAAAAGAGAAGAAAAGAAGAATGAATTAAAGCCAAAGTAACCAGAAGGGAGAAAGTAAAGACTAGAAATCAGTGAAATTAAAGACAAACAATAGAGAAAAACCAATGAAACCAAGAGCTTGTTCTTTGAAAAGATCAATAAAATTCAAAAACCTCTAGCCCGACTGATCAAGAAATAGAACATAAATTATCAGTATCGGGAATGAGAGTGGGACATCAGTTTTCCCTACAGACATTATTAGGATAATAAAGGATTTTAATGTATATCTTCATGCAACTGAATTTGATAATTTAGATGAAATGGAAAAATTTCTTCAAAGACACAGTACCAAAACTGGTTCAAGATAAAACAGAATACTTAAATAGGCTCTGCCTATTAAAGAAAGTCAATTCATTGTTTTAAAATATTCCCCCAAAGAAAATGTTGGCCAGGCATCATCACCGGTCAATTTTATCACATTGTAATGAAGAAATAGCAATTTTTCCAAAAACTCTCTCAGAAAATTAGAGGAGGGAACACTTCCCAATTTATTTTATGAGAATAGCATTATCCTGATACCCAAATCAGACAAGGACATTACAAGAAAACTAGAGACTAATACCCTTCGTGAACACACATACAGAACCCTTAAAGTTATTAGCGAATAGAATCCAGTGATATACTTATTAAAAGATAAAAAATCCAGCAATATATAAAATAGGTAATCATGATCTGGTGGGATTTATTCTAAGAATGCAAGGTTAGTTACATATCCAAAGTCCAATTAGTTTAATTCACTATATTAACCGAATAAAAACCATGATCATATCAATAGAAATATTAAAAGAGCATTTATAAAAATCACACATTTATGGTACAAAAACACCCAGTAAGCTGGATGTTAAAAAATGATGGACTCTTGTTCAATTTGCTAATGGGCATCCACAGAAAAATCTGTCCTTAATGTGATACAAAATGCTGAATGTTTTCCTCCTCAGGTTAGTAAGGAGGCAGGAATGCTTATTCTTACTGCTTTTATCTAACATTGTACTGAAAAGTCTAGCTTGTGCCATAAAGAGTGAAGAAGAACTAAAAGTCCATAGACTGGAAATGAGGAAATAAAACTCTTTATTTCCCTGAAACATTTTTACGTACACAGAAAATCCTAAGGAATTTATAGAAGGTATACTAGAATAGTTAATTTAACAGGGTAATAGGATACAAAGTCAATATACAAAAATCAATTTTATTTCTATATATTATTAGGCATTCAGAAAATGAAATTAAAAATAGCATACCATTTACAAAAGCCACAAAAAAAATCATATACCTAGGAATGTATTTAAGAAAAGATGTGTAAGAACCGCATATTGAAAATTGTAAGATTTATTTTCTTTCAGAAAAACACTCAAATAGAAAGATATTGAGCTGTGCGTATTCGTGGGTAGTAATACCTAGTATTAAGATCACAGTTCTTTCCAAATTGATCTTTAGAATAAGATCCAGCAGGCTTATTTTACGAAGAAATTGATAACTGGATTCTGAAATCTATGTGGAAGTGCATTGGACCTGACGCAACCCAGACAACAAAGCTGCAGTAATCAAGACAGTGTGGTGTTGGCATAAGGATAAATGCATAGATTGATGGGAACGAAATGAGTCTAGCAATAGACCTATGTATATATGTAAATTCAATTGATTTTGGATCAGTGTGCCAAGGTGATTGAAAGGGGGAAAGGATAAACTTTTTCAACAAATGATGCTGGAACAATTAATTATCAGTAAGCAAAAAAGTAACTTCCCCCACACATGGATAAAAATTAAATCGAAATGGATCATGGACCTGGAATATAAATGGTAAAGTGGTAAAGTTCATCGAAGAAAACATTGTAGAAAAATCTTGGTCTTGGGGTGTGCAAAAATTTCTTAGCACACAAAGCATGAAATGTAAAGGACGAAATTATAAATTAGACTTTGTGAAAATCAAAAACTCATACTCTTCAAAAGTCACTTTTATGGAAATGGAAACATAAGCTTTAGCCTTGGAGTAAGTATTTGCAAAACATACATCTGTTAAAGCACCTGTATCCAGAATATATTAAAAAACTTTTACAACTCAACAATAAGGAGACAACCTGATTTTAAAATAGGCAAGAGGCTGACCCGCTAATTCATCAAAGAAGATACATGGATGGCAAATGAGCACACGGGAAGCTCAGTGTCATTTGTCAGTAGGGAAATGCCAACTAGAACCATGATGAGATACCATTATACACCTATTAGATGGCTGAAATGAAGAAAATTGATTATTCCCAGTGTTGGTGAGGATGTAGGGGAGCTGGAACTCTCCTCCATTGTTAATGAGAATGTAAACTAGTACAAGTACTTCGGAGAACGATTTAGCCATTTCTTACGAAGTTACCTTTAGGACTCGGCAATTCTACTTCTAGGTATTTACCCTCGAAAAGTGAAAACATAGGTCTGCACAGAGACTTGACTGTGTTCAGAGCAGCTCTATTCATAATAGACCCAAGCTGGGAAAAACACAACTGTCTGTGATCAGGTAAATGAATGAACAAACTGACGTATCTGTACAATGGACCTATCACTTGACTACAAAAGGTATAAACTACCGATGGGCCCAAGAAGACAGATGAATGTCAGAAGCCCTCTGCTGATGAAGCCAAACACAAGGACGCATACTGTATGATTAGGGAATTCGGAGATGTGTGAAACTAAGCTGTAATGGCAGGAAGCGGATCTTTGGTTGCTGAGGACTGTGGGTGGGACAGACCCTGGCATTGACAGGGAGGAGACGAGAGCTTTGAGGAGACGTGGAAATATCCTCCGTGTTGCTCGTGCTGGTGGTTACACCAGTGAATTCATTTATTAAAGCTGTAGTTCTGTCTACTTAATGTGGCAGCGTTTTATTGCATGTTAATTATTCTCCGTAAAATTGATTAGAACAACTTTGCTGCGCTCAGAGGAGTCGTCTTTGACTTTGTTTCCTCGTCATTCATCCCGCTGTTGTGTTCGGTAGCACCCTGCATTTTTATTTATGGAATCACTCAGCTCACACTGAGTTGTAATTGCCTCCTTTCCTGCCTCCCCCACCAGGCTTTCAGCTTCTTCAGAGCAAGGAATGACTTTTATGCGTGTGCCTCCAGAGCGTAGCCCAACAGTGTTTGGCATAGGTACTCACTGCTTCATTGAAGTGTGTATTTAGTATAATAGTGTTAGTTTATTGAATGCCTCCCATGTGCCAACGATAGTGCTAAATGCCTTTCACTTATTATTTCCCATCTGTAGTATGTTTGTTGTGCAAGTGAAGAATCATCAATACATTCCAGAAGTTATAGTAGCATGGTTGCACACTATCGCGAAGTATATTCTCACTAAAAGGCCGAAGTCAAATGATTTAAATATTTGTTTAAGTTCCTTCAGTTGTTTAATGGCAGTGTCATGATTAAAACCCAGGGAAGTCATTTGATTCTGTTTTTTCACCTATAGATCTTCAACTATTGTCTGCATGTATTTAAGACTCCAGTTACCTCTCTGTTTCTTAGAATTGGTCTTACCAGCAAGTGGAATTTACTTTGGAGATGCGAACCTTAAATTTTCTAATCTCTTTAACATCAGTTTCTTCTGTTTGGGTGATGGATTTAAAGTAGGAGATATGCTGGAACCAACTTACCTTCAGAGGCTAGCCAGGCATTTAAGTTGAGCAGCATTATTGCTTGCTTAATTGCATAAGAAATGAATTAATTATGCTTTATAAGCCTAAAAACCACTCGTGACAACTCTGGTGCCAATTTCTGTTTGCTCCCTTTCCCTCAAGGAAAAAAATCCCTTACTCTCAGCATAATAGAAATTCATAATTCAAAAACCAGTTATTTTGGAAACTATTGGATCAGTTTTCTTTGGCACCCTTTGGTTGGCTGGTTCTCGCTAGCTGTGCGCTGTTTTTCCATAGGCGTGTGGAAAGTGGTTATATCTGCTGGAAATTAATCGTGTTGGGTGGACTCTGAGATTTGATGATTGAAACCAGGCAGCGCTAGAACTACTACTGCCACGTTTTTCTTCTTCTGTTAAATTCTAAAGAGATTTAAAAATGTCACTGACTTTAGATTACAGTCAAAACCAACCCCTAGCTGCACTGGAAAACGGTTTGGCAGTTCCTCAGAAAACCAAACAAAGTTATCGTACGACCCAGCAGTTCCACCCCAAGGTACATGCCCAAGAGAATTGGAAACATGCATCTGCACAGAGACTTGTCCCCAAATGTTCACAGCAGCGTTGTTCGTGATAGCCGAATAGTGGAGACAACCCAGATGTCCATCAGCTGATGAGCAGAGAACCGAACTGTTGGGTGTCCGTGCAATGGAATATTACGCAGCCATGAGAGAAATGAAGTTCTGATGCATGCTGTGACATGATGAATCCTGAAAATATTTGCTAAGTGAAAGAAGCTAGTCACAGAAGGTCCCATGTTGTACGATTTCATTTATAGGCAGTATCCAGACTAGGCAAATCCTTAGAGACAGATTTGTGGTTGTCAGGGGTTTGGGGAAGGGAGAGGCAATCTGGGGGGACTGCTTCATGGGTACAGGATTTCTTTTGGGGGTGGTGACAATACCCTGAAATTAGATAGTGGTGATGGTTGCACAATTCTGTGAATACACTAAAAAGCCCCTGAATTGTACAGCGATTTTTGTTTTTAGTTTTTTGTACAGCACTTTTGAAGGGCGAATTGTATGGCATGAGAATTAACACCTCAATTTAAAAAAATCCCTGAGCTAAACATTTTCTCCCCTTCTCTTGTCTTGCCCGCCATTACACCCCATCCCCACTCACGTCTTTTGAATAATAATTATAACAGCGGGCTGCATTTACTGGGATCCTACCGTGTCATCTGCTGTGCTAGGCGCCTCGTATTTGTCATTGTATCTAATGCTCCCCATAACTCCATCTCACAGATGCTGTTACCATCAGAGGCTCAGAGATGCTGAGCCCCTTACCAATTTCACATGAGTAAGCAACAGAGCCAGGGTTTGGAGCACGTTCTGTCTTCTGGCCCACCATATACTCTTCTGCCTCAATCAAACGTATCTTCCTCGTGTATATTCTCAGCAAGTAGCTAGCTGAGTTTAAGCCCTGATCTACAGACACACCCTGGACCAGAGTTAGCAAATGCTTGCAGACAAGCAGTTCTCCTACTGCAGGTGAGTGGAAGACCAGAAGGTCTGTGCTCTGACTAAGACATTTTAATCACTGATTTTTATAAGACAGGGAGAGGCCTAAACAGGAGATGGCTCTAACCCAAGGGTTCTAGTTCTGTTTCCTCCCACTTCCTTCCTTTCTTGCAATTAATTGTAAAGTATTAATCAAAAGTCTCATCGATTAGCTGATGGTGTAAATATAATAAGACTGCAGACTCCATAGAATGTCGCATTATCCTTGCTTGTCCAGGGTGGGAAGTGACTTCTCAGTGTGTCCCTCTCTGCTCTCTCACACGTCAGGGCCCCATGATCTTTGGCTCTAACAATTGTGAGCCTTTTAGCTGCCCCCACCCTGGCTTTAGGTTCTCCCTTCTGGTCCATTCTCTGACCCACTTCCAGCAGGCGTAGTGGTTTGGAGGCAGTTTCTGCAGTCAGATTGCTGGACCCAACTACTTTGTAGCTGTTGACCTTGGCCTGTAATGTTAATCTCAGTTTAGTTGTCTGTAGAATTGGGAATGATAGTACTTTCCTTGTAGGTTTTTTAAGGGGATTGGCTGTAACAATGGTAGGAGCTCACTTTGTTGCACGCTTACCACAGGCAGGAGACTTCCTAAACTCATGGAAAACAGCACAGTGCTAAGCATTTAGCTCAGTGCCCAGAAAATGTCAACTGCTGTTATTATTATTGTATCTCTTATAAAACTAAAATCTGATTAGCTTATTCCTTTCTTTTTTTTTTTTTTTTGCTTATTCCTTTCTTAAATCTCCTTCCATTGTCTGCCAAAGATAGTTCAAACTGGCATCAGAGGTCTTTTTTCAATCTGATATGATTCTGGTCTCTCAGCATTATCTCTGGTGGCTGTCTTTTCCTCTCTTCTTCATGGAATCCTCTCATCTCAGAATGCTCTGCTGTGTTTTGCAATTTTTCGGACGGACTCATGCTTCCAGGCCCAGCCCAATGTCACTTCCTCAACTTGCCCTTCCATTCCTGAGCAAGGAAACACTTCCTCCTTTGTTTCTCCCACAGCAGTTACTGCATTGAGTTTCCATTATTTGTTCGCTTGCCCTTCAGGGCGTCACCCAGCCTTTCTCTAAGTCTGGATTCGAGCCTTTTCCATCTGGCACCTGCAGCAGTTGTCATTTTTGTTAATTTTCTGTCCTCCCGACTGAAGCAGCCTCCTCTTGAAGACAGAGGCTTTACGTCCTGCATCTTTGATCCTTGGCACGGAGTGTCTTGGTTTGGTGTGGTCGTACTCCACACCAAAATCTCACTTTTAGCATATTACAAGGTATAGATATTGCTTCCTGCACCAGGACAAAGCACAGGTGATGTCCCAGCTTGCGCCTGCAGCTGCTGGGATCCCTCTGTCCCCCCAGACGCACTTCCAGGCATCGCCAGGGTCAGGAGTTTGTGTGAGGGGCATCAGAGGGGGTGGGAGAGCCTTCCTGGCGAGGACCTCAGCTCTTTTATGTGCTGTGACTCTGGGGGTTACTTTTATGTCTGGCTATTTATGGTCCTCGCAATTTATAACTCTTAAACGATTTAACAGGACACAGCTGTAAGCACAGATAATCACAATCACCTTCAATGACTTATGAGTAAAGGTTTTTAGATCTATTCCTCCAGAGGAATTCATCTTCAGCAGTTGCCTACTTAATTTCATATATATATATATATATAGATGGTAAAAATTCAGTGTTTTCAGTGGATGGATGAATAAATGAGTAATGTTACAGTCTTTAGTAATTTTTCTTTATTCTTTTAAAAGAGTATTTTCCCTCTCCTATATATACTACCAGCTACCTATTTATGTCTACTGTTAGTGATACAATTTTATTTGTTCCTGTAATATTTCTGTGTAAGAATGTTGAGATTGAGGAAGGCATTTTGATTGTATAGCCAGAGGCCCAGAATGCCCAGATGGCCTGCTAATCACCTCTCCCTCCCTGCCTGAGGTCCCGAGCAGGCTGTGTAAGCACGAAGGTCCAGACGGGGCTCAGGGAGCCCACCAGTGGCTGTGGGAAGACCCCGTAAGCCACAGGATTGAACTCTGGTGCAGACAGGCTTGGGGCCCAGAGCCTGGTTAGCTGGAGGCCTCAGTTGGGCTCCCGTCCTTTCTGTGCTTTCCCCACTCCTGTCTGGCCCCAGCTCTGTGGAGGGGCTGGGGAACAAATGCCTGGG
This sequence comes from Aethalodelphis obliquidens, assembly GCF_003676395.1. NCBI lineage: Eukaryota > Metazoa > Chordata > Mammalia > Artiodactyla > Delphinidae > Aethalodelphis > Aethalodelphis obliquidens. Next base: position 14,508,570 of record NW_020837985.1, on the reverse strand, counting down.
TCTGTAGGGTGGACCCTGGTGCGTTCCACTCTCCCAGCTGTGTTCCTGGTGGCAACAGACACACACAAAGAGTAGAAGGATGCAGTGTGACTCACCTGCCAGCACGGCCATCCAGTCCATGCTGCAGATGTGCACCGGTCAGGACAGCTTGTCCTTTAGGAGGTGTGGGGAGGCAGTGTGCGTGCTCCCTTGTGTGTGTGTTTACACCTTGTGTGCCCAGGAGGGGTGTGTGTGTGTGTGTGCCTCGTGTGCCCAGGAGGGGTTTGCTCCCACTGGTCCTGCTCTGTCTGCAGCTGTCTTTCCAGTGGCCGTGTACTCATTCCGAGTCCGGATTTCTGGAGCAGGATTCTTGATGCTGTTGATGGCAGAAACCCAGCTCTAAGTGGTTTTCTCAAGAGGTAATTAATCGGCTCATTGCATGGAAAAGCATTGGTGTAGCTTTATTTTCAAGTTTAGCCTTCATCTCTTAACTCCCTCTTCTGTTTCCTGCAAATTGGCACCATTCTTTGCTTCTATGGGGCAGAAACGTGGCTGACCTCACGCTGGGCCCGTGTCAAGATGCGGGAAAGAACGTGCACTTCGCTTTGTTGGCCGAGAAATCTTGTACCTGCCTGCCGGCACCCAGTCACGTGCCCCAGATCAGCGGAGGCTGGCGTGGGCCACGGCTGGGGACGGGTCCTTCCCAGCGGGGCTCGTGCATTTGGCTCCGGGGCTGGATGACTCTCCAAGGAAAAGGGGGCTTCATTTTCAGAAGAGGAATGAATGGATGTTGGGCTGTAAAGCAGCCCGTGTATCCCTGCTGTCCTTCAGAGATTCCTTCTGGGTCTGCTTTTCCAAGGTCCCTGACTGTTAACAGATTTGTCCCAGGGCTCTTTCCCCCACTCTATGGTATGTTCCTGGAGCCTCTGTAAACTCATTCTACCGTGCATCAAAGTTTGATGTCTGTAGGTTTCTGTAATTGGATTTTGAGTTCCTGAGGGCGAGGATTTTTCCTACCATTTTCCCACACCCCCTGGCACGTGTCAGATGGTCCGCAAACATTTCAGTGGGTCAGAAAGCAGAGGGCGTGGACTTGGAGCCAGACATGCCTGGCTTCCTGCCGGGGCTATTCTGTTTATTAGCTGAGTCGCTTTAGGTAGGTTATTTTGCTTCTGTGAACTCAGTTTCCTCATCTAGAGAACAGGCGTAACGATGTCTCCTTTCGCAGAGTGACATGATGATACATAGAGCGCCTCGCCTGGCATCGAACAAAAATGAAAGACGATGTGGCTCTGAGACGCGTGAAGTAGAGGACAGTCACGGTGCAGCTCCTACTGTCCCTACCCCACTGCCAAGGGACAAATACCGTGTGATTTCACTTATATGTGGAATCTAAAAAAGAAAACAAGCGAGCAAACAGAACAGAAACAGACTCCTAGATACAGAGAAGAAACAGGTGATTACCAGAGAGGGGCGGTCGGGGAGTGGGCAACATAGGTGAAGGGGTTTAAGAGGTAGAAACTTCTAGCTATAAAATAAATCAGTCATGAGGATGTAATGTATGACATGGGGACTGTAGTCAGTAGTGTTGTAATAACTTTGTGTGTTGACATATGGTTACTAGTCTTATCCTGGCAATCAGTTCGTAATGTCATCAATGTTGAATCACTATACGGTACCCCTGAAACTAATAGAGTTGTACGTCAGCTACACTACAATAAAAAAGAAAAAATCCCAGTATTCTGATAGGGCTTCTATTTGTTAAAACATCAAAGAGAATTCATATAGTAACTTTATTGCTTTCAGGAAAAGGCTTGATAAAAAGTTATGTAAGATATTTGAGCCATTTTTGTTTTCAAATCTGTTGGGTTCGTCTCCTTCGTTGCTTTGTTCCCGTGTACTTGCAGATTTATGTTCTTTGCTGCTCCTTTTGTTACTCTGCTGAAAAGGTTTCCCAAGTGCTGATCTTAGCACTCCTTTGCCAGCATGGACATGCACCCATGGGCGGTGCTGTTCACCTCAGACCAGGGGCCCCTGGAAATGCTGCAGGAGCAGCTGCTGCTAAGAGTTCCGAGGGCTCCTTGACGCTCCTCGCTTCCTTCCGGGTGGAGTGCGTGTTCCTCTGTGTGGCGTTTCTTGCTCTCATATCTGGTCCTCCCTATAAAGCCGGGACAGATGGATTAAGGACCAGGAGGGGAGGTGCTGCCCGAGGGGAAAGCGTGTGGGGGACCCGGCCTGGGGCCAGGCCAGCCGGCCCACGGGTGCGTCTCTCTCCTGCTGCACCCTCTGCCCCCGCATGCTTTTTCTGCAGAGCCCTGGACTCTACCTGTTATCTTGGAACATTTCATCGTGGGTCTCCTTCACCAGAATGTAAGTTTTACCAGGGTGAGGACGAGGTCTTGTTCACTGCTGTGCCCCGAGTGTCTCGAGTGGTGCCTGGAACATTAAAAAGAGGCTTTCAGTCAACACCTGTTGAATGAACTACCAGACACTGGAGATACCCGTGCTCACAGTCCCCGGAGGAGGTGGGCAGGTGAGCCGGCAAAGAAGGAGGGCAGCACGGCACGAGACACGGCTCAGAGCTGCACGTCCCTGCACAACCTGGGAAAACTCATTCGTTTTTAAGTAAGTAAAAATAGCATTACTTGCGAGTGTTTTAAAGTGAATATTGATGAGACTTGTAATCAAAAATAGTTATTGAGTGCAAATCAAAACCATGGCGAGAGGGACTTCCCTGGTGGCGCAGTGGTTAAGAGTCCGCCTGCCGATGCAGGGGATATGGGTTCGAGTCCTGGTCCGGGAAGATCCCACATGCCAAGGAGCAACTAAGCCCGTGCACCACAACTACTGAGCCTGCGCTCTAGAGCCCACGAGCCACAACTACTGAGCCCGAGTGCCACAACTACTGAAGCCCGTGCGCCTAGAGCCCACGCTCAGCAATAAGACAAGCCACCACAATGAGAAGCCCGCGCACCGCAACGAAGAGCAGTCCCCGCTCGCCGCAACTAGAGAAAGCCCGCACGCGGCAACGAAAACCCAACACAGCCAAAAATAAAATAGAAAATAAATAAATAAATTTGTAAAAAAAAAACCCACAGTGAGGTGCCACCTCATGCCCACTAGTGTGGCTGTTATCAAAACATGGAAAATGATTTTTGGGACTAATTCTTTTTTCCTTCTTCACAATTTCATGGCTACAAGATTCAGCCTTACTGTAGATCTTAGCGGCCTCAGCATATGATTTATTTATAAACAGAGAACTTTCACCTTTTTACTTAAAGGAAGCACTTTACGGCGTCTCTCTGGTGTGTCTGAATTGCCAACATCACCACTCCTGCACTTTGGGGTCATTATTAAGTAAAACAAGGGTCACTTGAAGACGAGCACTGCTATAGTGGTGGTCCATCTGACACCCAGGACGGCTACTAAGCCACTAACGGGCAAGATGCGCTGGACAAAGGGATGATACCCGTGGTGGGGCGCAGTGGGATGTGCGAGATTTCATCATGCTCCTCAGAGCAGCGTGTGATTTAAAACTTATGTATTGTTTATTTCTCGAATTTTCCATTTAATATTTTTGGACTGAGGCTGACCGCGGGTAATTGAAACAACAAATAAATGGGGGTGGGGACTGCTGTATGTGGGTGTGTCATTGCCATTGACGTAAATTTGGTATATTCATCCCCTGAACCTGAGTGTAAGTTTTGTTTTTAAGATGAGGAGCTGTCACTTAGATGAGTCTGTCTTGGGTGACCTGGTATCCTTGTGAAAATAAAGGCAGCTGACGGCCAGTACTTGTGTTTGGTTGGTTCAGTGGCCTGCATTTTTGTCTCAAGTGGAGACAGTGTGTGTGGCTTTTGGGTTCAGATAAGCTTGAATAGCAAGTGTTGTAGCTGGGAGATTAAGCACAAGTGGCTCTCGCTCCGCCTGTTGAGTGGAGGTGATGCCAGCGCCTGGCTGAGTGGGGAGGGGTTTGGGAAGCATGTTAAGCACAGGAGTTGCACCTGGACACCCTGAGGCCCGACCCCTGTGCCTGGAGCACAGAAGCGTGTTGTGCAAATGAGTCCAGGCCTCAGGGGACAGGTCTGAGCCAGAGATGGAGGCCTGGCAGTGAGTGCAGGCGGAGGAAAGGGTGCCGTGGCGTTGCGGCCACCGCTCAGGGTGTGACCCTGGGGCAGAAGAGCTGGGCCGTGCCAGGGTCTGCACCAGCAATGTCCTAGGGATGATAAGATGGATGGATGTTCACGGAAGACAATGAAGAGGCAGCAGGAGGAAGGGTGGGTCACAGAAACCAAAGGTCGTCAAAACAGGTGAAACAATTGATAGCAAGGAGGTCTGATAGGAAGAATGTGGAAAATATCCCCTGAATTTGGCAACATGGGCGGTGTGGACAACTTCAGGAAGTGATGGAGAGGTTTCGATAGCGAATGTGGGAAGAAGCCAGCCTGTGAAGGGTCGTGGAGTCACTGGGATGAAGGAAGCAGCAAGTGGAGTTACTTTTATGAAGTTTGGTTGTGAAACTTAATGAGAAATGAGTCAGGACTGAGAAGGGAGTCTTGTGCATCTTGTGTCCCCACTGCCTAGAACCCCGGGCTGGTGGGAGCTGCCTGGTGGTGTCTGCTTTTCCCCACTTGTCTCACATACTCAATGAAAGACACAATGATTTTACTCTTTTCAGTTCTACATATGTTTTTCTGGCTGCATGGGGTCTTAGTTGCTACACTTGCGCTTTCTGTAGTTGCGGCGAGCAGGGGCTACTCTTTGTTGCGGTGCACGGGCTTCTCATTGCGGTGGCTTCTCTTGTTGCGGAGCACGGGCTCTAGGCGAGTGGGCTTCAGTATTTGCAGCGCACGGGAGCAGTAGTTCTGGCTCACGGGCTCTAGAGCGCAGGCTCAGTAGTTGTGGCGCACGGGCTTAGTTCCTCCGCGGCATGTGGGATCTTCTGGGACCAGGGATCAAGCCCGTGTACCCTGCATTGGCAGGAGGATTCTTAACCAGTGCGCCACCAGGGAAGTCCCAGTTCTACATATCTTATCTTCACTCAAGATTTAAGTTAGCAGCTCTTTTATAATTTGAGATAACTTTATTAGGTGAGATAGTTTTAGTTTCTCAAGAAATTTCTTTTTATTTGCTAATTATTCTGGAATCTTCTTTTAAATATGATTTCTAAGTCCGTTCTCTTTTCACAAGTCTCCTCCTGGGTCCGGAGCTAACAGGCTCTTGCATTGACCTATCCATTCCTTGACGTCTGAACTGGTAATTGTATTCTGAGCTCTGCCTCTCTCTCCTTTCCCCATCTCCTTCTCCCTCTACTGTTGATTTTCCCTTTAAGATGCAATTTATCAAAACAGAGGCAATGAATTATTGGAAAATATGGAAGTATTATATAAGAATAGATTGATGTGATTTTAAGACTCGATTCCCAGGGTGTGGCTTCCATGGGAGACGTGCAGTGCAGCTTTGTGAACCCCTGTGGCCCTGCCGCCCGCCCTCCCCACGTCGTACCGAAGCCATTCATTTGTCGGGTCATGCAGCACTGAGGTGGCATCAGTCTTGGATTTGCTTCTCCTTACTGGGAAACAGCAACAGCAGCGTCCAGGGAACTCGACACGCCGTCTCTGCTCCGTGCCTGGGGGCTGCTGTCCTTGACTGAACACTTCCTGGGTGCAGGACTCTGCATGGGGTTAGATTCTGGAATGATTTGATTTTGCCCGTCGTTGTGAAATCGATCCACCTGGTGTGCAGGTGGGAGACGCCACCTGCTGAGGGTCCTGGGTGGGGGGCTGCAGCTCTGGCGGGGACAGCACACCTTCCTTGTCCCTCAGCCCTGTCTCACTGCTGGGAGCAGGCAGCTCTGGTGAGCGGAGAGAGTGCAGAGCATGGACCCTGTTCTTTAAAAATAATTATTTAGTTTATAAAATTGTGGTAAAATATATGGAACATAAAATTGACCATTTTAATCCCTTTAAGTGTACAGGTCAGAGGCTTGAGGTGCATTCACATTGTTGTACCACCGTCACCCTGTCCAGCCGCAGAACTTCACGCTTTTGATTCTACCCTCCTCCCACAACTGAATTATTTTGAAGTGGTGGCCCCACTACATAGAGTTTATTCTTTTATTCATTCGTTAAATATTTATTGAACACCTGCTGTGCCTTATGCAGTGGGTTAGTACTGGGAAGACAGAGCACGAGATCAGTCCTGTCTCTGTGGAACTCAGACTAAGAAGGAGCCCAGCAATAAAAACCAGTCACAGACTAGGTTGGAGTGCATGGAAAAGCCTTCCACTCGGAGGAAACAGCGTCTGAAAAAGCAGAGGACTGAAAACGGCAGGCTAGTCGGGGAGCTCCGAGGGCTCTCACGCGGCCGGGCTGAGGGCGGGCGATGGATCACTAGAGCCTCGCGTGGTGGCAGGTGAGGCCGGCGGCGGGCTGGGCTGTTCAGCATCTTTCATTTGGGTTTTTCCCGCACCAGCAAACAGAACATTTTGATCACTGTCAATTTCACGTGGATCCTCTAGGTACAGTGGAGAATAATGAGCAGTTTGTACTTAGCGGCAGGCCATGAGCTTGGGGCAGGTAGACAGTGTCATACGCTGGGGCTGGCGTCATAACAGAGGGCTAGTGAGGGCTGGTGGGCAGCCCTGTGCAGAGAAGGAGGGCCGCAGTGGTGCAGAGGGCGGCGTCTCCAGGGAAAGGCCCCTCTGAACTCCGTGCTGCCGGAGCTCTCAGACTTGGCCTTGGGAGGCTGTCGTGTCAGGAATCAGGCTTCCTTTGCTGGTGTCTCTGCATTGTGGGGTTGCTCTGGACACCCTGGTGGCCTGTTCCAGCCGGACTCACGTCTGCATCCCCCTTCTCCCTGTCTCTGCCCATCGGCCTTGCTTCTCTCGGGTTTAGAGCTTGAGCCCGCTTTCGAGTCTCTGTTGTGGCTGCATGAAGTAGCTGAATGAACAGTTACGTCTGGAGCAGCGGGACAGGGGTGGGTCCTGACTCTGCTCCTTGCCAGCTGTGTCGTCGTGGGCAAGCCACTTTGCCTCTCACAGCCGCAGCTTCTACGTCTGTGAGATTAGGGTGAGACTTACTCTGAGTGTGGTGCAGAGTGGGGATCATGCTTGCAGGGTGCTTGGAGCACAGCCAGGGCTCCGTGAAGCCTGCACACGATACTTTATTCTGTGTCATGAAAGGAAAGAGTGGAGGAAGGGTTAGGCCTGCTGCTTCCGATGAGGCCCATCTGGGTTCCAGGGAACTCTAGGGATCCTCAGTTATTAGCTATGAGACCTTTCAGCAAGTCATTAACTCCTCCGGGCCTCAACTTCCTCACCTGTAAAATGCGATGGTAATAGCCACGTATGACCAAATCGGACAGTGATTTAGGCCCTGGACACATAAAACCGCACATCCTGAGCACTCGGTGATTGATGGCTGCTCCTAACGTGTGTTTGTGGTGATAGTACTTGCTCTTGTTTCAAAGCTTGGGATAGTCTGGTTCCCTGGTATCTGTTCCTCTTCCTTGACTATTAAATAGGGCAGCAGTTTCTAGAACAGAGGCCAGGAAACTCACTTGTTAGAAGTTAACGAGGCCTCTGGGCAACGTACAGCATTGCAATTGCTCTGTCTCACCACACAGGGCTGCCCTTTCTCAGCGAAGTGCTGAGCTGCACTGCTGTCCGTGGGCACCCAGACCTGAAAAGAGGATTATCTTAGAAATAGTATCGATAGTTTGATTTGGGTTTATTTGTTGTTGTTTTTTTAACATGTAATGCTTGATTTTCTTTGGAGTTGCAGAGTGGGAGACCTGATTTCCCTCTTTGCTTGAGCTGAGCGGCTAGGATGAGATTCAGAAGAACTTCTGGCATTATCCATGGAATTCTGCTTTATCTAATGGGCAGACTCTTTTCTCTTGCCTAGTATGCCTTCCTTGTGGACATGATGTGGAGGCTGATAGGAGGCAAACCTTTGCGGGGAAGACACCTGCTGCTTTCTGTGTTAAATAGAGTGGGTGGGGGACTTGCTCCCCTGCCTCCTGGTGTCACCGCTGGGAAGGCAGCTCCACTGAGGGCAGGGACTCTATGATTCACTTCAGTGCCTGGTGGTAGTAGGTGCTCTCTCAGCATTTGTTGAATAGTTAAATAAATAATGAATGTGGGGAAGTCACTTGACCTTCCTGAGGGGTCGTTGTTGAGCTGCACACTCACATTAAGTAGGTCCCTGCTTCCAAGTTCAGGAGCCCGGGCTCCCTCATTCCCAGCCCCGGTGCTTTTCACCTCTCCACACGTTCCTTGTAGGCCACGAGCAAAGGCATTGCCTGCTGTGGTTTCCAAGGTATGCCCTTGAACTTGCAAAGTGCTGGCTCTCAGATAAGCCATTTTCAAGGCTTGCAAGTATATCCAAAAAAAAAAAAGCGAGATGTCTTTTGTTGTTATTATTAGAACATAGCCCCTGTTCCTGTTAAGCGTTGCCAATCAATTTGGCAACTGTCGCAAGAACCAAAGTATACACTCAATTGGTTTAACTAGCCTGCTTTTTTGGGCATTGACACTCAGGGGTCACGTGTCAATAGATCTGCAGAAATTTATCTATTTGGACGAAGGGTTACTCGTTAAAACAAATTGGACTGTCCTTTTAATTTATTATTATTTTTTGGGCTCCAAGGGCCAGAAGCCGTCTGAACAGTCATCTGCAGGCGCCCTGGGGGTGCTGGGTGGGTCTCCTCTGTATCTGTTTCCCTTGTTCCTAGCATTCATGTAATAGGTGTCCAGCAAATATTGAAAATTAAATTAATTTATTTTAAATTAAATAAATTGAATTAAAAGAAAGAATTTCAGTCCAGTCTCGACCAAGTACAGGGCTTTTTTTCTGCAGCATGTGAGCAGTGGCTGTGAGCTCTCTGTGTGGTCACGCCCAGTGGCGGGAGCTCAGGTGCTTCCTTACATTGCCCCCCACAGGTCCCAGCCCCGGCCTTCTGGGGCCTCCACCTTAGAGACTCCTAGCAGGAAAGGGGCTCTCCCTTTTCTGAAGCTTTGTATCCTTGAGCTAAACAGTCCCCATTTGGAAACCCATCTAGATCTCCTTGCCCTCGTGTTACCAATGAGAACTTTTGCCCTTTTAAATCGTAGCACCCAGGTCTACCCGTCCAAGGAGTGAGCCCTTCCATCACGAGATATTTCTTGAGCATCAGTTAAGTGTCAGGGATTGTAATGAAAGAGCTTCCTACCACATGGAACGCACAATCCAGCAGGGGGAGACACATCAATACAGAATCCTAACAGCACAGCGGTTTAATAGCGTAGCCCGGTGCTGTGCTAGCCTTCCCACGAGGAACAGGGAGCCTAAAGGCGGGAGGAGGTCATTTCTACCTGAGGGTTGCGATGAGTAAAGATTTCATGTACATTTACTCACGTAGCAGATACTCAGTGAGTGCCTTCTCTGAGCCAGTGTGTGCTGGACCACGGGGCATAATGACACAGTCCTTCTCTCACCAGGTTTATAGTCTGTACAATAGCCGTCCGATTCAAATAACTGGGACAAAAGCTATGAAGAAAAGGAATGTGATTCTATGAGGTCATAGACTGACCTAGACAAGGGTGTCGGACGAGATTTTCCCGAGGAGGTGCTGAGATCCAAAGGATGAGTGGGAGCTCGGCAGAGGGATGGGGGCGGAGTGAATGTTGAAAGCAGGGGAAACAGGGCGAGGGGGTAGAGTGGTGGTCAGGGGAAGCTGGCCATGCAGCCCGTGGGCCGTGGTGAGGTTTATCAGGGTAGCGGAAGCCTTTGGAGGACTGCAGGAGGGGGAGGGACAGGGGGGTGAGATTTAAGATCTGCACCCCGGCTCAAGCTTGGGGAATGGTGTTGGAGGGGAGGCCAGCGTGGAAACGGGTCAATCAGGACACTGTTAACACTAGTCCAAGAGAAACACAATGATGGCTTGGATAAGGTGATGGCGTAGAGCCAGAGAGACATGGATGGATTTCAGAGATATTTGCAAACAGAAAGGCTGGCACTTGGTGGTGGAGGATATGAAGAGAGGAGATGGGGTTTCTGAGATGGGTGTTGGGACTGACAGTGGAGTTGCGGCCGAGCGGGAAAACGTGGGACAGGAAAGGAGTTCTCTTCCTTGGCAGAGGCAGGGCGGACCTGGTCATAGGTTCACGCTCAGATTCGGGGAGTGTGGGTGCCTTTGAAATAGCCAAGCAAAGTAGACAGCTGTGTAAACAGATCTAGAGCTCGAAGGCGATGTTTGGGCTGACTCTTGAAAAAGGGGTTGGCTGGTTTCCAGGTGAGCAGTGGAGAAGGACATTCAGGGCAGTCCGTGCAGGGTATGACCCGGCAAATGTGGGGAGGCTTGAAAGAGCTCTGGTGTTAGGGGGTCGTGATGGTTTTGGGGGGTTTAGGGAGTGGGGTGTGTAGCGGAAGATAGGAATGGAGAGATGTGGGGCTGGGGCACGTCCAGGAGAATCTTTTATGCCACAGGGAAGTTTGGACTTCATCCTGCCAGGTATCAGCAGCTATTGAAGGGATTTTAGCAAGTGAGTATATGATCAAATTTGCACTTTAGAAAAGCCACTCTGCCAGGAAAGTTGAGGATGGGCTTAATCATTCATTCATTCATTCATCACCCAAGGCTGCACGTTACCCGCCCTGTGCTGAGCTCCGGGTCAGATGCTGGTGGGACAGAGGTCAGTAAGGCAGAGATGGTGCTTTAAAGGGTTGATTGTCTGTTGGGGAAGATAGGCCCATAAACATGCAGTCGTAATGTGGTGGCTGTAAGGATGCACAGGCACATAGAGATTGTCGGCGTGGAATAAAGGGAGCTCTCCTAGGCTCTGCTTACAGAAGGTTTCTAAGATGCAATACAACAAAGTTTTAAAAGAATTGCAGGGGAAATGGGTGGTCATAGAAATTGCATTCCAAACAGAAGGAAGGGAGAGCAAAGTCATGGAGGGAAGAAGCAGCAGAGGGTGTCAGGTAAAATCTCCATCAGCTTGTTGCCGGAGGCAAAGAGCACAGCGCAAGTGGTAAGAAACGAGGGTGGAGCCGTGCGGGGCTCGGAGCTCCCGAAAGCGCTGGAGTCTGAGATAGAGGCTGTGATTGGATGAGCTCCGCGTTTTAGGAAGATCACCCTGACATCTGTGGGGAGAAGGGATGTGCAGATGAGATTGTGAGGAACCCTTCGCCATACGAAACAACAACCCCCCAAACAAAACAGCCCCCATCAGGAAGAGAGTGAGCACCCTCAGGCGGGTGAAGGGCGGCCGTGAAAGCTCACTGCCGGGGCCTTCTTAACGGTGCAAGCCAGGACGCTCCCCGAGGCCAGGAAGGAGACGCTCTTGCCGTTCCTGTTCAACGTTGTACAGGAAGCTTGAGCCAGATAATTGGGCTAGGGAATGAAATGCAAGGCCTCCAGTTTAGAAAAGAGGAAGTAAAACTACCTCTGCCGGCAGATGACATGATGCCATGTAAGTCATTCACTAAAACACTATTAGAACTAATAAATGAGTTCAGCAAAGTTGCAGGATATTGAGAAAATAATTCTTTTAATAATGCTATTAAAAATAATAAAATAATTAGGAATAAACTTACCGTAAAGAAGTGTTAAGACTTGTGTACTGAACACTGTAAAACATCATTGAGAGAAGTTACAGAAGACCTAGGTGAGGGGAAAGATGTCCCGTGTTCTTGGATCGGAAGACTTAACTACTGTCTGCGTGTGAACCTGCAGGTGGCCACCTCTGGGCCAAGGAGAGGGCGTGGGAGGAGCCAGCCCTACCCACACCTTGTTCACAGACCTGCAGCCTCCAGAACTGGGAGACAATATATTTCTGCTGTTTCAGTCACACCCGTTTTGTTACTTTATTTTGGCAGCCCTAGCGGACTAGTCCGGAGAGGAAGGAAGGGGGCTCAGTAGGAGGGATTATCCACCAGCTGGTGGAATCCAGCCTGTCCGCCAGCTCCGAGCGCCTGAGATCAACTAGCCCTCTGTGCAGGGGCTCCTGTGTGGGTTAACGTGGCCTGAGGGCGTGTCCATCCCCTGTTGGGTGTCCTGGCCCTCCTCCGTCCCGTCATCCCACGTCAATCTCCACCTCCGCTTATCTGTCCCCGTGCAGTTGATTCCTTGCAGCCTAGATGTGGGAGGTCGATGAACCTTTGCTGCACATCATCTCACTGCTTTTGATGCCATATGTAAGCCACTAGAAGTCGCTTAGAATTTCAGCTCTGCTGTCTCTTGTGTTTGCTCTCCCTAGAGACCGTGGTGTCCAAGGGATTGAGATAAACTTGCTTATTCTGTTCTTACTTAAGTCACCGATGGGAAAAGCCTATAGGAGACAGTGCGGAAGGCGAGGCACCACAGCGCCCCAGCCACGCCCTGGGGCCTTTCTCTTGGCTCCAGGGCCCCACGACAATCTCTGCACCCCTTCTACCCTCTTCTTCCTGTGGGGACGGCTGGGGTTTGGTTACCAGCCAGTCGGTCTCAGTCTCTGTCTTGATGGTCTCCTCTCCTGGTCCCAGTTAGCACCTGTGGCCACTGGTGATTTGGGCACCGGTTCCTTTGATCCGGCTGCATCCACCCCAGGAACTCTTGGGCTTCATTTTCCTCATCTATAAAGCGAGGGCCACGATAATCATCGGTTCACATGAGGTCGTTATGATGATTAAAGTGAGGTAGCAGAATGGAGAGCTTGGCAGTAGTGCCTGGTACATGCTAAGCCGCAGTGTGTGTGCATCACTCCCGCTCTGCCTGGGCACGTCTTCCTCACACACGTCCTGCCACACGTACCGCGTGTCATGGCGTGGTGGGCTCTCCTGCTTCCCCCGGTCATCCAGTTGGAGTCTGTAGCGTTATACATGCATACCTACGTAGATACATGCATACTTATGTGTGTGTGTGTAGTATTATACGTGTGTGTGTGTGTGTGTATATATGTGTGTGTGTTACATAGAGTCCTCTCATGTAGTTTCCTCAGGCCTCTCGGGGTTCATATTTGTGCTTCACATACTGGGTCAAGTTGAGCAAAAACTTGGATGAGATGAGCAGGGAATTAATAACTGTTTGCCCGGCACCTTGGAAGAAGATGACTTAGATACATTTTAATCAACCCAGCAACGCTGTGTGTAGATACTTTATCCCCGCTTCACAAATAAGCAATATGAAGCCCAGGCACTAATCTGAGAGAATAATACTCTTAATCCTGTTTAAGAGCCCAAGGAACCTGCACTTGGTCTTGACCTTCCTGGTCTGTTTGGGATTGGCTGGCCGTCTGGGATACACTGACCATGCCGGGGGCCCCCACTAGTCTTCGTTTGCAGGGAGACCAGAGCAGTGGGGACGAGATAAGAGGTTGACGGTACCATTACTCTCAGGAGTGGAATAATAATGATAATAATAGTTCCTGCCTCCTGGGAAGTGTTTTCATATATATTACCTTATTTAGCTTCACCAGACAACTGGTTTAGCCCAGCAAAGTACAGATTGAAAATGTAAAAGACTTACCTGTGCACTTTTTCTGTTTTGGAGACTGTGAACTTAACTAGAAAACCACTCCCAAATGGGTCAGCTCCTTCTGGAAACATGATCAAGAGAACGTGGCTGTAAATTAACAATTTGCAGTCCTCATAAAGCACGATCTGATTGCCACAATGAATAGAAAAACTGAGCTCAAAATGAGAATAACTCTATTCATCTTGCTCGTTCCGTCATTCATCTCGTGCTCAGAACTATGAACATACTGGTTCCCAGAACCTCTCCAGGCCTTCTGTTGCAAGGTGGGCATAAGTATTTTTGGATATGAATCACTCATTGAATTGCCTGAAGTGTTCTCTGAATTGCTGCAAGATTGTTGGAAGATACAGGCCTGAAAGGAAAGCCTTCTGGAGGAACCCCACGGGGTCTGAGTCAGTGTGGACACAAGGTTTACGGCGAGGCAGGTTGGGACGGCGGGGTGGCAGGCACCCTGTCGTCCTGCCATCCTGAGCCTCCTTGTGGACAGTTTGTGGCATCGTGATACATTGGAAGGAGCCTGGGCAGTATGAAGGAGATGCTAAAGGGACCATCCTCAAGTTTCTTCCCAGGTAGTGGGTCCATGACAAAAACTGGGGATTCTTTTCTCTGACAGCAGAAAACTTGTTTTAGAAGAGAATTCAGGGTAATAAAGTGGAGTCCAGAATCCAGGTGTGAAAGTCAAGTGAAAATGCGGTTGATGGCTATGAATGGAGAAGGGACAGCATCGTGACAGCGTCACAAGGGCATCATTTTTATTAAGATGGTCTGAGTGTGTCAGTGCCAAGTGTGCAGGTGTCTCTGACCCCCTCCAGCGGTCTGGTTGTGTTCTCCCCTCCCCGCACACACTCCCCTGGCTCTGGGCCTCACGGCTCGTTTGTACGACCACTTGAGGATAGGCTCCCCTAAGCCAAAGCCCAAGGGCAGGGCTTTGGCTGTCTTGTTCATTGCGTGCCCCTGGGACCTGAGCCAGCACCTGGCACAAAGTAGTATCTCGATAAATATTTCCTGATGAAGTGAACGAATGCACGGCTGCTTTTCTTCTGTAGTGAATGTTCTATACGAGAGGCTGTGTGTGCTTCCCTCCCGCAGCCCCTGAGCCCGTGGCGCTGTGCACAAGGCGTGTGTCTGGCCCTGGGGGCCTGGGCACTGACTCCGTGTGCTTTTCCTGGATGATGGTGTCACCGTGCCTGTTCCAGCCTCACTGTGCTCTTCTGGAAATGAACTCGCTGTGGCTTGAGAGTCAAGTGAAATAATACACATGAAACGCTTTTAAAAGCAGGAGGCGTTGTTGGTGACTGAGCTGTCTTTCTGTCTGTCTCATCGATCATTGTAATTATGCTGATTTAGGCCAGAGCCTGAGAGTGATGTTCACGCTTAAGACAAAAATAACTCTGATAATGTTAGTAAGTTCTGCCTTATTCTTTGATTTCCCATCTTCCTGCCATGAAGTTATCCAGCTATAAATAAATATTATGACTCTTTTACGATGAAGGAAGCGCTGTTTTCCTGACACAGCCAGCTTATCTTGACAGTGTTAGCCCAACCAACTGTGTGCCTCCTCTAATTATTGATTATGCCTTGCTATCTCAGGCCTAGAGTAAGGCATCAGCCAAGACATTAGATGAGACGTGGACTTCTGTATGTCTGCTGAGACCATATGTGCTGCCCCCACAAAAGGAAAGAATTCATTTACGAATACAGTGAATAAGAGGGACGTGGCATTGTGGCTGGCGTAGGGGAGGGATTCTGATGTAGACAGCTGTTGCCTGTGGAGCATTTATGCGTTATTGGATTTTCTGCTTAGGTTCATCCTAAAGTGGGCGGTTAGCTGTCCACTGCTGAAGGTAGAGTAGAGCATGGACCCCAGAAAGGGGGACAGGGAGGCAGTCATACAGAGAGAAAAGAGGACGTGGATGTTTGAGTAGAAATGGGAGGAAACTTGTCTTTACTGAGCACCTGTGTTACGTAACAGGTAATTTCACATACTCTATTGCATTTAGTTACCAAAATTATACTGCAACATGAGTGCTTTTATCCCCACTTTTTTTCCTGTAAGAAAACTGAGCCCTGTAGTTATTAAGCAACTTGCCCAAGGTTATGGAGTGTATTAATGACAGGGCAAGTGGTTTCAGAGCCTGCTGTGTGAGAAACTACGAGAAGCTGGTTACTGACTATTCATTATAAAGTAGAAGGGGCATGTAATATAGGAGAGAGGCTGGCAAGAGCCATGTTATTAAGGTGGAGGTAACACTTAAAAGCTCAAATTAATGCCACAATGCCACAGGGCTGGTCTTTAAAAAAATAATTTTAAATAGAGTTGGTTTCTAAGAGTGTGCTTTTTAAAATATTTATTTTCCTTTTTTTAAATTTTTTTGGCTGCGTTGGGTCTTAGTTGCGGCACGCGGGATCTTTCGTTGCTGTGCGCAGCCTCTTCGTTGCGGCGCTCGTGCTTCTCTCTAATTGTGTCGTGCGGGTTTTCTCTCTCTAGCTGAGGCGCTCGGGATCAGTAGTTGTGGTGCGCAGGCTTAGCTACCCCGCGGCATGTGGGATCTCAGTCCCCCGACCAGGGATTGAACCCGCGTCCCCTGCATTGGAAGGCAGATTCTTTACCACCGGACCACCAGGGAAGTCCCTAGGAGCATGCTTTTTTAATGGGGATCCTTACTTTGGCTTGACTATAAGTTGAGGGGGAAAATGTGCATACGTATATATGCACGTGAGCACACCTCCCCTCCCTCCGCCCCTGGATGCACAGTGACCATCGACATACATTCTTGGAGGTTGAATGTAGAATTTAGCCCTTCACCAAACCCTTGGAACCTGCTCTGGTAGGGGCGGGCAGACAGGTGCCTGCTGTAGCAAAGGGCACACGCGTCTCGTGCCACACAGCTTCCCCTGTGTGTTCAGCGTTGTGTGAAGCAGAGAAGGGATTTAGGAGGTCCAGCACGTAGAAGAATTGGGTAGCTGGCGACGAATTTACCAAGTATATCCTCATAAATTCCTTAAATATGTAACATTTCCAAATTCTCTGCTCTTGAAGAAAGTTTGTTTTGAAAGTTCAACTAGTGTATTGAACGTTTAGCAATTTGTTAATTGGATTGAATCAATTCTGTTATTTGCCAGATACCCTACCAGGACCTTTAATATACTTGTGCCATCTAAGGGAATAAGTACTGAATTTAGGCAAAGGTTTAGCAAAGGAGAGACAGTGAAGATGGACTTGCAGACAGGGAATTGGTGTGGAATTCCAGGTCTGGTCAGGTCCTGCTTTGATTCATTCTTGCCAGAAAAAGAGCTTAGGCAATAACAGAAAAAAACTGAAAGGAGAAATCAAAAATACCTCTGTGAGTTAAAATATAAGGTAAACATTTTAAAAAATACAAATCAAAAAATACGAAGCAGTTAGGTGCGTTCTGGGTCCCAAAGTTTCCTGGGTGACTAGGGTTTTAGCACAATGCAAAAAACCAAAATAAAACATCAGCAAATCAAATTCTGCCGGGTATAAAAGGAATAAACAGGGCTTCTCTGGTGGCGCAGTGGCTGAGAGTCCGCCTGCCGATGCAGGGGGCGCGGGCTCGTGCCCCGGTCCGGGAAGATCCCACATGCCGCGGAGCGGCTGGGTCCGTGAGCCATGGCCGCTGAGACTGCGCGTCCGGAGCCTGTGCTCCGCAACGGGAGAGGCCGCAACAGGGAGAGGCCCGCGTACCGCAAAAAAAAAAAAAAGCACACCTGATGAAACCATGCACTGTGTTCCATGTTCGTGGATGGAAAGACTCAATATTGTGAAGATGTCAACTTACTTCCAGGTTTATCTGTGTTATATATCATCCCTAGAAAAATTCCTAGTTTTAAAATCAACCCGACAAGCTAATGTTAGAATTCCTATGGAGGAAGAATGAGCCGGGAATAGCCAAGACAGTTGAAGCATGTGAGCAAGTCGTGGAATCTTGCCCTGTGAGGTACTAAGGCTTATAAACCCAGAGTAAGTAAAACAGTCTGATAAATTGTGCAGGGACAGGTAGACATGTTTTGTAAAAGGGGATAGAAAGGTCCAAATCAGGTCCATAGGTATAGGGAAAATTGACACACCCAGTTTCATTAATTCTAAGAAGCACCTTTGTTTTATCTCTGAAATACAAATTCATCCTACAATCTATGATATTTTATAATTGTTGCCAGCCAGATGGCAGACCTAACACAGTTTTATAAAAACGTTCTGATAAGAATTTTAGAGTTGATGGAATATGGAATGACCGGGGTCATCATAAATCAATGGGAGAATGTCAGAACCTTTTCATAAATGATGCTGGAACATTGGGTTATCCATGTGGAGAAAGAAAGAGAATTGGAATATGATAAACAAAATTGGCATCAGGTAGGATAAAGACACAAGTATGAAAGAGCAACATGTTTACGACTTTACCATTTTAGGGAGCGTTTCTTAGTCTTGGAATATAAAGCACAGACCATAGAGGAAAAGACTGACCAGTTCGATTATATTAAACTTATACAAAATTCTGTAAAGGAGACTATATGAACAAAATTTAAAGCTAAGTCACATGTCATTACATGTTTTGCATCTTTTAGTATGTATGATATACTGCAAGTAAAGAAAGAGTTAAAAACACAGAGAGGGAAAGGATCCACAGAAAGGGAGGTGTGACCAGCACACACCACCAACAGAGGAGTGGTCCCCAGACTGGAGGAGGGATTTCCATGGATGTGGGAATCAATAAGAAGCCAGAGAAATGGGCAGTGGGGGTGAGCCGGCCCTTCCCAGGAGAGGAAGCCTGAGCTGGCGAGGGTCATGCTGCCGGTGCCCAGCCCTGTGATTAGATTCTTAGTGATGCTTTTGTAAATGCTGGCGGGGAAACGCAGCAGCAGCAGCTCCCGCACCCTCTACCCTGTGGCCCTGCTTTACTGCCCTCCGTAGCACTCGGGACCCTCCTGACGTTCCATTCATCATCTCTTTTCGTTTTAAATTTATTCTTATTTTATTTATTTTACTCTTGGCTGCGTTGGGTCTTCGTTGCTGCACACGGGCTTTCTCTAGTTGCGGCGAGTGGGGGCTACTCTTCGTTGCGGTGCGCGGGCTTCTCATTGCGGTGGCTTCTCTTGTGGAGCATGGGCTCTAGGTGCGGGGGCTTCAGTAGTTGTGGCTCGCGGGCTCTAGAGCGCAGGCTCAGTAGTTGTGACGCACGGGCTTAGTTGCTCCGTGGCATGTGGGATCTTCCCGGACCAGGGCTTGAACCCGTGTCCCCTGCATTGGCAGGTGGATTCTTAACCACTGCGCCACCAGGGAAGCCCCATCATCTGTTTTATTTCTGTGTATTGCCTGCTCCTCCAAAAGGGCAGTGATTTTGTCTGTCTTTTAACTGTGTCTTCAGTGTTTTTAGCAAAATGCTTGGCGTATGACAGTTTAAATATCTGTTGAGTAAGTGACTGGAGGGACAGATGTATGGGTGGGTGGGACAGCTATAGTTTCACAGTTGTAAAATGTACCCATCAGATTGGGAAAATAAAAACAAATTCTTTAATACCAGAAACTGTAAGGACATAGCAAAAGAGGAACTCTCATACAGCGTTGGCCAAAGTATAAATCTGTACAACCATTTGGCATTTTTAATGAGGTTGAGGCTACGTATATTTTTGACCCGTAATCCCCACTCCTTGGACGATACATCAGAGAAGCTCTTGAGCAAGGAGGCAAGCACAGGGTTCCCTGCAGCACTGTCTGAATAGTGAAAATTAGCAACCACCCGAATGTCCATTGATAGGGGGCTGTTAAATAAAAGGTGTTAAATTCATATACCGAAATACCACACAGTGGTTACAATGAACTAAATCTACATTTATCAGCATGTTTAAGTCTGGACATGATCATATATTGAGTGAAAACAGTAAGTTTCAGAATAAAGTGAGTATGATTACATTTCCATCATGTTTAAAAACATGCAGAACAATACTGTATCTACATACATGCAGTAAGCATGTAAAAATATATGTGCAGAGCACACACCAACTTCAAGGTAGTGGTTGCCTCTGGGGAGGAAGGCGGGGCACTGGGGGGCTTCACCTGTAAGTGCATGTGGCAAAATGTGAAGATTTCTCGTAGCCCCGTGGGCCTGAGTGCGTGGTGATGGCTGTATAGCCTTTACTATTCCCCCAGCCCATGGGTTCTTGACATTTTTACCATATTGCCAGTCGGCCTGCCTGCCCGCCCTCCTTCTGACGAACGCAGACGTAGAGTTAGTACAGAATACAAGAAAACCCCTGACCGCACCCCTGTCCCGCCCCCTCACGGGTGTTTGCCCTTCCAGTGCCTGTTGGGATGGCCGTTTGGTTAGCTTGTTCCGGAGGTACAAGTTGGAGGGGCGTGTCTGGGAGTGCATGTGTGCGCGTCCGCGTACGTACACATAAAGCACACCTGTAGGCACAGTACGCACGATCGGGGCCTGTTCACCAGGAGCTACTGCTCAGTGTCACACGTGTGTTCCTGCCAAACTCGACCGCGGCTTCAAGGTGAGCTCTGCAAATCCTACGCTCACCTCTGAATTCCCTTAGTGAGTTAGTTTGGTTTTGAGGTTTTAGAAGACTTTCTTCTTTATCGTTTATGTCTCCCCTTAGGATCCCATCATAAAAAGGAAAATGACCAGAACTCACTGTATTTTCTTCCCAGTCAGGGGATTGGGGTTGGTTGAAGGGATTTTAAGATTCTTCTTTTTTATAGAGGAGTAGGGATGGGCAAACTTACACAGAGTTTGTAATTTTCAGAGAGCCCCCCAAATCCTAGACATCTCTCTTCCTCTAAGGGGCAGGCTGTAGGGAAGCAAAGGCCAGCGCCTCTGGGGGTCAGGGTCCTAGTGGGGCAGAGCAACAGGCGGCATTTGTGTGCGGGCAAGGCCCTCAGCAGCTGACAACAGTGGGAGCTGCCAGCCCCTCTAGGCCTGTGGGGACCGAATGGTGTAACCAGAGCCTTCTGAGAGCTACAGCCATGGAAGCATGGCTGGACAAGGCTCTGGGCACGGGGGTCCCAGCCCCACTGGGCTAGGGAGACACCCAGGCCCCTCTCTCACTGCCCTTGGGTCTGCGGCCTGTCCTTCTTGGGCTGAGCCCAGCCAGAGAGAAGCGTTCTAGGGGTACAGCCCAAGGAGCGGGGGAAGAAGACCCAGTGCTTTCTGCGCTGCTGTATCTCAGATAGCTTCACCACACCCCTGTGAGGCAGGTCCCGTGTCTCCTTCTGAGAGAGGAGAGAGGGAGGCTTTTGCACAAGGTAAGCCAAACCCGCTAGACGGAGAGTCCTTGCGTGGGTCCCCGTTGGTTGAGGGGCCTGGGGCGTGGGGCCCTCAGGTCTAGAGCTCCCCGCTGGGGCCCGAGTTGCTCTTTGAGGGCAGTGGCATATGTTGGCGCTCCCCTCTTTGTCTAAGTAGATCTTTTCCTAGCCATATGCATTCTGCTGCCCACGTCCTTAGGACTGTAGCTAGAACATGGTCTCATCTCTTCCCTTTGACTGATGGGCGGTTGAGGAGTTGCGACAGGTGGCAGCAGAGGGGAGTTAGCTGGGTGGCGGTGCGATTCTGTGCTTGTGTCCTCGGGGCCAGGACGGAGCTACAGTCACTCGTTCGTTTGCTCCCCAAGCAGCTGTCCCTACACGGGGCACCAGGCCACGTGGATGCAGAGCTGGGGTGACACGGTCCCTGCCTTCCGGAGGGTTGTGGTCTGTGGGAGTAGGTAAGAGAGTGAGGAACACAAGAGAAGAACTTGCAAGTTGAGTGCCCCCAGGTGCCGGGCGTCTTTCTTTTGCTCTCTGATTGATTCCTTAAATCCCTGGTTTAGGCATTTCATAATCCCTCTTTATAAATGAAGAAATGAAGGTTTGGAGAGGTTGATTTATTTATGCAAGTAAACTAACAGTGTGGCTGCGCTGAAATTCAAGCCCGCAGCAGTCTGGCTCTGAGCTCCCTGCTCCTATGTGGAAAATGACCCGTATTTTAGGAGCCATGTGGGTAAGATGTCCCTCCAGATAGAAGTAGCAGAAATTAGAGAAGACTGCATGGACATGGCCTCTGACCTGGGGTGGACTAGGGGTAAGGACGGGATACCCCTATTCACGCTGCCCGTCCTCCTGCGTCGTAGGTCATTGTAGGAACAGCCTTCCCGGTGCGAGTGACCTGTGCGGCCCGCTGGGGAGCCGCCCTGCTGCGCAGGGTGCTTGGGCAGTGCCTCCAGTCAGCTGGTGAAGCTGGAGCCCCCTTTCCGCTTTAGGGGCTGCGTTTTGGAATGTTACAGTGAAAGACAAAGGTCATAAAGTGTCACATAGTCTATTGTGTTCCTCCAGTGTTCACTTCTTGGCACTTGGGAAAAAGAAAATTGAAACTCATTCTGTGCGTGTGTGAATATGTGCACGAGATGCAGTGTTTCTGAGGACACGTCTTCAAATGCGATCGTGTGGAGCTATTTTTAGGTATCCCTTCTCCCAACAGCGCTGCTTAAAGATTCAGCTCAGGCTGCTAATAGGTATATTTATAACCGTTCTGTGGACGGCCCAGCATGAATGCTGCTGCAGATGATGCTGTTCCTGGAGGTGGTCGCCATGGCTACCGTTAACCCTTTAGCTGGGAAGAGTCTGTCAGTGGGTGCGCTTTGTTCCCCAGGGCGCTCAGTAGCCTTTGAATGCATACATGGTCTCTGAAACGGAAACAAAAATTGAGTGCATTTTATGCTTAAGCAGTGAATAAACTCGGTAAATGAATGGGCAGCATGAGTGATCAATATTAGTAGAGGCTCCTCCCTTGCCCTTAAAAAAACTAGAACAATAAAGTTAGCTTTGTAGCTATTGCTGAGCACTGGGGTGCTCAAATCATCTTTCTTTTAGAATTTTTTATTTCTTTTATTTTTGGCTGCATTGGGTCTTTGTTGCAGTGCGCGGGCTTCTCGTTGCGGTGGCTTCTCTTGTCGCGGTGCACGGACTCTAGGCGCGCAGGCTTCACTAGTTGTGGCACGCGGGCTCAGTAGTTATGGCTCACCTGCTCTAGAGCGTAGGCTCAGTAGTTGTGGCTCACGGGCTTAGTGGCTCCGCGGCATGTGGGATCCTCCCGGACCAGGGCTCGAACCCATGTCCCCTGCATCGCCAGGCAGATTCTTAACCACTGTGCCACCAGGGAAGTCCCTAAAATCATCTTTTAAATTTGAATACAGACTCACATGTGTAGAGAAAGAAGACTCAGTCCCTTAAGATACATTGTTCCTGCTTCACTACCTGTCATTTCTCTAACTTTACAACTTATTGGTTTAAACAATGCAAGTATCTCTTTATTAATATTCATTCATTAACTGGAACACCACTACAACAAGCTCTAAGACTGGCATCCATTGGGATATAAGTCCAGTCCTGATTTACCTGAAAGGTTTCATAGGTCACTGGGTTCAAAGTACATAGAGATATAATCCGATGAGTAG
This sequence comes from Aethalodelphis obliquidens, assembly GCF_003676395.1. Taxonomy (NCBI): domain Eukaryota; kingdom Metazoa; phylum Chordata; class Mammalia; order Artiodactyla; family Delphinidae; genus Aethalodelphis; species Aethalodelphis obliquidens. The sequence continues at coordinate 14,485,635 of NW_020837985.1, read as the reverse complement.
ACTTATTCCCCCCATTTTTAACCAACCCTCATTGTGCTGTGTTAGATATGGGGCTGCCTCTCCCACCCACAAGTAGCTTATAGTTGGAAGAGGAAGCAAGCAGTTAGTTACTCCGGAGTGAAGAACAGAATCAGTGTTACAAAAAGGACAGAAATGCTCCATAGAAAAAAAACAGCTGACATTTGGGCTGATCCTCAAGGATTAATTATGATTAGCAGAGGTGGAGAAAAATTCTTGGCTGGGGGGAAATGTGCGACAATTCTTGGCCTGTAGGGGCAGTGGTTGTAGCCTAAGTGAATCTTTGGAAGCAATCTAGTGGGAGTTGAGGCGGGAAAGATACCCTTGGCGGGACCGAGGAAGACAGAGAGTGCCAAGCGGAGGGATTGCTATTGACGGAGGACAGAAGTTGGCTTGGTCTGCCTCCTGCTTTATGAAGACAGCTACGTGAATAATGTGGCACGATTCTGGAGGCAGAAAGATAGTGGGATGTGAGGCATTGCTGCGGAATTCTGAAATGCACTGAATTTTTCTTAATTGGCATATAAGAGCATCGTTTGTGGAAGTGAATTGTCTTTCATTCACATTTCTACGCTCTGGTTAAACGCTGGGCACAGTGGGACGCAAGGTGTTAAGTGGACACAAAGCTACACATACCAATAGGAAAAGAGAGATGATCCTCGCTAGTTAGAACTCACGACTTAATTGGAAGACACGCATCTCTGGAGGGAGCAATTTGGCTGAATAAGTCAAAGGTGAAATGAAATTTGGAAGCCTGGAATAAAACTAAGAAATGACGGACGGTTTTTTGGTGGAGTGGGTTTTAAAAAAATTATTAGGAACTACTTGAGATATACCAAAGGGTATAAAGAGTAACGTAATGAGCAATTGTATATCTACCGTCCAGCCAAGGGGTGGATTGTTTTGATGCCTTTGAAGTCCATGTGCACGAGGACCCAGCCAGAGCCTCCCTGCTTTCATGGAGGGAAACCACAGTCCTATGCATCTCTCTGTACTTCCACTAAAAATGTATCGTTCACTTAACAGTATCTAACATTGATTTGTGTGTTTTACCTTTTCATAAATTGAATTGTGTGTGTTGGAGTGAGACCAGCTTCCAGGGAACGTTGCACACATGTTTGGAGGGGACACACGAGAGGCAGAGAGTTGCGTCTTGGAACCGACAGCTCACTGGCAGGAATGGGCCAGGGAAGGGAGCACAACCCAGTGTGGGTGCCCGGAGCCAGGAGGGAGGTGGCACATGTCCGTGTGGTTTAAATCGTGAGGAGCCCCTGACTTGGTGCAGAGACTCTGGGATGTACCAGGCACATTCGTTCTCTCTTTTCATCTGTATTTGAGAATAAGCATGACAGATACTATCCTTATTCTCTGGAATGAGGAAACTGAAACTTAGGAATATTAGTAACGCAGGAATTTTCATCGGCCACACCTGAAAGCATCCCAGAAAACTGAATTCCCAGAAGCTGAGGAAATGCTGGGCTTTCCGTGGACACTGACTTTGAAACTTAATGCTGTGGACCCTACTTACTCATTTTTATTTGTAGATCAGTCACACGAGTCAGACTTTGCAGTATGGTTTTTGTTAACCACAAGAAGAAAGAAGCGTGCTGTCCAGTGTGTCTCATCATTGAACATGCTGGTGGACGGCAGCCATGGATTACAGACCTCTGGAGAAGCTTCTAGAAAATAGAAAACACAGCATGGTCTTCTCAAAAATCTTTTATTTAAAGAAAGAAAGAAAAAAAGCTGTGTGCCCTGAGATGGGTTTCTGTTCTCTCTTAAAGGATTTTGCCTAGATTGTTTGGTATCAGTTGCCTAGGAAGTAACCAAAATGTCAAACAAATTTCAGAAACAATCTGGCACTTTCCGACAGTACATACTTGAGAAGTGGATTTCTGAGTAAAGATTCCATTTTAAAAATGCCATATAGTTGGTAAAGAGACTACACTATCAATCCTTTCTTGGTGTCAGCTTAATTACCATTTCAAGGTGGATTTAGAATAAGCTCATGTGTGCCTTCCGTGTAGGGTGGTTTGGGGGCTCACCGGTTTACCTAGTTTGACGGGAGGTAGCTGGCACCGTTGGTTGGGGCATAAAGAAGCCTTTGTTCATGGCATGTCCTACACTGAACGCCCTCGTGGCTGGCGGGGCTTCTCTGGCATTTAAAACTTCAAAAGAGGAGAAGGTGGAACCAATTTCTACATTAGTTGAAAATACGCCGTAACAGGGAACTATTCACTGGAGCAAGCAGCAACCCGAGGGCTGAAGCGGCTACAAACTTTGGAAGATGCCCTGGACCACTGTGTTCTCAGGGCTGTGGTTATTGCCTGGGGTCCTGGGGAATGCAGGAGCCCTTACATTTCATTCATTCTTTCATTCATACATCCAAGCATATGTGTCTTCACCCCCTGCATTTCATCATCAGTAAAGTTGAGGTGGTATTAGTATTGACGTCAGAGTCATGATGAGGATTAAACGAGATACTCTAGGAAAAGCTCTCAGCACAGTGCCTGCCCCTGACTTAGCGCTCCATCAGTCTTGGCTGTTATGTGGTCCCCACTTCTTCACTGCACCATCTGGCCTGTTCTGGGTACTGAGGACATCACAGAGCAGAACAGGAGGCAGGTTACGGTCTGCCAGAGAACTCATGGTCTAGTTAGTGAGGTCATTGGATAGACAGATGCTTACTGGTGTCCACAGTCTAGTGAAACTATCAAACAGGCTTTACTGTGGAAAATCCCTTGGTTTAAATTTTGGTTGCTGAGTGCCGGAGGCCACCCATCACAGTGGCTCTGAGCTGCAGGTGCCCGTCTGGAAGACGACCATGGCACCGACCTGGCAGGGCTGGTGGCGACGCTCGGTGAGATCATGCACGTGGGCACTCTGCCTGACCCCCACACTGTTCCATGATATTTGCTCAGTAAATGGTAGTTGGTTTTTTTTTTTTTTTTTTGCGGTACGCGGGCCTCTCACTGCCGTGGCCTCTCCCGTTGCGGAGCACAGGCTCCGGACGCGCAGGCTCAGCGGCCATGGCTCCCGGGCCCAGCCGCTCCGCGGCATGTGGGATCCTCCCGGACCGGGGCACGAACCCGTGTCCCCTGCATCGGCAGGCGGACCCTCAACCACTGCGCCACCAGGGAAGCCCTATTTTTTTTTTACGTGAAGCTTTTATTGAATTAAAACTTAAGGCGAGAAAAATGTACGAATCATAAAGCAGCTTAGTGAGATAGTGAGATAGTGAGATAGTGAATACCCTCGTGTAACTGCGAGTTCAGTGTGGGTAACACTGAATCCTTTCATGTAGCCACTTCTCGGATCAGAAGTGGAAGACCAGCAGTTCCCAGGGAGGTCCTCGTCACGGGGCCCCTGCTCAGCCCCCACCCCCTTCTCCCCCAAAGTCACCACTATCCCAGAGCCTCGTACCGTAGATTGTTCGGCCTGTTTGTGAACTTGACATAAATGACTTCGTACAATGCGCGTTTTTTTTGTATCTGGCTTTTCCTCTGCATCATGCTGGTGAGGTTCATCCACGTTGCTGTGACAATAGTTCATCCGTTTTTCGCTGGGGTGTAGCATCCTCGTGTATGAATATACCGTGACTTATTCATTCTACCGTTAATGGGCCTTTGGGTTTTTTCCTGTTCGGGGCTATTATGTAAGAATGCTGGATGGATTTTCTTGTGTCTTTTTGGCGCACATATTTACATGTTTTTTGCTGGATATAAACCTCAGAGTAGAAATGCTGGATTCTAAGCTCTGTAGCTGTTTTTGTGAGAAAATTGTTTGGAGCACAGCGTGGTGTAAAGGTAAAACTGGTACAAGGAGGGGAGAGTACCTACCGTCCCTGGGAGGGTGTTAAGGAGAGCATGACAGAATCTGAATGGGCCTCACGTCTGGGTCGGGGTGCGCCAGGAAAGGCGGGGCCAGACCTCCCCAGTGAGGGAACAGGACCACGGGCACCCACCGAGCCTTGACTTACCATCTTCCCTCAGACCCCTGTGCCTGTTGAATCCAAGAGTTGAGGGATGCTCTAGCTGCGCTGTCCTTTGCTTCTGGAGCCCTTTCTTTGGCTGCCCTCCTCTCTAGAGTGTGTGCGCCATGGACTCCTGTGCCTGACCTCTGTCCCTGACTCCTGTCCCCAGGTGTCCTGCATGGCCGCTCCTGGTCTGTGATGCCATCGAGGCTCTGTCTGGGAGTCAGCACGCTGGGCTCCTGTGTGGTCCAGAAAGGCCTGTGTGCCGACCTGTGCTCTGCATCTTCAGACATTGCACCTGGCCCTGTGCCCTGTGCTACCGCCATCACCACCCACCTGGGTCAGGGTTGACTCTGCTGCTGTGTCTGAAGCCAATACCCCCTCCCACTATTTTTTCTCTGAATTGTTTTGTTTTTTGTTTTATCTTTCTCATTAAGGCAGAGCATACTAGCTACATTCCTGTCATTCTATATTTCTGCTTGTTTAGACTCTTAGTGGACAAGGCAGGATGTACTTATTGTTCTGAGCTGCTGTTCTCATTCAGGGCAGCGTCAGCTACAGGGGAGAAGCTGGTCTCTCACCCTCTGGAATCAATCTGGACCTGAACTGAAAACTACCATTAATTCGAACAAGAGCATAGAGGAGCCTGGAGATGCACTGAGAGAATGTCAGGCAGATAACAGAGCTGGCAAAGGCATGGTTCTAGAAAGGGCCTTTAGGGTATGTGGCGTCCTTTTGGCCTCTCCCAAGCTTTCTTAAAATAGCAGAGAGAGGTTGTGTGTCCAACTGGAGAAACGGTGCCTCCTGAACTGGTCTGTGCTGCCCAAGCATTAGCCGCTATTTTAACTATTGCCTTAAGAATGTGACAGTAATAGTGCCACGTATATGCCAATATTTCAGGGAGATTTGGTGATACCACGTCATATGCTTAAAGCACAGATTTCAGAATCAGACATATGTGGATTTGAAAGTCAACTTATTTGCTGTCTTGGACAAAATACATAATATCAGTAAGCCTCCATTTTTCATATTCAAAGTGGAGTTGCCAATACCTACTTCACAGGAGCTAAAAGAGATAATGCAGTGAAGCAGGTTCTTCCCAGATGTTACTGAGCATGGATCCTCTGAGGGTCCTGTTCAAAGCAGAAGATTCAGCAGGTCAGGGGTGTGGCCAAGGCTGGAGACTGCATTTCTAACAGGCTCCCAGGGGATCCCGGTGCTTCTGGTGAGTGGACAGCGCTCTGGTAGCCTGGGGTGAGGCAGGTCTGTTTGCAGGAGGCGCCCAGAAGATGTTCCGCTGTGTCTGGATCCGTGTGTGGTCCCCGCATCCATACAGCCACCACCGAGATCCTAGCGTGGACCCTGCACTCTGCACTGCCATACCCCGAATCCGAGTATGGACCCGGTGCTCTGCCACCTCCCTGGCTGTGTGTGTGCTTCCTGCCGCGTATAATGCTCCCTTTCATCTGCACCTCGCGGTCCTACCCACCCTTCTAGACTCAACTCAGATACTACTTCTTCCTGAAGCCCTGGCCGCCCAGACCCTTGGCTTTAAGTTCCTGGAGCCCAGGATTAGAGTTGTGATTCATCTTGGTCCTTCCCAAAGTGCCTCACAGATCCTTGCCCGCAGGCACTGAGCGATCAGTGTACAGTAGGAAGCCGCGATGGAACTCGGCGCAGGCACCGAGCCCAGGGTCCATCCTGCCCAGCCCGCCAGGCAGCCCTGCTTTGCCCTGTCCTCCTGTGTGGGCTCCCGCTGGTCACCTGGTTTTGCGCAGCTTTGCTTTCTCTGGTGGGAACCTGATTTATGCAGACCAGGTCCCTCCCCCTGTTCTCCCTTCCAGCCCTGCCCCGCTGGCCTCCTAGCCACCCACCCCCCTGTCTCTTTAGGGCATGATGAGCGTAATTGCCTTCCTCTCCACATTATAGAAACATCACAGATAGGAAGGCAGAGAAAGTGATCTATCTCCTTTTCTTCGCCCCCATCTCCCCCCTGCAGTAATTTATAGTTTTCCTGATTGAAATGTAGTAGTTTGTCACTTTTGTTTTATTATCATGATGTATCTTTCCAAAACAGCCGATTCTGTCACTCTTCTCCTTAAAACCCTTGCTTGCAGAATGAAAGACTCCTCCCCTGCCTTCCCAGACGCCCCACCCTACCCACCGCACTGCTTACCCTGCCTGCCGCTCCCACCCCAAGTGCAGCAGCTATTTAGAATTCTGTTTGAAAAATTGTATTGTGCTGAGTGTGTGTGTGTTTATATAGATACATGTTGTTTGAAGTAGTTCCAGATTGTTTCCCACATTGGTTGCAGCACTTTAATTCCCACCAGCAACACACAAGGGTTCCACTTTCTCCACATCCTCGCCAATGTTTGTTATTGTCATTATTATTTTTTGTTGTTATAGCCATCCTAGTAGGTGTAAAGTGGTATCTCTGTGGTTTTGGTTTGTATTTCCCTAATGGCTAACAATGTTGATCATCTTTTCCTGTGCTTTTATCTTCCTTGGAGAAATAGCTAAGTCCTTTGGCCATTTTTTAATTGGGTTGGCTTTTCTTGAGTTGTAGGAGTTCTTTATATATTCTGAACATTAAGCCCTTATCAGATATGATTTTCAAATATTTTCTCCCATTCTGTAGGTCGTCTTTTCACTTTCTTGATAAGTCCTTTGATGCACAAGAGCTTTTATTTATTTATTTAGTTAGTTTATGCTTTTGATGTCAAAGCTCAGACTCCATTGCCAAAGTCCGGGTCATGAGATGCTACTGAACATGTGTGCAGGTGAGTGGTTATCTGTGACCCCTGGAATGTCTGGATGGAGAGGACCATGTGGGCAACTAAGTCTGGGCAACCCAACCTCAAGACTTTGTTCCCTAAAGATTTCTGTGAAGGAGCAGTTCTTGGGTGTGATTGCTGGGAGAAGAAGAAGTCAGTTGGCTAGGAGACAAAGTTGGCTAGGACAAAAGGGCAGCAGATTTCCACTGTGGAGAGTGCAAGTCCTGCGCAGCTCCAACCCTTGCAAGCTTTGGGGCCTAGACAAAACCACTTGACCCACCGAGCTTGACTTTCTCAATATGTAGTTAGAGGTTAACACTAATTTCTTTCCTTCCTCGGAGCATTGTTGCAGAGGCCAGATGAGCTCTGTGTGTCTAGGAGAAAGCCTTCTAAGTAGCTAAGCGCTGGGCAGATGGTGATTGTGTGAAAATCCAAAGCCGTTTTTAGCAGATGCTGTCAATATACTTTGTGTAGTGTAGCTCAGTATAATGTTTCTGTGGGGCAGTTTGGCGGTCCTCCGTGTATCAAGAGCCTTTAAAAAGTCTATATCCTATTACCCAATGATTCCACTTCTAATATACCCTAAGGAGAAAAAAATCCAATACGCAAAAGGCTTTGCGTGCAAAGAGGGTTATTGCAGTGTTATATTTATAACAAAGGAAAAATTGGAAACAATCTGAGTGTGGTATAATAGAGGATTGATTAAGTGAATTATTGAACAACTTTCTAATGGAAGAATATGCAGCCACTGAGAAAGTTGAAGAAGTATTGGTACATTATAAAATATTTTTACAGTATAATTTCAGTTTATTAAAAAATCTATGCATAGAAAAAAGACTGAAAAGCTGCATATGGAATTCATAGCTGTTACCTTAGTGATGGAATAATAGGCTATTTTAATTTTCTTTCCTGTTTTATAAAATTTTAATGATGAGCATTTACTATGCTTGACAAATTTTTTGTGTAGTTTTTATTTTGAAACAGTCACAATCTAATAGAAGTTTCTAGTACAAAGAACTTTTCTTTCAGAGTTACTTGTCAACCTGATGCCATCACCCCTAAATTCTTGACTATGTATTTCCCGCAAACAAAGACATTCTTTATATAACCACAGTATAATCATCAGAATAAGGAAACCCCCAGCCCGTCCTTAGACCCCATTCCCATTTTGCCAGCTGTCCCAGTAGTGGCCTTTATGACAGAGGGTCCTGCTTTGGAGCACTTGTGTCTTCAGGGTCTCCTTCCCTCTTGCCGTCTGGGTTGGTTTTCCTTAGACTGTCTTTGAGTTTCATGACCTCGATATTTTAAGAGAGTATAATGCAGTGATTTCGTGGGCTGTCCCTCCATTTGGGTTTGCTGTTTCCTCCTGATTAGATTCAGGTTGTGTGTCTTTGGCAGCAACGTCACAAAAATGGTGCTGTGTTCTCACTGTATCCGTCGGTGGCTCACGATTTCTCTTTGTCCCAATTCTCATGTTGTTCACCACCTGAATAGTTGGTTCAGGTGATGCCTGCCAGAATTCTCCACTGGGGAGCTACCCTGAAGCTCATGGGTGCTTTGCAGGGAGGTCCTGTGAGTCTGTGTAAGGACCCTGTTCCTCATCTCACCCGATCTACTCCCTCATTTATTCGCACCAGTGTGAGCTCACGGTCTCATTCTGCTCCATGTGGTCTAACCCATTACTGTCACTGTTCAGTTTGATGCCCACATTTTCTCAGATTTGACCAGTGGGAGCCCCTTCGAGATGCCTTTGATTTTTTGACACATGTCCATCAGTTTTTGAGTGCTTCCTTGCTTTCTGGCATGAGATATTCCAAGCTCATGTTGTGCTATCTTTGTTCCAGCTCTGTAATCGACTATTTCTCCAGGAGCCCTGGTTCCTTAGAAGCCAAGATTCGAGAGCAAAGTGTGCCCAAAGCTATTGGCGTGTCACTGCTTTGAGGCCCTCTCAGTGGGCAGGTTATATATGTACACGTGTGCTTGTATACACACTTACGTCTCTTATGATTTCTCTCTCTCTATCGAGAAACATGAGTTCTTGGCAGTATTGCTGGCTTTATTCCAGTTTTCTCTCTCCGTATTTGTAACTTCTTTTTCTCTCCGGGAGAAGTCTGGCTCTCGTTGTCCTTTGCATATTTACTCATTGTTCAGTCCCCGTGTGGGATCTCCGCACCCCATTTGGGTTCTTGCGCCCTGTGCCAGGCCGTCCCCGTCCCTCCTGTGGGCATCCTTCTCACCCTGCTCAGGCTCCATCCCCCAGACTGCTTCACACCCAGGTGTGGGGACACCCTTTGTAAACGCCCCCCTCAGCCCCTGTTCAGATGCCCCAGCCCACTTTGCCCTCCACTGGGATCCCCTCCTGTCCCAACATGGCCCTTCACATGGGGCTGCTGGGCTCCACCAACCAGGACAGACCACCCCTCCACCTAGAGCCCCTTGTCCCCGCGGGCCGGCCCCACCCACGGATGTCCTCCTCATCGCCTTTGGGCTCTTACTCCTTACACTGGGCGCACCTTAGTTGGTGCCACTGAGCTTGCTGCCTTTTTGGGCTCAGTCACCCCACACCCAATCTCCCTTCCTCACCCGGTAACGTCAGGACCGTACTGCTCAGAGGGAGATGGGATGCCACTTGCTGCTGCTGCTAATGAAACTGGCTCAAGCAGAGAATTTGAATAAGGTTTAGAGGTGACTTAGGAAGGAGGGCTTTGCCTTCTGTTAACTGAAAATCCACCTTGCTGGCAGAGAGGCGGAGATCTACACAGAGGAGGCTTTCGAATGGGGAGCTAGGTGGCTGTGAAGTTGCCTGCTTCCAGAGCCAGCCAGTCCCCTGGGTGCAGATTTCACAGGACAGCGCTGACTCATCATCAGAAGGACTTGGTGGAGGCAGCGTGGACGGGGGAAAGGGCGACGGATTTCAGACCTGTCCCCAAATCTGAGCTCTGCCATTTGTTGGCTAAATCATGTTGGCCCCTTTGGTGAGTCACACCATCTCCTTGAGCCTCAGCGTCGTCTTGTGTAAAGTGGAATGCTGATGGCCCCTGCCTCGCAGGGTGGTTCTGAGGGTTCACCGTGTGTGACCGCAGTCACCTTCAATTAGTGCCAGTTCCCTTCTGTCACCGCTTTCAGAGAAAATGATTTTGCCTCCCCCAACTTTCGAGTTTCTCATCCTTCTGGATGCAGAGGCTCCAGACTTGTGATGAGAGGAGGATGGGTGGAGGCACACGTTCCCTGAGATGCTTCCGTAGCACCCCTCAGCTCTGAGGTTACTAGCCCGTGTGCCCATCCTTGGTGTTCAGCTGTGCAGCCTCAGACCCTTATTCACTGTTTCCTACATCCCAACCACCCATTCTGGGTGGGCTCAGGGTGACAGAAGGCCCACCACGATCACTCTGAGCGCCAGCCATCTCCTTGTGGATAGCGTGCTAATGCCGGAGCTGTGAGTGGTTTCCGTGAAAACCCTTTTTTTCCCCCGTTTCAAAGTAAATGAAGCCATACTTAGGCCGTCTCAGTATCAAGCATAATCTCAACTGAACTATACTGTGGTGGTTGGAAATAAGCAGTGACTAGAGAGCCATAGGAGAGTAAGATGAGCATTTCTTGCCTTTGATGTTGATAAAAACAAATTAAACAGATGGTGAACTCTAACCTTTTCTGTATGTCACGGTCTGTCCCATCTTTATTTTTGGCTAAAGAGTCAATTTAACTCTTCACTGAATCATTTCAGTGTGTCGGGCAGATGCTATCTTTTTTGGTTTGTTACTCACCCTGCAAAAAATGCAGTACTGCCTATTCTTTCATCATAAAGGTAAATTTGGGCTTTAGCATTTATGACTTCAGGCTAATCTAGTGAAACTGCCTTATCTCTTATTCAGGGCCTTCATTTTTGGCAAGAATCTGGCGAAGCAACAGACAGATATTTGTAAACTTATGCGATCATAGTTTTAGACTTTTGCTAGTTTATGTGTAGGAGCAACACTTGTGGATATGGTGGGTCTTTCCCATGATGGGCTTGCCTTTGCCACCAAGAACTGTCTCCTTTAAATGTTCACTGATCAAAGGAAATAATTTCTGGAATATATTTTTTATCATCAGTGAAATCTGTGGCTTAAAACCTCACATTGTTAAAATGGCTCTTTAAATTGAGGCCAGAAGACTGTTCAGTTTATTTAGCTCATTGGATGTTTATTGAGTGCCTGCTGTATACCAGGTACTAGTCTGTCTGCTGGGGATATGGTCATGCATAAAACGTGGCCACTGTCCTCGAGAGGTTTACTGTCTGGAGAGAGCTGTGTGATGATGCAGTGATGCCTTGTATAGGGTATGGCACGTCATTACGGAATTGAGCTTTTCCTTCCAGTAGCTAACTCACTGAAAATCATTTTAATTCTGCTTCTTCACTTGTATTATATTTCGTTGTGTATGTGTATGCTCAGGATCCTTTTCATTCGTTTGCTTGTTCGTTGTTAATGCACAGATACACACGTATTGAGCCCCTGTCCAGCACGCCGGGAAGCCAGCCACGCTGACTCAGTACATGCCCTCAAGGAGCTTCTGTCTAGACCCTCGTTTGTTCCGAAGGAAACGACTCTGACATCTGCTTTGAGAAAAGCAGCATACTAAACAGTTGTGGTTTTTTTTTTTTTTTGCACGGTACCATCTTTCATCCTCACAGCCTGTTGGAAAGGGGTGTACCTCTCCCATGGTTTACGAATAAAGGACTGGTGGTTCCAGATGTACTTGTTAGGGAGGCACCAACGTGGCTCAGGGGAAAGGGGGCTCAGCTGCAGACCCGGCTCGGGGCCGCCTGCCATCTGGTCTGTGCGCCGTGTGGCACGGAGCCGGGCTCCCAAGTCTGCAGGGCGTCCCTCACATCCTGGCAGTTGTCGGCTGGGCGACGGGGGTTTGGCAAAGTTAGCCCGGCTGAGCCACTTCTCCTCACCGCTACTGCTCTGGCTAAATGCATTGTCCTAATTAAATGGTGCCTTTTCATTTAAAATTCCACGCTGCTGTAATTCAAACGAGAAGGCTGCTATTTTGACGGATGATGTCATTTAATTTGGGGATCATTGTGCTTCTTGTATTCAACCCCAGACTAAATTGGACCCTATCTTGGAGCTTTTATGTATTTATAAAACGTCACGTTTCTATGAGTGTCTGCTTAGCTTGGCTTGCGGGGTGCTGATATTCTCTGAGAGACCCCCCTCCACGCAGGTCGGGGCTTGATTACTTAATTTACTTGTTTGGAACCTGGTGCCTCCCAAGTCCAGTTCTGAAATAGACTCTGGTAAGTTTTCACTTGTCTGGTGGCCGCAGACTGTGTCTCATGCTTAAAATGCTCCAGCTGGGACCCACTGTTTTCCCTCTTCTGTGAGCCTTCTCCCTTCACCCGCCTTCTCCTGGCTCACACCCGACCTGGAGCCCAGGGAGGCTCTCATTTCTCTCCTCTTCCCCCGGCTGATAGCCTCCATGTCTTCCCGGCCGGCTCTTTTAGGTCTCCTTCACTGCGGTGTAATTTACGTACAATACAGTAAAATGCTGGTTGAGGAGTCCAGAGGATGACTTTTGACAGAGGCATACACCCCTGAAACCACCACTGCCACCTAGATTTAGAATAATTTCTCCTGCCCGCAGCCCCGGGTCCCACGGCCCCGCCTGCCACTCGTCACTCTCATCCGCAGACCGTTGCCACCTTTGTGAAGCGCAGGTTACATCTGCCTTCTCTGGAGCTCTGTATGCATGAGGCGTGGTCTCTCTCCAGTCTGTTTGGGTCATCGGGTCTCTGCTGCAGTCCTGGGGGTGGGCTCACTTCGTTTCTTCCTGGGCCAGCGCCCTGGTCTCCTGCGCGGCTCCCTCGCCTCCAGTCCACCCCCTCTCCTGTGCATCCCTCACAGCCTCTAGAGGGAGCTTTCAGAGCAGCAGCCCAGCCCTGTGATCCCCGCTCTGGACCCTCTGGGCGGCTGCCCGTTCAGCCTCAGGGAGCGTGGTGTCCTGCCCTGGGCTCTGCATGGCCTGACCCCCTTGTCAGCACCTGCCCCGACCTCCCACTCCTATTCCTGCTTCACGGCCCTCCCAGCCCCCGTCAGGAACCGGCAAAGGGACACCGTCATCCAGTGGTGCGAGTAACAGTGTCAGGATTTATCTAAGGCCGCCCCGCTGCGGAGCGGCGATGCCTCCACCTTTTATCCAGAGCTGCCTTCAGGGTACTTTTGCTCTAAAAATGACAAGATTCAAACCTGAGGATTCTGAACACCTTCCCTTCCAGCTCTGCAAAATATAAAACTGTGTATTCCCTAGAGCCAAATAACGAGACAGTTTTCTCCAAGAGATCGCCCACCCTGTGGATGGCAGGCTTGGTCCTGGGATTTGTTTTGGCCCGTGTGAATGGAAGGGGCTTTGTGGTAAATGAATAGTGTCTCCACAGAGACACTGTTGCCCATGTCCTAACCCCCAGGCCCTGCGAGGTGCGGCCTCACACAGCAGGGGGCTTGGCACATGTGCTTAGTTAGGGAGCCCGAGATGGGGGTTACCCGGGGTTGTCCCGCTGGGCCCTTGTCAGAGGGAGGCGGGAGGCTCAGGAAGACGAGATGTGGCGACGGAAATGAGAGGTCGGGGTAACGCCAAGATGGGGTCCTGAGCCAAGGAGCGCAGGTGGCTCTGGAAGCTGAAACTGGCACGGAGCCAGAGTCCCCCTGGAGCTGCAGAAGGAGTGCAGCCCTGCCAGCACCTTGACCTTGGGACTTCCGACCTCTGCCAGGTTCATTAGTGTGTGTCGTTTCAAGCGCTGTCTGTGGTCATCTGTCACAGCGGTCACAGGAGTCTAGCAGGGCACGCGCTGCTTCTGAGCAGCAGTTGAAAGAGCCATCGTGGGCGTGGCCTCTTCCTTGTGCCTCCGCGTGGGGGAAAGCAGTGTTCTGGGCAGGACAGCGCTTCAGCCAGGGTCCAGCGTGCAGACTGACCAGAGCCTGCCCCGTAGGACACTGTTGGAAGCCCCTGAGGTTTGGGTAGGGGGTGGTCACGGGATGACCTAGCCTCTCCTCATTGACCCACTTTCCCAGGGTACGTTACATCCCTCGCAAGAGCGGACGCCTTCCGTTCAGTTAGCAAATGCCTTTCCATGTCGTTTGGCGGCCAGGCCCTGCATTAGCCCCTGGCATACAGCAGGCAACACACAGACATCATTCTTATTCTTGTGAAGCTTGTGGTCTTGGTGGGAGGACAAAAAGAATACATCAGGAGTAAATGTTTGTGGAATTATACTTTTTGATGAGTGATAACGACAGAAGTACGTGAGGAGTGATGACCGAAAGAGTGGCGTGGTGGGGTGCGGCGAGGGCCCGTGGGAGGCCACCGTGAGGCGGCCCCGCAGGAGGAGGGCAGCCCAGCTGTGCACAGTGGGGTGGGGGAAGGCACCAAACCTGGGGCGACACGGTGAGGAGGGGTCTGGCTGAGCACTGGGGAGGACAGGGAGAAGCGGATGCCAAGGGTCCAGAGCCAGCGGGACCAGGTCGCACAGGGCCCCGTTGGACGTGGGGTCAGGGGCCTGGGTTTGACTAGGAGACTGTGGACGGCAGGGAAGGGTTTTTAAGCAGGGAAGTCGAATTTACAATTTTACTTAAAAAAAACCAAAATAGCCGCTTTGGCTGTAGCGTGGAGAAGTTGAAGAGGGCAAATGGAGCTGCAGGAAGGCCAGCCTCGAGTTCGGGCAGGGGGTGGGGTGCTTTGGATGGCGCTGTGACGGCAGCAGCGGGGGGACGCGGGGGTCTGCAGTCCATTTCGGGGCAGGCAGCCAGATGTGCGGCGGCACCAGGGGTGGGGGTAGGGACTGGGGCTGGCAAGCGGTGACCGGGTGGAGGGGGGCGTGTGTGGGGGGGTCAGAATTTTCGGGAAAATGAAAAAATTCATTTGCGGAGGCCCTAACTTTTAGATACTGGGCTGATGTACAAGGGGAGGTCAGGCCGGTGGTTGTGTAGGTGAGTCTTGCCCGGTATGTAAGACGGAAGAAGAATGCTACAGGGCTCAGGACACCTTTTCCAGGTGTGCGTGCAGCAAGCACGCCGTGCGTGCAGACGGTTGAGTGACGCTGGACTTGCCTGGCTGCAGAAGGCGGCCTCCGAAACCGGTCCCGTCCTTCCAGGCCAGCTCAGCTGCCCCTCCGCGCGGCTCCAGTAGCGGCTGCGCTTGTGCTGGGCTGTGTGCTGTCCCCGGGGGCCGGCCCCCTCCTCTGGCACTTGCGGGGAGGGGCGGTGTTCCGTCTGTCTCTTCCTCCTCAGCACCTGGTCTTGCAGGTACAGGAGAGGCCTGGAGTGATAGTTGATGGAGTTCCTCTTTGTGTCTGATCTAGTCATACACTTCCTAAAAACTTTAATTCTCACGGAAACCCTAGCACGTAGGCATTATTTCTCCTAGAAAGGAAAGGGAGGCTCAGGGAGCTCAAGTGTCTTGTCCCAAGTTGCAGAGCTGATACGTAGCAGATCTGGGAACTGACTTAGGTCTCCCTAGTTCTAAGATTTTTGTTTATCCATACTGTTTCTATTAGTTACCTCTTACTTGTGACAACATACCACAGACTTAGCGGCTTACAGCAGCATATATTTATTATTACACAGTTTCTGTGGGCCAGGAGTCGGGGCCTGGCTTAGCCAGGTCCTCCCAAGGCTGAAGTCCAGGCGTTGGCCAGAGCTGCAGTCTCATCTGGGGCTCTGCTGGGGTTGGGTCATTTGCACACTCCCTCAGGTGGTTGGCACAGTCCAGTTCCTTGAGGTTGTAGGACAGGGAGCTTCCATTTTTAGCTGGCTGTCAGGTGGAGACTACCTTCAGCTTCTAGAGGCCGCCCTGCAGGTCCCTGCCACGTGGGGGTTCTCCAAAGGGCTGCCTGCTTCCTCAGAGGCAGCATGGGGGAGGGGGAGGGGGAGAGAGCCTCCAGCAAGACGAGAGCCAGTCTCCTGTGACGTGATCGCACACAGCCTGTCACCTCTGCCGTGTTCCCTCGGCCAGAAGCAGCTCACGGGTCCCACCCCCGTTCACGGGGAGGGGACCGCACGGAGTACGAGCACCGGAAGGTGGGGTCATGGGAGCCACCTGAAGCGTCCCATCTGGGGCTGTCATACCGACAGAGGACCTCGTCTTACTTATTACTTTAGCCCCTGCTGGAGGGAGCACAGAGCTCTACAGAGGAGGCCTAAGTAAGTATTGGCCGAAGTGAAGCCCTTGGTTTTCCATCAGAGGACTTACAGTCGAGTCTACAGGAGGATAGGCACACAGTTTTGCCTTTGGTGATAACTTCACAGTGTGTCTATAAATAGAACATTGGCAAGAAAACTGGGGCATCTCCCTTGAATCCATCCTGTGCTGCCATTGCTGCTCCTCCCAGGGCCCTGCCACTTCTTCCTGGGCCACTGTGACACCTCCCACGGTGGCCTTCCCTGCCTTTGGTCAGGCCCGGCCAGTTACCAGGGTATCCTCCTTCAATGAAGATCTGCCTGTGGCTGCCCCAGGGCCTCTGGAACAAACCCCGAGCTCCTTGGATAGCCAAGCCGTCTCAATCTTTCCCGTTCTTTCTTCTGCAGCCTGTCTCTCGACACCACTCATCTTGTGTCCCAAGGTCCCACAACACCTTGGGTGCCCTCTGGTGCCCTCCAAGGCGCGAGGCAAGGCTTCCTCCTCAGTGGCAGCCTCCCTGATGTCCTCGGGGACAGCTCACGCTCTTCGCTTTACCATGCAGTGCCATGTAGACCCCTCTTCCAGGAATCCATGTGTTGTGTAGTTATTTGACTTCTAAAAAATTTGCCGCTTTGTACGCTCAGAACCTTGCACAGTATTTGTTAGCGTGTGCTCCATTAATTTTGATCGGATTAATGAAAAGGATGAATGAGTGAGTGATGGAAGAAAAGTAGCGCAGTGAAGCTGGGTAGAACTGAAAATCTTAAAAGCAAAATCTATTTGGCATTCTTTTCTGGGAGAGGCACGCTATATCGTATTAATTAACTCAGAAGCTTGCAAATCAGGGCAGTGCTAACGATCTCTTTTTCCAGTTACTGAAGAGAGGAGCTGGCAGAGTCCCTGCTTCATTCATCACTTTGAGCTTAGGTCTGGCTGTGCTTATTTTTCTGGTAAATAAGGAAAAGACATTACACCATATTTTGAGTTGGAGGGAGCATCTTTGGAGTCCAAATTTGCCTTAATTTCTGTTTTGTGGGTGTGTGTGGATGTTACCCAGTTCAAGGTTGGGCCATGTTGCCTCCTCGTGTGGAACCTGTCGTAGCACCTAGACCAGGGCCGCACATCCACGTACTGAAAACCCGGGGGTTTCCTTGAGAAACAGATTCACGTTGATCTTCACCCACTTCCTGAACGTTTACTGAGTATTCATTACATGAAACGAGGCATCAAGGAGGCTGAATAAGGCTCGAGCCAAGGAATCGTGTCTCCATCCATTCTGATCGGATTAATGAAAAGGATGAACGAGTGAGTGATGGAAGAAAAGCAGTGCAATGAAGCTGGGTGGAACTGAAAATCTCACACAGGTTGCTGAGATGGGTGTGGGGCAAGAGGTGCAGGTAGAGCCGGCAGGGCAGGTACATCAGTTCTGTGGGAGCCCCGCTGAGAGGAAGGGGGGGAGTTCCCATCCCGCTTAAACGAACATGGAAGGACGTGACATTTGGGAGGCCTCATGGCATGAGGTGAATGGATTTGAAGTCAGAAGACCTGGTTAAACACTGATTTATTTCTCAGCCGAGCTACCCTGGAGAAGTTACTGACCTCTTCTTACTGCAGTTCTTAACATCTAAGACGGGGAATATTCATACCTACCGAGATGTGTCTGTGTGGTGATCAAATGACGTGACAGTACCTGAAGGGATTACGTTCATTTAAGTTACTGTGTTGGAGCTGGACCCTAGGGGTCGGGTGGGACCATACGTGAAGAAGCCAGGGTATGGCGGCCAGCGGGGCGGGCTGGGGGCCGCTCTGGGCGGGGCGCTGAGAGTGCCCAGCCTGGTGGGGACCCAGGGTGGAGAGGGACTGAGGACAGGCATCCTAGGGGTAGATCCTGAAAGGACTCCTGTTTTGCCGTATCACGTTTGCATTTTTGCTCAGCCAATTCATCATCCCGATCAGCTTTCTTAGGCTGTGGATAAAATTAGCCTTGGTTTCCTAAACTCATTCCAAATGACAACCCTCCTGCCACGTGCTCGCAGGCTGCAGGCTGACAGCGCCGGCATTGCTGGGCTGGCCTCCTTTTTGCCCGTGCCCCCCCGCCCCGCCTTTGTGCTCTGGCTCCCCGCTCCTCCCCTGTATCTTCCAACACAGCTGTGCCCCCCTGGGTCTCCTGGAGCCCCTTAAACTTCAGACGGCTTTGGTGTGACTGCACCTGGAAGGGGCTTGTCTAAATTAAGACTCTTGATTGCAGTTAGCATAAATCGCTCTCAAGCCGTTCTGAGCAAAAGAGGGAAAGCACTGGGGGACAGACTTGGTGTCTCCCGGCATCCAGGGCAGGCACACTGCGGAGCTGGGCTGCAGGTGGGACCCCAGGCTGGAAAGCTCTGAGACCAGCCTGCCGGGCTTTCGGCTCCAGCGGGCCCCATCCCTCGCTCTTGCTTTCTCGGTGGTCTCTTGCCCCTCCTTGGTCTTTCTCTCTTCACCAGCTCCTCTGCTTCTCTAAACCCACGGTTCCCCGCAGTAGACGTCTAACACGGCCACAGGTGACACCAGCAGCCCTGACTGATGATTCTCTCAGCCCCGACTCCGTAATTCTAGGAGGAGGCATCTTCTTGGGCCAGCTTCTCTCACGTGTCTTCCCCTGGTCCTGTCACCTGGGGCCAGTGGGGTGCAAGCCTGTTACTGACAAGCGTGACTACTGGTGGCCTTGCCCATGGACAGGAATACAGATTCCCAAGAAAGGGGCGATGGTGGGCCGGGCAGAGACCGCAGACAGTATTGATGAAGGTATTGGAGGTGATCGAATCCTTGGCCTGCTGAGCTGGGGTCCCAGGACCCCTTCGGAGGCTGTAACAGTTGTAATGAAGGAAATTCATTCACCCACCACTTACTAATCTCCTTCAGTGTCAGGTGCTGCCTGGATTCTGAGGGTAGGATGTGTGTGTTTCTTTGGTCACTCTCCAGAAGCCTGGTAGAAATCTGGCTTTACCTGTACTGAAGCTTTGTGTTGGCTCGACTTTGAACTTCATGTCCGGTGCCCACTCCTGGCTACCCTGCTATTCTGGGGACACTTTAGCCATCAGGGTCCTGCTCCTTGGAAGAGGGGAAGCACCTCAGTGCGCCACACAGGGCTTCACCCCCAGCAAATCTTGGTTCCTAATTTGTAAAATGGGATTAATAGTCACCATCTCGTGGAATTTTTGTGGGAAAATAGGTTTTTATGAATTTTGTAAGCACTGAAATTATTATGCAGATGTGATTTCAAATTGCCAGTGATTTCAGGTAAATACTGTAGCTGAGTCACAGAGATGAATTACCCACCAGCGCACGCACAGTTGGCCTTTGTAGATCAAAAGCTTGGGAGGAATCTATTTTTTACTTTGTAGACAATGTGCATTTGATGTTGTATCTCTTAGGACAAATATAGTGCTGAATCAGAAGCTATTTTCCAAATTCCTTTTAAGAGGAAAGGTATCAAGCCTACCTTTGCTACTCGCTGAGTCCTGTTAAGCGGCATGTTGGAGGCTGTTTCACTTCCTGTAGGGTTATGCTTTTCGCTGCTCGGCCCTAAATAAAGCTGCCACGGTGTTCCGGCTATATGTGCCAAGCACTGCGTGTGCCTCATCTCATCTGACCCTTACGCCATCTTACAAGAACACGTTCTCTCTCGCCGCTACAGATGAGAAGACTGAGTCTGAGTGAGTAAGTTAACCTGTGTAAGTTAAGTTAGTAAGACTCTCAGGCTCCAGAGACCCCCTTCTCCCCACGCTGCCTCACAATGTAGAGCGAGGGCACGTTACAGCTTCTGGCAAGAGCACAACCCACCCCCTTCTCCTTATGTGGACTCAGGCAGCATCTGAGTGACGTGGGAGAGCCCAAGCCCCGCCTGCGCAGCCCCCCTCAGCCTGTCCTACCTCCGGGGCACCCCAGGAGCCTTTGAGCACACTCCCCTCCCAGCCCACCAACTCACATTTTGTATCCTGGCAGACTGAGTCAGCATCAGCCAGCAGCCCTTCCCCTGAGAGCCAGCACGCTTGTCACCTGCTGCCAGAAGGGTGCACCCCGGATCTGAGCACAGCCTGGGGTAACTTATCCTCACAGTCACAGCAGGCATTATTGTCTTTAAAGAACAGGAGCGTGATGAATCAATTTTTAGTGCCTGAGAGAGAGCTGCGACTCTGTAATGGCTCCCCAGATTTGTAAATTACAGGCATCAGCGTCAGTAAAGTAATGACAAACGCCAAACCAATGACTCATGGGCTCCCTGGGGTTCAGTACAATTCTGCTCTCAAAGCAAGGAGAACGGGGGTTTAGTTGGCTGCTTAACTGGATTGTCCTGAAATTCGCACAAGGAGAGAGAGAACACCTCATATGTATTTAGGCTAACCTGCCCCCAGGGGGGTGACACTCACTTTTAGGTGTGAATTTCCTGCCTCTGAAAGTTGGCCAGTTTCCTCCGACAGGTGCAGAGTGAACCCTCTCCACTTTGCGTCGTGGCCGGCGTGGTCTTTCTAAAAGGCAGACAGGGCTGTACCTCACCCCCGTTCTAAACCCTTTCATTATTCCTCACGGCCCTTGGAACAAAAGCCCGCTTCCTTCACCCGGGGTGCGTGCGTTCTGCCTGCCTCTGCCTCTTCACCCGCCCTTGACCACATCCACTGCACAGCGGGCCGTCCCCTAACTCATGGTGTCTTGTCACCGCTCATGGCCTGGCGTGGCCTGGCGCTTCCTGCCGCTCTGCCTGGAACCACCTTCCCCCACCTCGTGCACCCCGGGGGCTCCTTCGGATTCCAGCTCCAGTTCTCCCTGCTCTGTGGTCTTTCCTTCCCCCCAATAATATTCATAATCACACGTTTCATGAACACCCCGTCGGTGCCCGGGGTGGGGTGGCTTGTAGACATGTCCAGGCGCTGCCTCACCCAGCCCCACTGCCCCCGTCCCTCCAAGGGTGTCCTCCGAAGGAGGCGGGGCTGAGGGGGCAGCGCGCCCCATGACCCCGCAGCCCAGAAGCGTGGGACTGGTTTTTAAACCCACCTTTGAAAACTTGATGCTCTCCTCTCCAGGCTGCTTTTCTTTCTTTTTTTTTTAATTAAAAATTTTAAAAAAATATTTTATTTATTTATTTATTTTACTGGGGGATGTATAGTCGCTTTACAGTGTTGTGTTAGTTTCTGCTGTACAATGAAGTGAATCAGCTATATGTATACATATATCCCCTCCCTCTTGGACCTCCCTCCCTCCCCCCCCTCCCCGCCCCCCAATCCCAACCTCTAGGTCACCACAGAGCACAGAGCTGAGCTCCCTGTGCTCTACGGCAGGTGCCCACTAGCTGTCTGTTTTACACGTGGTAGTGTATACATGTCAATCCCAACCTCCCAATTCATCCCCACCGCCACCCCCCGCCCCTGCCATGTCCACACGTCCGTTTTCTAGACTCCTTTTCTAAGATGGTTAACTAGTCCCTTCTCTGTGCAGTCCCTGTACTTTTTTTTTTTAATGGATCTTTATTGGAGTATAGCTGCTTTTTAAGGCTACTATTAGTGCTCCACCGTGTTGTGGTTAGTTACTTTCACATCTGTGCCCTTGGTTAGAGTGTCAGGAGCTAGCCTCTCATTCTTCTCTTTCCCTCCACCCCTCGTGCGAGTCTAGCTCCCAGGAGGCGGTCAGAAGACTCGTGGCTGAGTGTAACCGAGTGGATTACATTCAGTGGATGGATATTGCATCTTTTTCTTCAAGTTCTATGTGTATGTGGTCGCCTCGCCTGGAAAACAGCCTTATTTCTGGATCATCAGCAATTCCCTCCCTTCTTCTTGCCTCTTGACTACTTTTACTTCCCTCCTGTTCCAGAAGCTTTTTCTGTATCCACGAAGTCTTTGTGGGGGGCACAGTTCTCCAGTCCCCTCCCGTATGCTTTCCTGTCCCTGCGCCTCTTACTTGCTCTCCTAATCACGACACTTCACCGCTTTCTTCCTCCTTGGTCTTTAAGTCTTGAATGTAATGACCCAGTGTGTAAAAGCAATCATGAAACGATTGCATCGGTGACGGATGGTCCCGTTATGATTGCAGCCTGTGCTGGGATTGAAGAGCTTACCGTGAGTGCCAAGAATGACTGCATTAATGTCATCTTTTTGATCAAGCTTCACTCAGATTTTTGTCAATGAGGATCGTCAAATTAATGACACTATGATAACAGATTTCTACTTTAGGCTATGTGGCCCTAAAGGACCATGTGCCTTTTGCAGTGTCAGCTGCTGGTGTTCAGAATATCTTCTTTTTTGGAAAGAGTTTTTTAATCTTTTCATCACTTTCATCCTTATGAACCCAGTGCTGGGCTCGTTTCGGACACGCATGCTTGCTGGATGCACGACCTGAGGCAGCATTCAGTTTGCTCCACACATGGCCGAGGAGAATGTCCTTCTGAAGCCAATGCTGGGCCAGGTGACGGGATGTGAACAGGAACGAAATGCAGCCCTTGCTCCAAAGGAGGATGCATTCCGGGGAGGATTCACACGACTTAGCAGCAGTACCAGCGGTGGACCATGAGGGTGCCATGGTGCTCGGGGGAGGGCCTGGGGAGGGATGTCGGAAGGGATGGTTACTGCCCAGAGACTTTAGGGCAACTCCTGTGGTCCATATGCCCAAATCAGCCAGTTTGCAAATGAACCAGCAATTCTGCAGATGAGTGGGCCTGACTTGAGGATGTGGTGGAAAGCATGGGCTCTGGTGTGGGGTCTGGGTTGAAGCGCATTCAAAGGTAGAAATGAGTCAGGAGATGAAGATAGCCCCTACGTTACCAGTAAAGTCGGAAATAGAGGTTTGGCTTGCTCCTACCAGCCACATGGCCTTGCGAAGCCACCCCGTCCTGAGCTGAACTTACCCTCGAGGCCTCCTCCAAGGACCCTGCCTCTTTGTGACGACTTACGGCACAGAAAACACATGTGTGCTTCCTACCGGCAGAGCTCCCAGGGGGGCAGTGAGTGGGGTCTGTACCGAACAGGCCAACCTTCCTTCTCCACTCGATGCCCGCAGGACTCTCTTGGCGACGAGGGCCCTGCCGGCGTTCCTCTGTGGAGCCGCCGCCACCATTTCTAGGGTGGGATGACTTGTCTGAGAGCCATACACATGTTGGGAAGTTACTTCAAGGTTGAGGGTGGAGAAGCAACAGCTCTTCTCGGCAGCAGGCTCTCAGAGGAGGCGGTGAACGCGCGTGTGGGGCCGGCTCAGCTGCGGACCCTGGCCGCCTGGAGAATCCCCCGACATGCAGGCTCAGCTCAGCGGTCCTCTCTACGGGCACACCCCAAACCAGCACTGTTCCGACCCCGTGCGTCCTCAGAGGCCCACCTTCCATGCCGCTCGCCCCTGGCGCTATCCCGACGTCCAGCTGGAAGTGCCCTCCGTCCTGCGCAGGCCGGGAGTGGCGTCAGCCTCCACCTGCCACGGCACACGCTGCCCGGGATGCTGCTGCTTTTGCCTCTTTGTTCCTGAGACCAAGCTCCTTCCGGGCAGGGGCCACGTGCTGTGTGTCGTCGTGTCTCCGTGGTTCATAACTCAGTGTCAGGCCGTGGTGTTGCCTTTCCCGTCCTCCTCTCTGCTCCCCAGGTGACACTGGGCTTACTCCCCGTCCTGCAGTGGCCTTGTATATACATATATAACGTTTACTGGCTGCTCAGTAAATACTGCATGAATAAATGACTAGTAAATGATGAACAGGTGAGTGAAAAATTACGTGGAAGAATATGTTTTATTACATGTCAACACAAGAGGAACATAAACACTGAGGATGTGTCTAAGCTACAGCAGAATGTGGTAGAAAAGAGGAGGCCTTAGGGTGAGACACCCCTGGGGGTGAGCTGTGGCTCGGCACCTGCCACGGCGGGGCCTCGAGGCAGGATGTCTGCGCCTGTGAACGGGAGGACTGGGGTAGGGGGGAACAGCTGCACCCCCGCAGCTCTGAGTGCGGTTCCACACGTAAAGACGGGGGCAGCCCAGGGCCTGTTGAGAGGATTAAAGATGATGTGTGGAGGGTGCGTAGCTCAGAGCCGGGCGTGAGGCAGAGTGTGGCAGCTATGCCACCATCCAGAATTCTCCATTCCCTCATGCCTGCGAGGCAGAACCAGCCAGAGCTTCCTGTGGCCACGTCAGTTTTATTATTACTTCTCTGTTTATAAAAATGGCCAACTTGAGGAAGGTAAGGACCACCCACAAATGTTCTTTCCAGAGAAAGCTGTGAATGTTTCATGCAGCACCACCGAGTCCCCCGTGCTCTCCGCCCCTGCGGAAGGCACCTTATTAAAGTGTCCCCATGATGAAGTGTCCTGCGTGTGCGCCGGGGGAAGCGTGCTGCTTTTCAGCCACTTAAAGTCATAAATATTTTAAGGAGTCTTGTCTGCTCACTGTTTCTGTGTATCCGTCTGTCAAATGGGTCACTTTCAGAACAGAGCACCTTGCCTTTGTTCTTATCAGGGCTTCACAGATACTATCGTCAGTTTCCTTCCTTCTTCTGTTTTACTGCAGTTTTGAAGTAAGTTTCCATGTTGTCCTCATGCATACGTTTGTGACCTTTAGGGAGTGCCTGTCCCGAGGGAACGTGAACGTGGCTGGTCAGGTGTGTCTCGGGGCCTGTGGCTGTGTTCCTCTCCCGCATCGCATCGGGTCAGTTCCGCTGCTGCTGAGGGCCTGTGTATCCTAGGCACCGCCCTGGGGTTGGGAGGGGGGCAGGCTGTCCTCTAGGCTCCCCCGCGCCCCTCCTCTCTGAAATCTCTGAGGCAGCAGCCGGGCAGGAACGGGGCTGGGACTTGGCCCTGGAGCCCAGCCTGGACTGAGGCAGGCCGGGGGAACGAAGAGCTGGGGCGGCCCTTTTGAAGGCGGTGGCCTCGAGCTTGCTGACCCCTCTGGTGCTCAGTTCCCCACCTGTGCAAGGGACCAGGAGGAGGTCCTGCAGGTCACCTTGCTCACAGGTGCCTGGTGCAGGGTGAGCCCAGACCGGGCCTGATTGTAAATGCAAAGGAAAGGGGCTCCCGACGGATGGATGTGTCCTCAGGGTCCCCACGCGAGGCAGGCGGTACCCTTGGGTAACTGGGGGTGGAATAAAGGGAGCCTCTGTGCTCGTGTGAGTGAGTGGCAGGGCAGGGGCCGGCGGCGGCGGGAGCCTTGAACGCTCCAGGCGGAGGGGCCAGGAGAGGAAGCCACGGCGAAGAACTGCCCGCTGCGTGAGGGCTCTGGGCTCTTCCTGCAGGACGGGACGGCAGGAGCCCGGCAGGCAGGGGTCTCTGGCCTCACTCCCTCCGCCCGCTCATCTCCTGCTGGCGCCTCCCATCCCTGAGCCCAGCTGGAAGCTTGGGGCGTGGGGCGGCCGCAGCTGTCGTGTGGACCCACCACGTGGGGCACGGCAGGGTGGGCAGTGGACCTGGAGGCTCCCCAGAGCATTTTGGGCATGAAGGGCTTCTGTATAAGGACTTTCCCAAGGCTCTGATGTCAAGTCCACCCAACCCAGAGAGACCTTCCTCCGTACCTGTGAGACCCGGGGCAGACCGGCAGGGTGGACGTCTGGCTGTGTCTGTCTTCTGCTTCTGTGCCGTCGGGGGAGAGGTTTGGACTGGCTCCCAAGGAGACGCGCTGTGGGGAGCTTGGATCAGTTGCCCCGCCTCCCTCAGGATGTATGATGTGGAGTTGGGGGCCCAGCGGGCCTCTCAGTGGCTTCTCACCATGCCTGCCGCCCTCTGTGCACGCAGGCTGGAGTCCAGACGGAGTCCCACCACCTTTTCTTCTATAATCTGTAACCCTGTGAGGGAAGTCGCACCGCCTGGACTCAAGGTCACACCGTGACTAGGTGGCAGGTCTGGAGTTCACACCCGGATGTGTTGGCTCCGTTGTACCACGGGGCCTGTTTTCTCAGTAGCAGTTTTCTAGTGGCAGCGCATCTCGCTAGACCCTGACCCGGCCCCTGACCAGGTGATCACCGCCCCCTATGTGGATGCGTGGTAGCTTGTACTGAATGAGCTCCAGCTGGTATTACTAGAGTGACCACATGCCCCAGGTTGTCCGAGACAGGCCCTGTCTACTCCCATTGTCCCCTCGCAGAGCTGGCCTGGAGCCCCTCAGGCCGTCCTCGGGGCTCCCCAGGGAGGGCCCTCAGCCTTGTGTCTGTGCGGCCCTCGGACAGTCAGGGACTTGGCTGACCTCGCCTCCCCTCTGCTGGTGATGTGTCCCTTTCAGCACAGAATTTTTGTAAAATTTGGACACATATCTCGAGGCATTTTTGGAATCACATTCGCTTCAGAACTGGAAAGGGAAAGTAAAGTATTTTGGGTTGTTATAAATTACCTCTGTTTTGGTTTTTGGAAACTCCTTTTCTATTGTGCTTTCCTTCAGTAAGTATAAAGGCTTCTGGAAATGAGGAAAAGGAAAGAACCCGCTCAACAGTTGCTTTAAAGGTGTTCTTAGCGGTAGGACGTTGTGTCAGGTGAGAATCCCCGAACACAGAGCAGCCGAAGGTGGAGCTGCTGTGGAGGCAGAAGTCCGCGGAAATCTGGGGCTTCGTTAACTCCACACGTGTTTGTGGAGGGTCTGCTGTGAGCCGGGCGTCGTTCTAGGCCCTGGGGACACAGCAGAACAAAACAGACAAAAGCCACGGCCAGGAAGATGATGTCCTAAGGTGGGGAGAGGCTGAGAACCGCTGTTCCCCCAGGCTTGCTCCCTGAGCCCGCCTTCCTGCACGTGCACTTGGGAAGCTGAGGTGCGGGGCTGGGGGGCCGTGTGTTCTAGGTGGGGGGCGGGATGTGCAAGCGGAAAACGCTGTCGAGTCGAACCCATACATGTGCTGAAGCCCCTTCTCTGGGCCGGCGCTGTCTCTCTCCAGAGGCTCAAGACCAAAATAGCTCATGAAAACTGAGGGAGCACTGCCCATTGACCATGAGAAGCCGTCAGGGGTGCAGGCAGAATCCCAGAGGGCTGTGCCCCCGGGAAATTCAGGGCTGGGAATGTGCAGACTGGGTTTGAATTCTGGTTTTGCCAATAACCAAGCATCTAATTTGATAATTGTATAGTTGGTTATTTCTCCTCTCCAGGGTATGGTTTCCCTGTTTGGAAATAGAGGGCTGGGCTGGATAAACTCCTTACCCTCCGTTTTCCCGATTCATCCTTGTAGGTTTGTGAATCAGTGATTCATCATTAAGTTCAGAATTTACCCAGACGATGTCTTATTTATACATACATACACACGTACGGGCACATATATGTTTCTTTTTCTTCCTGTTTTGAAAACCGAGTGCCTCACACTTGCCCTTTCTGGCCTAGACTGTGGGCGAGATGAAGAGCTCGGGCGTGTCTCAGTCTTAACTTGTCTGCACAGATTCTGTACCCGCGCTGCCG
>NW_020837985.1:14454432-14458241 GCF_003676395.1 Aethalodelphis obliquidens | reverse complement strand
CGCCCCCCCCCCCCCCCCCCCCCCCCCGCCCCCCGCGCACTCTCGCGTCTCCTCCGGCCACGTGCTGTACAGTCCACACACTTACCTGTCCGGCAGCACGTCTCACCTGGCGGCTTCATCTCTTCTCCGGGCGACTGTGTGGCCTGGCCGGCATGAAATGATCCCATTTCTCTCGCCTGTGAACTCTGGCGAGCGCTTGCCTCCTGCCTGCGGGGCCCTTCCTCTCCCCGCCCGCCCTTTGCCCTTGGTTCCCTCCTTAATTCTCGAGCATCAGCCAAGTTGTCAGTTCCCTGAACTGAGAGCCCCTCCCACCATGCCGTTGGCCTCCGATGATGCCGACCCCCTGGGTGCGCCGGTAGAACCCGAGGTTCCCTTGTAATGTGTGATCATCACTGGGTTCCGGCAGATCACCGTGAGCCCGGGGACGGCGCCGTTCTCCCTGCTGTTGTGGCCTCAGCGGGCAGCACTGTGTGTCCCCCGTAGGAGCCACAGAGCCGAGTGGAATATTTGAGTGAAGCTGGGAACGGCCGCCGGAGGGGCCCTGCAGTCCCGCCTCTCTGTGTCTGGGAGTCCGCAGTCACTGAGGACTTGTACAGGCGGGAATTGCTGGGATACTTCAGAGGAGGTGGTTGAACTGAACCCGGGCCTGAGGACTTGAGTAGAGGGAGGAACGACTGCCTGATGGCGGCGTCAGTGCCTGTGTGCGGGGGTCCTTCTCTAGTCCAGGTCAGGGGTGCCGTTGCATCTCTAAGAAAAGCCATGGGTCATTTCCTCAAAAACAAAACAAAACTACACACGAGGAATATCTCCCTTATGATGTCAGGAGGATCTTGGACCCCATGGAGTTCAGGATAACAACTGTTTTGGACAGAGGCACCTATGAAACCGATCAGAACTTTTGCAAGTGTTTATTAAGACTGGACTACATGCCAGGCAGATGAGTTGCTGGGGGTAGAAAGAGAAGTAGCACTCAAGGAGGGAGAGGGGAAAGGGATCTATTTCTTGAGAGTCTCCTTGGAGGCTGGCAGGGTCCAAGCCCTTTATATAGATTATCTCATTTAATTCTTATAACAACCCTTAGGCAGTAGGCATTGTCATCTTTTTTTTCATAGGAGGAAACGGAGTCTCAGAGAGGTGAGATGACTTTTCCGAGGTCATCCAGCTAGTAAGGGGAAAATTGGAGGTCACAGTTTTCTCTTGCTCCAAAGCCTGGGCTCTTCGTTCCATCTCACAACTTCCCAAGGAGGTAGCTAGCTCACAGTGATTCTCTGGCTCTTTCCACTTATGGTTGCTTTGAGTAGCGATCCCAGCCCAGCTCGCCCTGCGACTTGAGTCCTGGCATCACTCACCTGTAGGCATCGCGGCGAGGCCTACCTTGGCTGCCTTTCTGCAGGACAGACATGGCGCAAACAGACATGGTGAGGACCCAGAAGCCCCCGTCCAGGCGTCTTGTCTGCTCTTCTAGGTCTGACGGTTGGGAAATTCTTCTGATCTTGTGTCAGATCCATTTCCCAGGCACCTGTCCCTATCAGCAGCTTTTCCAGCCTTCTCTGTGAATACTGCCTGGCCCCCAAATGCAAACCTGGTGCTCACTTTGTGGGAGCCGGAGCCTTGGCTCCGCAGGCAGCTCGACCCTTGTCTGGGGGCCGAGAGGCTCTCATGGAAGCGCCGCTGACCTTGCCTTTGTTCTGAAGGTGGAGTGGAGCCCCGTGTGATTCATCACCCAGAACTTTGTCACGTGTGTTTCTTTTTGATCTGAGCAGGAGACATTAAAAAAACTTCATCGTTACAAAATCTGCATCCCGCTTGGTGACTGAACTCGGCTTGGACTTTCCATTGCTCTTTCCCTTCGTTCCTGCTTCCAAAGGGAGGTGAGGGATGTGCCCTTGTGCCGCACGTGTCTGATGTCACGGGCAACCCAGCCCTCAGGGGATGCCGCCTGCTGGCTCTCTGTCCATGGGGAGATCCCCTCGAGGGGGCCTCTGCCTCAGATCACGTGCCGTCTGGCTCCTTCCTGGCGGGTTATGTGGCTGAGACGGACTGGAGGACAGAGGTGGCATGGGGAAGGCCTGGAGAGAGAGATGAGAGATGAGGAGGGACCGTCGCGGTGAAGTGTTGAAGGAGGATGGTGCATTGACCAGGTGGGTGGGGAGAGGTGGAGGGAGCAGGTTCCAGGAGGTGGACAGGCATGGAGAGAGCGTGTATGTACCCAGCTCTGTGTCTCTTCCGAGCCTGTATCTCTGTGAAGTGTAGCTGTGTTCTCTCTGTAAGCTAGGGAAACCGAATAGTTCCAAAGAAGGAAGAGCTTGTACCAAGAACAGGAAGGACTGGGCTGGTCAGCGTGGGAATCACACCCAGGAACAGGACAGGGAGGTGGATTCAGTACAGTTAGCCGACGTCGCAGGGAAAGAGCTGACTGTGAGAGTACGTGACCAATCTGCGCGACGGTTCACCACGTTCGTAGCTCATTGATTACACGCCAGGCGCTGTTTCAGCACAGCCTTGAGACGGAGCCTCTGGGTGACCCTGCTAATTATAATGCGGTGCTAGCAAAACAGAGTAAGGAAACAGGAGCCGAAGGCTTCGACTTCGTGGTCTTGAGTTGGCAAAGGGGAGGCACCGGGTAAGGGGTGCAGAGGAGGCAAGGCGGGACTGCGTCTGGGTCCGCGTCAACCTGCGTGGAGCCTCGGGGCGTGGAGCCCTGACCAGGCTGTGCCGCCCTTCGTGTCGCATGGGTGCTGGCCATGCGTGGCGGGCATCAGAGGAACTGTGCACATGCCCATCCAGGCTGAGTCGGAGGCCAGGGAGTTGGAGCCCTGGGGTGTGGGTGTGCACAGGGTACTGGCTTACTAGGTTGGGGCAGAGTCGGCCAGCATGCCCATGACAGCTCATCACTCTGCCCAAGAGGGTTAGAGACAGGCGGGGAGGCTTCGCTTCTCTGGGGTGACTCTGGGAAGCACGCTAATCACGAGAGAGATGTTTAAGAGGTACCTGTGTCAGGTGGGCTGGGCGGAGGGGACAGCCCCTCTCATGGCACCTGGAGCCAATGCTGTCGTCCTCCGGCCTCAGAAACACTGTGTTTCGGTCACCAGGGCCGAAAACCCTTGGCCTTGTCCCTCTTTTTCCATAGTTGGTTCTTGTCTCCTCCCGTCCTGCTGTCATCCGTCTTGCCTATCCTTGGTGTGACCTATCCTGAGCGCTCATCTGTGTATCCGACTGTCCACTAGGTGGTGAGTGTCTCAGGGATCCCAGGGTCTAAGTCACCTTTGTTCCTGAGGGTCCCCCATGCTGCTTCCTGCTCACCCCCTTCCTGGAGTCTGCTCCCTCCTTTGTCTGCCTAGGAAACTCCTCAGTCTTTGAGACCGGTTCAGAGAGGAAGCTTGGGTCCTTTCTCTGGCCCCCGGGCCCTACGCCTGTATGATTCTAGCTCTGGCATTGCATTTGTATTAGACTGTCATTCTTTGTTTACAGAGCGGCCTTCCCTAGACAACTTCATCCCCGTGTCTCCAGCTCAGTACAGTGCTCGGTACACAGGAGAAGTGCTAAGTAAATGTTGAGAGAAGGAAGGAACCTAATGGAGCGAAGGGATGGTCCAGTGCCGGAATTCAGAGATGCAAAGCTAATACATGATTCACTCAGAGAGCGCCATTCACGTGCTGAAAAGCACACATTTCTGCAGCTGAGGAGTCAGATGCTGGCGTGCACCGCCTTCCCCTCCCGGACGGTGTGCACTGCCTTCCCCTCCCAGACGGGGGGCTGAATAGTGGGCAGTGGGTGCTGGCGTGCACTGCCTTCCCCTCCCGGACGGG
>NW_020837985.1:14363044-14449432 GCF_003676395.1 Aethalodelphis obliquidens | reverse complement strand
CTGAGTGAGGTGCATCACTTCTCTTTAGTGGCTCCCTAGCTTCTCAGAGTAAAATCCAGAGCTCACCATTGCCTGAAAGGTTATCCATGACCTCCTCCCCCCAGCCCCAGCCCAGCTTGTTTTTGCTGTCGAAGGAACGAGGCAGGCACACTTCTGCCTTGCTGCCCTCACACAGGCTGTTCCCTTTTTCTGAAATGCTCTTCCCCTGGGCATCCACATGGCTAATGCCCTCACCTCCTCAAGTCTTTGCTGAAATGTAAGCTTCTCCGTGAACAAGGCGTATCCTGAGCCTTCACGCCCCTCTCCTCCTGCCCCCTGCCCCCGCGGCCCACCCCCTGCTTTGCCCCACTGTCTCTTCCTTCCACGCACTTTCAGTCGCCCATGTGCTGTATGACATGCTTATCTGTTACGTCTGTTGTTCACTGTTTTGCTCTCCTTGCTTGAAGTTACGTTTCTTGGGAATGGGGGGCAGCGAGTCTTCGTTTGGCATATCATACCCTTCCTCCTGATGAGTGTCTGGAAGTTCTTTTGTGTTTGTCTTGTCTTCTTCCATGCCGGGGAAGAAGTGCCGCGGGGTTTCTTGGGGGCCTGTCTGGAGGCCTTAAGGGGACGCCGAGCTCATCAGGAGTGGCCCCCCTCCCTCCTGCCTCTCTCCTTTCCTTTCATCTCTGTTCCCTCTTTCTCTATTTGGAAACTGTTGCTTGATAAAGATTCACCTTTTCATTAATGTAGCTATTTCAGAATGACAGCCAGTCGTCAGATTTCCGACAGGTGCCCTGCAGAGCAGCTGGAAGAGCCTTGCGCTTCTGTTGGCTGCCTTGCTGTTCTCTGCCCCGGCCTCACCCGTTGTGCCGCACGGCCAACACGCCTTCCAGGCCCGGTGCTCAGAGCTGGAAGAGATGCAGATGTGGTAAAGACCAGGGCTTGTTCTTGAGGAGTTCCCTTCCCTTCCTACACGCCTGTCAGGTCACCAGCACACGCCAGGCGTGGGGACGGAGGGTGCACAGCCGAGCTGGGTGGCTCTGGGCAGGCGTCCGCCGGAGCAGCCCTTCCTTTGCACCTCTCGGATGTGGTCGTGGTGGGAGCTGGGAGGGGAACGCTGGCTCCAGGCCTGGAGTGAGGGCGCGTGGCCTCGGAGCCGGCCTGACCTGCCCATACCGTGTCCTTGCCCGAGCCCTGTCCACTGCTGGTGGAGGCCGAGCCCCGCGTGTCCTCTGTGTAGCAGAGATGACACCCCGGGGCCCGGGCCAGGCCTAGCGGTGCTGGGCGGCCACCCCCTGCATGTAGCAAACACGCCCAGTCACGGCTCTCGGGTCACCGTGGTCCTCCCAGCTGGACAGTGTGGTGGGGAGTGACAGGCCGGTCCACAGGGTGACCTGGCCCGGAGATGACGGACCAGAACGTGCCCGGTGGTGGGAGCGGGGACGAGCAGCTGGGCTGCGCACGAGGGGCCGCGCCGAAGCCAGGGTCAGTGTGGAGCCTGTGCTGGCTGGCTTCATGGTCTGTACAGACATGGGCTCCGGGCTGGGGGGTGTGGAGGAAAGCCGGCACCGTGAGGATGGCTGAGGGTCTGGACAGGGGGTGGCCGTCCCGGTTGGGACTCCGACTGCAGGCTTCGGGTCACTGCCAGGCCGCCTTGGGCAGGCGCCTTTGTCCCTGGAGGGCGCGGCGTCCATGTCTGCCCGATGAGCAGGTGGGGTCGGCCTCCCAAGTCTGTGCGGCTTTAGTTCTTCCGTCCGAAGCCTGGCTACTGGCTGCTGGGCTTGTTCTTCAGGTGACAGTGACGTGCCGGTGAGGAACGTGGGCTGAGCTCACGGGGCCCCGGAGTGACTTCCTGCCCAGACTCTACCTCGGGGAGTGAGAAGGACACGGATCTGTGCCGGGGCGTGTGAGAGGTGCTGCCACAGAGGCAGCGGGGCGCGCTCCTCGCCCAGACTCGGGAGGTTCAGACGGCCAGGGTTTGCAGGGTCTGGGCATGGCTTGCATGTGGGCTGATGAGAGAGAAGGGTGAGCCGGAGGACATTTGGAAAAGCTCATCGTCTCCATGATGAAAGCAGCGGTAATCACCCGACAGGTGCCGCACAGGCAATGCAATGAGTACTGTACGCACACCGCCTAAGTTGATTCCTGATGATCTAAGTGTCCTAATCCCATTTAACAGATTAGGGACATAAGGCTTAGGAGTTTAAGTAATCTACCCGAGTTCCCATGACTGCTAAGTGGCAGAACCAAGAACTTTTGACTCTAAATCCCTTACACTCGATGTTCATATACAAAACCAAAAACATGAAAAATATAGAAATACGTTGCAAAGTCACCATTGTTTCCAGCAGCCAGAGATGATCCCATTTTGGGGTATTTGCTCTTCGTCACCCCTCCTTTGCTGAAAGGAAGGCAGTGGTCTCTTTGGGTTGGGGTGGGGTGGGGTGGGAAAGGGATGTGCTCGTGATGCCGTGGTGGGGGGTGCCCAGCCTCTCAGAGGGTGTGCGTCTCGCTTGTGGAAGGAGATCGGGATGCTTTAGCGGATCAAGTACTGAATAGTCGGTGGCAGAGGGACTGCTGGTAGCAGGGCCTCTGACACCGGTTAGGTGCTCGATGAACAGTGCTCCCGTTATTAACGTGGTAAAGAAGCATCTGATGAGTCTTGGGGGCTTTGCTGAGGGGCAGGAGGCCGGAGCGGGGAGGCCCCACTGGACGGAGGAGAGGGCCGAGCCCTGGCAGGTGGGCTGCGCGGAGGCCGGCTCAGGGTCGTGGGTCTGAGTCGTAGGGTAGCTTGTGGGGCTGGCAGGAGGCGGGTCTGTGGGCCAGGACGGGCCAGACCTCTGAAGGCCTTGAAAGCCATGCTGGGGGGGGTCAGCCTCTGTCCCGAGGCTGTGGAGGGCCACTGACAGAGAAGGAGAGACTGCGGGTCAAGCAGTCCCGGGCTGAGAGCAGTGTGTAATTCTCTGTTATTTTTGTAACTGAACCGCAGCGGGCGGGACAGCAGATCAGAACCCTTTGAAGCCGACTTCAGAGGTCCCTCGTGCCCTGCTTCGCTGCGGCCTGCCTCACGTCTTTCATCTCTACGCTTATCTACATCACGGCAGTTAATTTTCTCCCCCAATAGTAACTCTGCCCATAACTTTATAATGCGATGTTCCGTTGTCTCCCAAAGGAAGCCTGCTGGTTTCTGCAGGTGACACCGTTGGTAGTAACATTTCGGCGCCCAAAAAGCAGAGGCAGCAGAGTGGCTGCCCAGAGGCGAGTGATGCTAAAAGGGGCCTCCTTTGAGCAAACTCGGTGAGAAGCCCCGGCAGACTGTCTGCCTCTATCTGCTCGGTGCCGCGGGC
The DNA here is from genome assembly GCF_003676395.1 of Aethalodelphis obliquidens. Lineage (NCBI taxonomy): Eukaryota > Metazoa > Chordata > Mammalia > Artiodactyla > Delphinidae > Aethalodelphis > Aethalodelphis obliquidens. The sequence continues at coordinate 14,446,103 of NW_020837985.1, read as the reverse complement.
GCCCTCCGCCCCACTTGGCCTCGCTGGTCCGTGCTGCCGTCTCCCCTTCCACGCCGTTTGTTCAGCATTGGCCCCAGGGTTGTGAAGCCGGCAGGGCTGTCACACGTGACGGGGCGCTGACAAGTGGACAGACTCACAGGGGTTGCAGGGCGAGTGACAGGAGAGGGGGCGCCGGGGCTGAGGGCGGGGGCCGGGCACCTGGGCCGCCACCAGGTGCTTCACCGCGGTGCCTGGTCTTCAGTCCGAAGGAACGTCGGCTCTTACCTGGCATTTCAGCGTTAATGACTTATCCCTGTATATTCATGCTTTGTTCCTTCTCCCTCCGTGCTGTCTTCTGTCCAGCCTTGAAGCCTGGCTCAGCTTCTCAGGCTCCGGGACTCCATCCCCTCAGCACTGGGGGAGCTGGCAGCTCTGGGCAGAGCCTCACCGGCCCGGCTCTCAGAGGCCAGTGGGCTACTGCGCCGCACAAGGGGGTTTTGTGTACATGCGCCCTTCCCCTCCCCACCCACACCGCCTTCAGGGCCCGCCCCCGTGAGCAGCTGGTGGGGAGCAGCCTGGCAGCAGAGCTGGGCCGCTGCAATGCCTGGCTGTGGGCTCCCTGGGGGGGGCTGTCTGCTGCGCCTCGCTCCGAGCGGACCAGACACCTGGGGGGCTGAGACGGGGCTTGGAGGGATGCTGTGGGCTCGGTCCTGGTGGTCGTTCCCTCACTGTGTTTCAGAGGGTCGTCAGCCCCACTTGGGATTAGCTGTATTAACCTAAAGAAAACCACCGCGGCCCAAGTAGAGTGAAATTGTGTCAGCTTGAGTGCGCTCCCTGTACAGCCTCGTGTGGCTCAGTGCGGGTCCACCCGAGAGGGGGTCTCAGGAGGTCTCCTCATTCCCCCCCTGCTTTGAGGTCGCGGCAGTTTTATCCCCATCGTATCCCTGCAGAGGCGTCAGGAAGGAGCTGAACGCGGGCAGGCTCACGGCCCTTGACCCGCCGCTCTGACACCCAGAAAGGGCGCAGAGAGAGGTGTTTTCGTGCAGAGGGCTCCAACCTATTGGCTAGTGAAACCTGCCCTGAATTCGTGTGAGACCGTTTAACGCCTGTCTTTCCTTCACTCAGTAGCCGACTATTTGCGGATTTTCCTGCGGACTTATCGTGTCTGGTTACAGGGTGCTGCCTAGTAAGTGGTGTGTGTACCCCATGGCCTTTCTAAACCTGAGAAGTCTCTGCTCTGGAAAGCCCCTGGCCCCAGGGGCCCTGGGCCAGTGCCTTTCTAGCTTCCGACATAGAGAAGCTGGCACGGAAGGAAGGGGGAGCAGAGGAGAGAGACGAGTGATGCGGGCGAAATGCTTCAGGAGGCCACGGGGGCTGACACGCACACGCGGGGAGTGTGGTCTCCAAGAGCCACCGGGATGCCTCTGCCCTCCTAAGAGAGGGCAGGGCAGCTGAGGGTTGCAGTGCAGGGACAGAGGGGTTATTGGTGGGAAGACACGTCACTCTCAGCCTCTCTGCTCTTCACTCTGTCTCCCTTTGTCTTTCTCCCCCTGTCTTCTCTCCCCCAGCTCTAAGCACTCTCTCTTGCCTTCTCTTCCTCTCTTCTCTCCCACCTTCCCTCCCCCTTGCCCCCCACACTCTGAGCCCCTGTTGCGCTTGCCTGACGCGAGCGCACCTGAGAGTCTGCGTGCCCCCCTCGGCCCCCTTACCAGCTACCTCTCTAACACATCGTCCGTCTAAGCCGTGGTTAGGTCACGGCTGAGTTTGGCTGCATCCGTTTAGTCTAAAAGCAGAGGGGAGCTCTGCAGCCTGGCAGGTCATCTCATGCTTCTGGCAGCGGGGGCGTCATGGGTGAAACTGGAGTCTGAGGGTTGCCCCTGTGAGCCTGGGCGGCCTCCTCTTCCAGACACTGCAGCACTTCCCAGGGCGGTGCGGGGAGGGAGCTGTAATGCAGCAGCTTTGGGAGAGAGTTCTGGTAGCACTTTGAAAAAGAAATGTTTATTTTTAACAGTGAATCAGAGGAATAAAAGGCGGTTCATTGACAGAGACAGGCTGGGCTCCCACGTGGAGAGCGCCAGTCGAGGTCATCGTTACCCAGAGCAGCGCTCTCCTCTCCGCTGTGCGGCTCGGGGTGGGTCTCAGTGGGACCTCGTGGTGAAGGACCTACCCCTTTCCTCTCTAAGTGGACCGGAAACAGGAGAGAGGTGTTTGCTTTGAAACAGAGCAGAGTTGTCACCCAGTGAAATCAGAAGCCCTGTGCTTCCCTGGGCACGTCTGCATCCACGGAGTGCTTGGCCAGGTGAGCCCATGGAGCTGCCCTGGTGCTTGCATTCAAGGGACTCGGTGATTCTCACTTTACAACATAAAGACCTTCTGCGTGGAAGAGAAAGGATGGTTTATTTAAAGAGAGATTTTCTTAGAACGTTGAAGGTAGAAGTTGAAATTTGTATTTTGTACTAATGGTACAGTCCTAGTGGGTTTCGTACTTAAAGAAAATCTAAACAGCAGCATCCTTTCTGCAAACAAAATATGCAGAGGGAACCTGAGGTGTAAACAGTCACGGCTGGCGTCGCCCACTAGAGGTGGGTGTGTGGGTTGTGGAAGAGGCTTCATCGCGGGCCCGATTGTTCTGAGCCAGCACCAGCGCCACCAGACGGGGGAGCCCCGTCTTCTAGAAGTCGCAGGCCTTTAAAGGGAAACATGGCTCAGTCTCTCCATGTCTCTCTCTGTCCGGTGTCCATATTTTGTGGATGACTCAGCTGCAGGTCCTGCCGATGCAGAGCCAGCGCAGTGAGGAGATCGAGAGCACGGCCTTTAGAGCCCAGCCCGGGCCTGACCCCAGCCCTGGCCTGACCCCGGCCCTGTCATCCGGGCAAATGACAGAACCTCTCCAGGTGTCTGTTTCCTGTCTATCAAATAGGAGTAACGACCCTAATAGAGGGCTTAGCACCGCGCTTGGCACTGAAGCATGCTTGGTGAGCGCTCCAAGATGAGGAGGGTGTCGCCCAGACCCAGTGTGCTCAGGGGGGAGCAGGTCGTCTGGCTGAGAACAGGCCAGAGTTCCCTGGACCCTGGGCACCAGCTGGAGCCTTATGGGGACCCAGTCCTGCTGAACAGGCAGGGAGCAGCCCCAGTAGAGCTCAGAAGGCAGGGTCAGCCCTGGTGATGAGATACATTCGGATTTTCATGTTGGCCTTTGGGAAAGATAGGTCGGACCAGGCATTCATGGCTTGGATGCAGTGCTGCAGGCCACTTGGGAGGCTTCTAGACAACAGGAGAGGAGCATGATCTCAGCAAGCTCCCCACCGAGTAGCCACCACACGGGATTAAAGCTGCTAAATCAGAGGGGGTCTGAAAGCGAGCGTACCAACGATACTGCTTTTACCTTATCCATTTGAAGTTTTTAGTGGACAGTTTTATGTTTATGGAGATGTGTTTTCATTATAATAGCATAACAAGTTTACTCTAGAAAATGTTAAAAAGAGTAAAATGTTGGAGGAAAAAATCAATCATGGTTCTACCGCCCAGAGTCGATCACTGTTTTTTTTTTTTAAATTAAACTTTTTATCTTGAGACAGCTGTAGATTCACATGCAGTTGTAGGAAGTAGTACAAAGCGATCCGTGCATCCTTCACCCAGCCTCCCCCAGGGGCGACATATTGCAGAGCTGTGGTACAGTATCACAGCCTGGGTACTGGCATCGTGGTGCAGTCAGGAGACAACAGAGCCGCCACCCCGAGAATGCCTCATGGTGTCCTTTTAGAGCCGCACCCGCCAGCTTTTCCGTAGCCCCTAGGATCCACTGTTCTGTTCTCCATTTCACGAGTGTCATGTAAATACACCATACAGGCCTCTTGGGTTGGCTTTTTTCACTCACATAATTCTGTGCAGAGTCATCCAGGTTGCTGGGTTCGTTCAGTAGTTCATTCCTTTTCATGGCTGACTATTATTCCGTAGAACGGATGTACCACTGTTAGTTTAACCATTTACCCACTGAAGGACGTGTAGCTTGTTTCCAGTTTGGGGCTATTATGAATAAAGCTGACAGAAAATTTCATGTACGGGTTTCTGTGTGAGCATAGGTCTTCATTTCTCCGGGGAAAATAAGCAGGAGTGCAATTGCTGGGGAATATGGTCATGGCATGTTTAGTTTACCAGCAAAAAAAAAAAAAAAAAAAAAACTGTCAAAATGTTTTCCAGAGCGGCTGTTCCATTTCATATCCCCCCAGCAATCTCTGAGTGATGCAGTTTTCCCTCATCCTCAGGAAAATTTGATTCCATCACCGTTTTTATTCTCTTTCCTACACACTATTGTAACAACACAGCCACCATTTATCAAGTGCCTACTATATGACAGATGCTGTTCTAAGCTTTTCATTAGAACAACTCGCAGGGAGGGTTTACTCTTCCCCATTTTACACACGTGGAATCTGACGATCAGATAAGTTTGAGAGGCTGGACACTAAGCTGGCACGGCTAGTAAATGGCAGAGGTCAGATGTGAGCCCCTGCCCGTCAGATGCTGTGGTGCTTGCTCTTTCCATTTGCCAAGGTTTATGGAGGTTTTTGTGTCCTGGCTTCTCCACTCGGTTAGTACCTTTCAGTCAACAGCATTGTCATGGTCATTTTAATGGCTATATGATACTCTATTGCACAGTGTTACCAGAATATTCTAAATATTTTTTCCAAGCATTGGATGTTTAGGTACTGACCTTTTTATTGTTAATTTTTTAAATTGAAGTATAATTGGTTTACGATATTGTGTTAGTTTCTGGTGTATAGCAAAGTGATTCAGTTATACATATATATATTCTATTTCAGATTCTTTTCCATTATAGGTTATTACAAGATATTGAGTATAGTTCCCTGTGCTGTCTGTCCAGTAGGACCTTGTTGTTTATCTGTTTTATATGTAGGGGTGTGTATCTGTTAATCCCAAACTTCTAATTTACCCCTCCCTCCCTTTCCCCTTTTGGTAACCGTAAGTTTGCCAAACTTGTGGTTACCTTGTATTGTTAATTTAATAGACACTGTTGTGATAAATATTTATCTCCTTGGAAAGATTTTTTCCGAATTCCAGATCATATTCTTAGGAGAGATTCCCAGAAGTAGAATTGCTTTGTCAAAAGATGTGAACGTTTGACAGTTCCTTGTTATCTGCTGTCAAATTGCTTTCCAGCAGGGCTGTCCCACTTTATCAGCACCAGCTGTATGGGAGGCTGCCTACCGTACCCCATGCTCCGTAGCAGTGGACGTTCTCGTTGTTATGACCTCAAACCCATGTGAGCTTAACTGAAACATATTTGGACCTGCGCTCATGTGATCTCAAAGCAAATCAGAGCATTTTGATTTGTTTAACAAGTGCGTTCTTTCTTTTCCTTTTAACAGTCTTTTGCAAAAGCTTTATTTCTAGCAGAAAAGTTAATTTGAACATCAGACTGGAAAAAAATGAAGTTAATAACAGTTTGTCAAGCACTGGCCTATTCAAAGCAGTATGTTCAAGTAGAACAGTTTATAATCCTTAACTTCTTAACCCCCTTTCTTTTGTGTATCTGTCACCACCTTAATGTTAATTAGGTTGTTAAAATGCATGAAAGCATCAAGCCCTGTAACGCTCTCCTCTTGGTCTCACCTGCCTTCATTATTCGGCAAATCAGAATGCTCTCTCTGCCAGAGCTTTCAGGGCATCTTGTCACCACGCAGCCTGGGAGCCGCCTCCATTGAGGCAGCCCTGTGTGGAGGAAAACAGTGATGCCCTGGTTCATTCAGGACGTCTTTCATCCAGAGAAGACACACTGCTGTCTAATGTGACGTGTTAGATTCTTTCTTCCTTTGAATCCTGAGAAAAAGATTGCTCCTGGGACCGGGTCATAGGGACACGTGGTGTTCGTGTAGCTGTTGGGTCTGATAACAGAAACAGGAGGCTTTCATGTGAGCTGGATATAAACTCAAATTTCAGATAAGGGAGAAATGGGTCACCGGATTTTAAAGCTTTTCCTTCCACTGACAGCATCTTTCCCTTGTTAAGCATTCTTCAGTTTCGTTTAGTTTCTGGGCTCGTTGTGAGGACGTGCTGTGCGTTAGAGAAAGCTGGGCCCTGAGCAGTACAGGGTGAACAGTGGCGCCTGTGGTCCCTGGGGAGAGGCAGAGCTGTTGCCGGATACCTGGTAAATTCAGTAAGCGCTGTAAGAAACATTGATGGAGTTCCTCCTCGGGGCCAGGCCTTGGCTTGGGTGTCAAGGATGGAGAGAAGCAGGGAGATGTGCGCGGACTGGGGGATAGGCAGCTGGTCTGGCCGGTCTAATGATACGTTTATGACCCCGACCACTTAGGATGTTTGTAGTGGACAACTTTACATTTATTTTCATTATAATAGAACATTGACTGAACACGTGCGTATGGCCATCTTTCCCAAACCAAAAAAAAAAAAAAAAAGGGGTGGAGGCGGGACGCCCAGGAAGGAGTTTTCCCTGATTTGTGTCTTTATGTAGAATATCTTACAGCAGCATCAAGCGTGCATTTTTGAACGCGTTGATTTTCTTCTTCACCTTGACCGTGTCGGAGTGAACCCAGGATAGGGGAGAGGAGGTCTGGGCAGTCTTCTCAGAGGAGGGCACTGAAGCGGGCTTTGAGGGAGGAGGATTGAATAGCTGGCCATGTGGGTGTCAGGGGAGCAGCAGGTGGGAGCAGCAGCGTGGGGGGCTGTGCCCCAGGGGAGGCAAGCGGTCCGTCCGTCCGCTGGAGAGGCATTTGGGAACAGATGGCGAGGGGCAGTTCCATCTCGATGTTAATCTTGCTGCGCGGTTACCTTCTCTGAGAAACCCCCAGTCACACCCGCAGAGCCAACAGGTGCCTTCCTGGAGGAAGCGGCTTTCCCGGCTGGAAGCGCACAGGAGTCTGGGATGTGACCGTGGACACAGTGGGCCCATTGCAATACCTTCCCCCTGGCCCAACGTGAGGACCTCAGGAGGTGATGGTTGTGGAGCACCTTGGACTTTCTTGTTTGGTGCCTGTTTTGTGGGGGGACGTAGGACTCTTGGCAGGGTCGACAGTCACACGCACATAACTCATCTATCTCCGGCCACTGCACCGGAAATCACAGTCAGGCTTCCTGGTTGTTTGTATTCTTTTGTATTTTTCAGCCTGTCTGTTCTGAATTGCACGTGGAAGGCAAGTTAACTAGCGTGGTTTCAAATCTGCCAACGCTGAGTGTGGAGTGACAAGGAGAACTATTAAGGGCCCGTGCTTGGCACCACTGAGGGCTGGCTCATTGTCAAAACCCTTATTTTGGACCATTGATGTACTTTATTTTCATGGATTGTCTGGCGGCACTTCCATTTCTGGGAATTTGGCCTTTTGGTGAAATAGAATTGATCATTACAGGGAGAGGCTTCTTAAAGCAAAAGTTTGACACGTGCAACAACATCTGACCAGATGAAAGTGGTACCTTTGTGCTGCGATGTGTGTGTAGGCTTTGTGGTTACCTGTCATGATAAAGGGGCGAGGTGGTGTATCCTCGGTCCCCTGGTCTCGGGGACAACCTGTGATCTGAGGTCCCCGCACACAGGCTGCCGCCCCCTGGGCTCTCCTTCACGCTGGGTCTCCCTCACTTCTCTGGGGCTCCTGAGGTTAAACAAGAGGTTAAAGAATTTGCCAAATTCACGCGCCTCGTAAGGAGCAGAACCAGGATTTGAACCAGGTCTGGCCACACACAGCCTGAACTCTTCGCGGGTTCTTTTTTGTCCCTTTTGGCGTCCAAGGCTGAAGAGCTGGACGGTTGCTCTGGGGACCGTGGCGCTGACTTGAGTGTTTGGAGTGTCCTGAGCGATCGTGGGGCAGGCCTCCTGCTGACTGCCGGGGGCCGGGGTGTGGTAGCTCATCTGGTTTGGGGCCCGGCTTCGGAACCTGGGGCTCTGTCTCGCATGTGCCTGGAGGGCCGTCCTCTCCACTCCTAGACGGGCTCCGCGGGGGGCTGCGCGCTCTCCACCCTGAGCTGCCTCCTCTTAACGGGGGCTCAGTTGCTGGATCACACCACCGTGTCCTGTGATTCGGGGCTTTGCCCAGGTGGCGACCATTCCTGGGGGAATTGCCTCTCCCCACCCAGGAAGCTCTTTCCTGTCATTGAAACCTCGTGCCAGCCGTTGTCCCACCTCCAAGCCCTCCGTGACCCCAGCCCTTCCCCCACTGAGACCTCGCCCCCATCCACTGCTGCTGTCACCCCTCCTTCCCCGCCATGGCCGAGATTTGGGGTGGGGGGGTGACAGAGTGCTGGAGGGCCTGGGTGGGGGTCGAACTGGCCAGTTTCGTGCCATGCAGCCTGAGTACGAGTGGCGTCTTCCCCACGGCGTCCGGGGAGCCACTGCCGTGAAGGGTCTAGCACTTTTGCAGTTTTCTTCTTGCCTTTTGCTAAATATAATTGTGAAAAATTGTTTTAAAATTCCATAAAACTTTGTACTTTTGCAAGTGACCATGTAGAGAGATTTGAAAGCAGAGAAAGCAATAAGGAAACGCTTTGGAATAGGTTCTCCTTGGCTGTAGGCTGATTGCGGGACAGTGTTTTTCTTTCTCTGAGAGCAGTTTCCAATTAAATGGAGAGAAACCGCATGCTTTGAAGACATTCTGTGTCAGTGTTTCGACCAGTGTTACTGGGTTTTCATATGCTTCGTATCTAGTTATTTTAACTCCATGACAGATGAGGATAAAACATTCACTGTTCTGATGAAAACTGTGTGTTTCTGTAAGGACCACGATAATTGCACAGGTCGGGCTTTTCTCTCCCCATCCGAGGCTGTCACTGGACTTGTCTCCTGTCTCTCCGGGTTTCCCTTCCCCTGGCCTTCAGTCTTACTGCAGCTCTGCTGCCTCTCAGTTTTCTGCACGGTAACTCCTCTGCCTGCCTTAGGAGTTTTGACAAAATGATACATGTAACCACCACCACCAAAATTAAGGTGCAGAACAGTCCCTTTTCCCTAAAACGTCCCCTCATGCTCCCTTGTAGGCAGGCCTGCTCCCTGTGCCACACCCTTGGCAACCACTGATCGGTTTTGTTTTTCCTGAATGTCTCCTGAGCACATGGAACCATAAAGTATGTAGCCTTTGCCGTCAGGCTTCTTTCACGTGGCGTGATGCGTTTGAGATTCATTCATGGTGTTGAGTGTATTGGTAATCTGGTCCTTTTGCTTGAAGAATAGCGTTGCATTGTCTGGATGTACTACAGTTTGCTTAGCCGTCACCAGCTGAAGAACATTTGGTTTGTTTCCGGTTTCTGGTAGTTATGAATAAAGCTGCTTATAAACTTTCTATTATAGTTTTTGTGTGAACATGTTTTCATTGCTCTTGGGGAAGTACCTAGGAGTGGGGTTGCTGGGTCACATGGCAAGTGCATGTTTATCCTTTATGAGAAATTGCCCACCTGGTTTCCAGCGGCTGCACCATTCTGGCATTCCCGCCAGCAGCAAACGAGAGCTCTCGGGGCTCTGCACCCTTGCCAGCCCTCAGTCTTCCAAGTTCTGTTCGTTTTCCAGTGATTCTAATGGGTGCGTGGTTTTAATTTGTATTTCCCAGTTACTAATAACGTTAAACACGTTTTCATTTGCTTATTTACCACCAGTATGTCTTCTTTGGTAAGAAATAGGTTGCCTATTTTCATATTATTGAGTTCTGAGAGTTTTTTATGTACTTTTGGACACAAAACCTTTACCAGATGTGTGCTTTATAAATACCATCTTCCCTTCTGTTATTTGGTGTTTTTAATTTTCTTAAGTGTCTTTTAAAGATTAGAAGTCTAATATTTTGATGGAGTAAAATTTACCTATTTTGTTTTCTTTTGTGGATCATGATTTTGGGGCTGAATTCAACAAACCTTTGCCTAATCCAAGGTAACAAACATTTTCTCTCATGTTTTCTTCTGAAACTTTTGGAGTTCTAGGTTTTATGTGAGCACCATGATTAATTTTGGTTTTATTTTCTCTTCTTATGGAAGGGATGAGTTGAGACTGACAGACCGGTCAGTGTATGAATGTCCAGTCGCTCCAGCAACGTTTGTTTAAAAGGCTTTTCTTTCGCTGTTGAATTGCCTCTACACCTTTGTTGAAAAGCAGTTGGCTGACGGGTGTGGGTCTGTCTCTGGACTCTCTTCTGTTTTGGTGATTTAATGTGTCTCTTGCGCCATGTGTCTTGATTATAGCAGCTTTAGAGTAAGTCTGGAAACCAGGTAGTGTGAGTCTTCCAACTCCTTTCTCAAAATGTTTTTCTGTTCTCATTCCTTTGCCTTTCCATATCACTTTTAGAATCAACTCATTGATGCCTACCAAGTATCCTGCCGGAACTGTGACTGTTGCAGGCATCTATAGATAAATTTGGGGAAAACTGATGTCTTAACTCTACCGAGTGCGTCAGTGAAAAAGGATTCTGCTTTTCCCATTGAATCACTTTGTTCTTTTCAAAAATCATGAGTTGGAATCTGGCTCAATCACTTAGTAACTGTATCAGCTTAGAAAAGCTGCACCGTTCATCGGAGCCTCAGTTGCTTCATCTGTCAACTGGAGGAAAAAAATCCTTACTTGCATTTTAGGATGGTTGTGAGGATGCAGTGGGATCATATGGGCAAGGCAGCTGGTGTGGAAGCTGCGGCCCCGATGGAGCCCGTGCGCTGGGACCTGCTCTGGGGCAGGAGCTCTGTTCACGTTTCTCCAGCACGTTTGCCACCGAGGCCCGCCCATCTTTTTAAAGTCTCATTGTAATTACTAATTGTTCCGATTATTCAAAGAAAAACTCACATATCTTTGAGCCATCATTACATATGTATGTCTGTGTGTATTATGTATGTGCCTACGTATGTATGATGCATGGATTCTTCATGCATGTGTATATGTATATATCAGGCATGTGCACACACTTTAGGCATGTATATACTTATGCGTGTGTATGTGTATGATGTATGCATTAGGCATGTATATGTATTTTGTATGTATGCACGTGTGTATGTATAGTCTTTAAAATGTTAGGTCCAGTGCTGGCAACAGTATGTGGAGACTGGTATATTAACATGTTTCTGTTGTCAGTGTAAGTTGGTACAATCTCTTAAGAAGAAGGCCACATGTCAGTACATATAGTCTGTGCTATGGTGATGACCCTGTCTTTTGCCTCTCTCTTCATATAATTCAGAACTGTGGGAAAAGGCATGCACGAAGATGTTGTCCCAAGCTTTATCTGTATTAGCAAATGTGAGAACAACTTGAACGCCCACCGACAGGGGACGTTTTTGGTGGTTTCTGGTCCATTTAGGTAATGGTATATGATATGGGCATTAGAAGGTAGATGCATGTGAGTTACCGAAGTTCACTGAGGTTATGTCCATTTATAAGTTGTGTGTGTGTGGACACGGCCCAGAGGGGACTAACCACAGGAGAGTAATAGTGAGGCCATTTCAGACCGCTTTGCCGAGGCTGGTGCTCTACCCACGTCCACCAGATATCCTCACCCCAGCCCTTCAAGGTGGGTAGCACGATCCTTTCTTTTCAGAGGAATGGACTGAGGCCTTGAGTTGTGAATGTGCCCTGGCTGTGTGGGCAGTGGACCTTGACTGAGGTCTGACTTTGGATTCTGGGCCCTCTGCACCAGTGCTGTACTGGGTGGTGCTGGTAGAATAGCAAGATTGGGCTGCATTTTTATTTCTTCTGTACAATTAAGTGATTCTGCTGTTATGCTCACATTCTTTAAAAGTTAAGTGAGCCCAGCGGCTTCAGGAGGGGAATCGGGGGCTCTATCTTCATAGGCGTAACTATATTCAAAGCTAGGGGCTGGCAGCCATTCTGTGTGTGCTGGGCCCGGACTCTGCAATGGCCAGTTGGCTTGTGCACTTCAGAAAGGAATATTTTCTGACATCATTTTAAAGTCTTGTTTTCCTTCTAGTGTTTTTTTAATCCTCAATATATTGTGAATGCAAGGGAAATTCAAGGATGAATCACTTAATATAGTAACGCAGATAAAATAATCATATTTACATTGACAGTGGAAAGGTTCATGCATAATTCAGGTAGTTAATACTCGCTGATTTAATTTACTAGGCAACGCGGTATTGCTGTGCCAGACGCAGCGTCGCTATTTGTTATGAAGGATCGAACAAGTGTCCAGAGCAGCGCCGTTTGCGGTAAACTGATTAGGCTTTGATGGCTGCCTGCAAAATACAAATGGACTAATTAAGGTGTTTTGATTCAAGAGTTTCATAATACAGCTGATCACCCATTCTCGTTTTATCCATTAGCCTGGTTCCATTAGGTCAGCTGAGGTTGACATGTTCTTTTGAGTGAGGAATATTGTCGATGGAAATGTCCTTGAAAGTGAAAATTATTTAATTTATAATTATGTAAAATTTCCCAGTGAAAGTCTCTTCCAAATATAAAATTTTCTGTCCCTTGTGCATCTGCTCAGCAGGCTTTGCCGTGATGTGCGGTGACCGCAGCATCTCTTGCAGTCCCTGCGGGGGTTTGAGTAGGCTCCTTCTGGTTGCATTTGGTGTCTGTGACTGCAGGACCGCCCTCAGCCAGCAGAGAACAGGGCACAGGCTGTGTGCCTTCACTTGTGCTGTTTCTCTTGCCTGGAAAGCCACCTGTCCTCTCTCCATCCCCTGAGATGCCACCATTTCTTTCTTAAATGGCTCAAATGTCATTTCTCCATGAAGCCTTGCCTACTTTCCCAGACAGCTCTGTGCTATGACTGAGTGCCAGGTGCAGCACTGGAGGTTTAAAGATGAATCTGTCACAATCCTTGCTTGCAAGGAGCTCAGACATAGAAGGAGGCTGACAATTCCCATACAAGGTGGTGTACACACACACACACACACACACACACACACGTAATATTGGTAAGTGCCAAGTACAGGCAACCAAAAAAATAAATGGAGTGCATAAACACACATTTTACTTGCCTGATGAGAAAGCTCTCCCATATGTGCACACAAATACGCCTTCTTAGACATTCTATATGTGGATCCTGGTTCTGCTACTTGGTCAGTGTGATCCATGCCTCCCTCCTCCTTCCACATCCTTGAGAGCTTTGAAGATGGTGACCAAGCTTCCCTGGAATTCCCTCCTTCCTTCGTGTCAGCGTTTCCTGTTATCACATGGCTTCAGGCTTCTCACTGATTCTGTCCTTTCTCTGCATGGGCTCGGATTGGTCTGTGTCAATAGCATCTGCTTATTGAAAGAACAGAGAACTTTTGCATTTTATACTCACCTCCTTTAATGTACTGATGCCGTCCATTTACTTACTCTGTGACCTTGGTGAAGACTCTTTTTTTTCCGGATTTTCATCTGCAAAATGAAGACATTGGGAAGGAGGCCCTGCACGCGGCCTTCTAGCTCTTCCCGTTGCTTTACGTTAACCCACAGGCCTTGCCCTGTCCTCACCTCAGTGGACTGCGGACAGTAGTTTTCTCACGGAATTTGAGGGAAATCAGACGCGTGGTCTATTGCCAAGAGCCAAATTTGACAGTGAAAAAACTTAGAAGAGAAAGGTCTTTCCTAAGCCACTGCTTTTTTCTGAATGACTCCTCCATTCTGTTGAAAGGTTGTGAGACTAAAATGCTTCAAGGAGAAGAAATATTTTTACACTATTCAAGGTTCCTCTTACCTGTCCTTCTACATACATATTCCCCAGACTTCCACCTGGAGTCGTGAAGAGGGTGCCTGTCACCAGGTGGCTTGGATGGCCCGCGCAGGTGCCTTTCTTTCTCTGATAGCTTTCTTGCAAGCGCTCCATGGAGACGACAGAGCAGCCTGTCATCAGGCAAACCCGTGTGGGAAGTCGTCGGGTGTCGCCTGCCCCGTCATGGCTCCCTTAGGTTCTCTGTTCCCTTGTGTTGGTACCAGGGAGTTTTGATCTCTGTCTGCTTTTCACACTTTAAAAAAAACAACAAAGTGACTGTTCCCTAGATGTTGGTTTTATATGGGCTCTGCACATAGTAAATCCTTGGTAATTTAGTTGAGAATTGCATCGTGCACATAATGACTCATGGATTCATTCCATTTTCATTGACCACCCGTTCTGGTGGTAATTTTCTCAAGGAGACCACCTGTTTTCGGAAACTCGTGGGCCTCGCCCCAGCCCATACGAGTTCAGCTCAGCTCCCTGCAGGTCAGCATGTGTTCTCTTTGCGACCACGGGGCGTCACACTGAACACAGCGAGGTCACCTCATCGAGGAGCTCACAGCCGTCTGAGACCATTCCTGCCTCTTCAGTCTGTCCTCACCTAGGCCCAGGTCTCTTGTGGCTTAAAAAATGATCCTGCCTTCCCAGTACACCCAGTTGACTCTGTCTCTGAGCTGCCCCCTGTATCAGACCATCGCTCAATGAGTGCTTTCGTTTTACACTGGCTTTCTCTATTTGAAAAGGAGCCACAAGTTAAGTAATCAGAAAGCAACGCAAGTGAGCCAGGAGGCAAGGAACATTGATTCAAGGTGTGTTAACCATTCGCACGCCACTTCTTTCTTTTTATCACAGGGGGACGATATCTAACTGCTGAAATCACCAACCACTGCCTTGGCACAAGGTTGTGCACATTAGAAGGGAGAGATGACAGTTGTGTAAAGTAATGGAATCATTTCCTCCTGTGTGGGGAAGATGTGCCATCACTGTAGGGTCCACGGCAGACATTTCAGTGGGCTCCTATGGGTACAGGCCTTTACAGCCCTGCAGAAAGCGGGGAGTCTTCCATGTACCAGCAGGCACATCCAGACCATAACCTGATGTCCAAACCAGTCCCACTGAAACACTTTGTATAGATCCTGTTGCCCGGGGTTCAAGTTGTTGCCAAAATACATGGGGCAGTGTTTGCAAAAGTGCAGGACAAGCGTCTACAGTTTCTCTTCTCACCTAGCTTGCTGCCAGCCTTTTAACCGTCCAGTGTTCAGGCCCCTAGGACGTGTACGTCAGTTTTCCTGTGATCTTTCAACTCTCTCATTTGGCTGAGACCCTATGCTGAGCACAGAGGAAACTGACAAGTCAGACGTGGCTCTTGGCCTCCAGGAGCTCGGGGAGCCTGCGTGGAGAGCCCTCGGCCACAGGTAGCCTCTCATCCTGTGTCTTGTTTTCTTCACTTTTTTTCATCAACGCAAAAATGTCTTCTCGTCCCTCCGTATTTTTCTGCCCTTACTTCTTATTTTGCCATTATAATTGAAATCTCCAACTCATATTACACAGAATTCTAGGTATAGGTCAATAAATGTTACTTTGTAGAATGGGATAAACTAAAAGAAATGCTGACCATTTCACACAACCCATTATTGTGCAAACACGATGAGATGCTGTCTTTTAGGAAAGGGTCATGTGGTTTAGTGTGTACTTGGCACAGGAATTTGTTACTCCTGCCAGATATATCAGCTGAGTTGGGAAAATGGGCTGTTGGATTATGTCATAGAGAGGTCTGCTGTTAGGATGTGCAGAGTCACAAAACCACACTAGAGAAACGGTGACTGAAATGCACAGAGAAACAGGAATTCATTTTCCCCAGGAAAGGCCTCACTGAAGGACTGCCATTTCTCCTCAAAAAAGAGTAGAATTTTGGCTGGTAGAAAAGAAGGACATGGCATTAACAGAGGTGCAGAAGTGTGAACGTGGACCAGGATGCCGGGGTGTGCCTTGAGGGCAGGACGTGTGAGGGTAACCCAAAGGGTAACACCCCACCCTCCGGTTGCTTCCTCTTACGGAGACGTGAGATAATTCTTTGAAAGCAGAAATGTTTTTAGTTATTGTTAGTTCAGCGTCCTGATGAGATAAATCTTTTATGAAGAAAGTATGCACTGAACAGTCTAAATACTACTCAGGCATCATTTTTATCCAGTATCAAAATCTAAGTGTCCTTTATGGCCACTCTGCTTGTTCTGTGTTCATCCACCCATTCAACAGACATTTTTCCTGTACCTCCTCTGGCCGGGTAGGGTAGTTTCCCAGAGTTAAGTCACTGTGACTGACTCATGAAGGGTCTGTCAGAATTTACTAGATGGATATGTGAGGTGAGTGCATGATAAGCCAGAGGGCCACACGTACGAAAGAGTGTGAGTCAAACATACCATGTTTGCTGACGTGGAGAAGGACCTTGTTATGTTATGGCTGGGCCGCGGGGCGTACATGAGGCCAAATTAGGAAGAGCCTCGAAGACCCTCCATTCATTCCTCAGATGTTCACTGAGCACCGCTGCGTGCCAGGCACCGTTGTGAGTGTTCACTGAGTACCTCTGTGTACTGGGCACCCACGCGTGTATGTTGGGGCCGGGGCAGTGCACAGTGAGGTCCGTGTCCCCACGGCGTGGCCCCTGGCCACCGCCCTCCTCCCGGCCCTCCTGCCCTCCCACCCAGGCTCCTGGTCTAGTCAGCCTCGTACTCCTCTCGCTTTAGGCTGAGAGCATGTGCCGAACGCTTCCACTTCCTTCATCCTGCTGACGCCACCTGAGCCTTGAGAACCCAGCGCAGACACCCGTCTTCTGGGGCGGCTTCCCAGACTGGCTCCCCAGCGTGCCACCAGCCCCTCTCGGAGCGCCCCAAGCACTGTGCTCATCTGCTGCGTCCGTTTGCTTCTCCGATTCCCCCCCGCCCGTGACCGCGGGCTCCTTGAGGGCGGAGACCAGCCCTGTCTGTGTCCATAGCCCCAGCTCCTCGGAGGGCGACTGTGTGGACTAGGGGTCAGGATTGAAGCTGCGGCCCAGCGCCGAGAGGGCGGCCGGGAGCCCGCAGGAGCGGCCGAAACAGGCCGTCGGACCGTGTTCCTGTGGGCGACTTGCCCCGTCGCGGAGCTTGGGGACATTTGTGAATCGAGGGATTACACCAACTGCCTAACGCGACCGGATGGCAGCCTCGCGGTGTTTGAAATCTTCCGATGGCTCCCCAGTGCCCATAGATCTGGTTCTCCATTCTGGCTTCAAATCAGATCTGAAGCATCCGGGGATATTAAAAAAAAAAAATGCCCGCGTCTCATGCCAGGCTGGCCAAATCAGAATCTGAGGTGGGGTTTGTACAGTCTCCCAGGCAGTTTTAATGTGACTGACAAGCGTTGGCCTGTACCATGCGACCTCTCCCTTGCAAGGCCCTGTTTCTCAGACTGGCTCAACATTGGCACCACCTGGTGACCTTAAAAACTACCGACCCTGGGACCTTCCCGTAAATTCTGATTCAGTTGGTCTGGAATGTGGCCTGTGCATTGACTTTGTTGTTCCAAAGGCTCGCCAGGTGAACGCCAGCTTCTGCCATGATGGAGTTAATTGGTGGCAGGCTTGCCCTCCTGCTGTAAACCGCTAGGAAATTGGGGAAGAAAGGATTTAAATAACAGTTGTCAGACCACAGAAAGATGACAAAAAACCAGCACAGCGCTGTGTGACCCCTGAAGGAAGAGAAACAATGAGGTGAGCCCTCTGATTGCCTTGGCGTCCTGCCAAGGTGTGGGTAGCAGGAACTCAAGCCAGGAATATGGCAGCTTTGCTGAGCTGAGGGGATGCAGGTCAGTGTCTAGGAAGGCTGAGGTGGCTGAAACTGCGGGGCAGAGGACCAGGAAAGGATCTAGCAAAGAGAGAGCTCCAGATCTGCATAGGGGTCACCTTCAGCTCACTGCTGAACCCTAAGCCTTCCCCATGGAGGCAGAGACCCCCGGGAGCCAGGACAAGAACCACCAAGGCTGTGAGCTGCACGGCGCCACGGGCTCACTCTCGCATGGCTGGGGGCAGTCATGGTGAACACCTGCGGCTTCTCAGGCGGAGCCACCGCCAGGTGAGGGCCACCCCTCACGCCTCGAGACTTGCCCGAGAGAGCTGAAAAACAAGCCTGGGAAAGAGCAGGCTGAGCTCCTTCACCGCCAGCCGAAACCGGCTCCGACACTCTTGGAAGGAAGACGAGAGAGACGCAGACCTCCGGGTCTCAACACGAAACCCACCAACACCTGAAAAGAAGGAGAAACACAGGAAGCATCCCATGGAGAAGAGTCCGTGCCTTGCAACAGACTCGGAAATGATTAGGCTGTGAGCGTGTCAGCATACCCCGATGTGGCCACAGTTATTAGAGCTGTGCTCAAGGATTTAATGAAACATAGAGACAGAATGAGGAAAGAAACAAGAGAAAAAGAACAAATGGGAACTTTTATTGCTGAAAATACCATTGGAGTTGTTTGTAGAATACATAAATACATTATATAACTTAATAAAACCACCCAGTTAAAAAGGGTGCAAAAATTTGGCCCACCAAAAGAAGGTATATGAATGGCCAACACACCTGTGAAAAGGTGAGGACGATCATAAATTTTCGGGGGAATTAAAGGCGAAACCACCATGAGACACACCTGCACAACCGCTGCCCTGGATAGTCAGCGAGGAGTGGAGGAAATGAGACACGTGTGCTGCTGGGGACAGCGTAAAATGGTCCGTCCACTTTGCAGGACTGTTGGTGGTTTCTTTGCAAGTTAAACCTATAGTTCCCGTGCCAGGAAGCAGTCTTCCTACTCGGTACTTACCCAGGAGAAATGAAAACTTGTATCTCCGCAAGACTTACACGTGAGTGTTCATCGCATTTGTTCAGGACAACCCCAAACGGGAAATAACCCCTGTGTCCAACAGCACATAAATCGATGGTTGTAGGATTGTGGAGTACTCTTGGCGATAACAAGGAACAAGCTGCAACGCACGTAGAAACAGGAATGGGTTTCATTACGCCGCCAGACACAGAAAGTACATGCTGTGTGATTCCACTTGTGTGAATTTTAGAATAAGCAAACCCATCTAGGGTGGTAGAGAGCAGATCTCTGCTTTCCCGAGGGCTGGGAGCGCTGTGAACTGCCCGACAGGGGCAGAGAGGAACTTTGGAGGGGCGATGATGGACAAGCTTTATCTTTTTTGCTGTGTCAATTATCCGAGTGTATATTTGTCAGAACTCTTTGAACTTGACACTTGGATGGGTATAATCTGTCTTCTGGAGATGGTGCTTCGCCGCCATAGATTTAAGAAACGGCACCACTGCCCGCACAATGTCTGGGAGTATTCGGTCTGCAGCAGAGTTTGAGAGCTACTGCCTCGAAGGCCCTTCGTAATCTGGCCTCCGCCTGCCTCTCCATCTCAGTTCCTCCCTCTTTTTCCGTCTGTCGCTCTTTCTGCTCTGGCCGGAAGCCCGCCTGCTATGACAAGCGATTCTCCGATCGGGGCATCCCGTGTTTGCTTGCTTTGCCAAATGCAGTTCCGTTTGCCTGAAAAGTCTTTTCCCCACACCGTCTGCTTTCCCCCCAGCCCTTCGTGGAGACCCATTGCCGTCTCGCGTGTTTCCCCAGGGCCCTTCCTGCCTGGCTTGTCTCTGTGGTGTCTTCTCCTACCCTTCTGTGAGAACTTGTGGTTCCAGGCCCTGCCTTTCCATCCCTGTATCCTGGTGCACAGCTGGCCCGGAGCCAGAGGTGTCTAGTGAGCAGGAGATGCTGAATGAATGAACGAACGAACGAATGGATGGATGGATGGATGGATGGATGGATACATGGATGGTTGAAGGGATGAGGAAGCCTTCATGGAGGAAGCCAGGAAGATGGGGCTCAGAGAGGTGAGGGCAGCGTCCTGATGCAGGGAAAGAGGAAAGTCGGGAGGGAGTTGCAAGGCGGTTTCATCAGTGGGTTAATATTCGCATTTATTTGCCCTTGAGTTGACACTGAGCCCTGCGAATGTTTACAGGGCATTTGGAACGAGCCATAAAGTGACATCAGAGTGCACCAGCCCACCCCTCCCCGGCACCTTATATATTAAAGATTCTGAGAAGTGACGGGGGGAAAGGAAATTAATTTTCCATTGACACTGATTTTGATCTCAGCTCATTTGAGGGCTGACCCAGGAATCTTCTACAACCAAGCAGGGACAGCATCCCGGAGACTGGACCCCGTGAGCTGCCACATTTGCCAAGAATTTCCCGTATGTGCTGTGCTTAGGAAGACAAAAGCTGGCACACAGTGTGATGTGAGGCCGCCCACGGCCTGTGGGCCATGGACGTGGCCGCTCCAGGAGACGCGACGCTGCCCTGGACGCGGAGGGTCGGGGGAGACTCGCTTGCTGGCTCCCTCCACCCCAGCCCCCTGCCCCGCCTGTGGTTCGCTGCGCTCTTCCCAGGCGCCGGGCTAGGCTTGCTGCTCCCGCACGTGGGCCCCTAGACGTGACGCCGCCGGCCCAGCATGCCAGGCCCACCTCTCCACCAGGGGAAGCGGAGGCCAGAGCGGTTGAGAAGCTGACGCGCCGCATTCGCGTGGTGTGTGGGTGTGGGGCCCGCCGCCTCTGACCGTATTTAAGTGTCTTGAGTATCTGAGCGGTTGTGCTGCTTTGCTTCTCTGTGCTCCTTCTGACCCAGCCTCCTGCTTGAGATGATGTTTGTACCCGACAGCATTTAGAGAAATTATTTTTTGGTAAGAAAATTCTCTCAGTCTAAATGAGGGGGGCTAGATGTGAGTGCCCAGCAGACGGTTGTGGTTGTTTGTGTGTCCCTAGGGGAAATCTGGTGCAATGGAGACACACCTGGCGCTGCTGGGGCAGAGGTTGTTTCCAGCTCCAGCTGCAAGGACTTCGTACCTTGACCTTTGCAGATCTCTCTTCTCATCTATAAAAAGCAAATGTAATACAAATCTAGTAAGACTTCATGATAATCAAGTGAAAGCATGTGCGTAACCTTTCAGCAGGTGGGTGGGCTTCACATCACGCAGATGCTCAGGGGGTCGTCTCCTTCCCAGCTCTGCTCTGCCCAGGTCCAGTCTCAGTGTTCTCTGCACTCCTGGGGACCTTAAGCTTTCAGCGTCACTGCGGACTGAATGGATGACTCTTTAGTCATTTTTGTGGCCACATTTGGGCCGGTGCCAGCGCTCTCTGGCCGGGGTGAAGAGACCCCCAGGATTCCCTTTGAAGGTGAGAACCGAGAGGCGAGGGGCTCGTGAATGGGCCCAGGCAGGACAGGTGCTCAGGCCTTTCCCTGCCTGCGGCTCCCAGCGCCCTCCCGCCTCCCTCAGGGCACGGCCTCACCTTGGGAAGTGCTCCAGGAGCTTTCCTTCTGAGGGCTGTGCAGGCAGAGGCCCTGGGCCACCGTCATTCACCTGTGATGGCAAAGCCAGCCTGTGGTGTTACTGGTGTGGGCGCCTCTCACCTCCCCGTCCTCCTAACCCCGATCCACCGCTCGGCACCTGTGGGACCTTCCTCCGTCTGCCTCAGTCTCCTCATCTGTGAAGTGGGCACAGTAGGCTGCAGGTGGGAGTGCACAGGCTGGCGTGGGCCCCGCCATCCGTGTGTTGTCTGCACTAAGAAGGTGCTCAGTGTATCACAGCTGCTGCCGCAGCTGCTCCCTGCTCACCGTTAACCATTTTCAACTTTGTCTTTTGAACCAATTTCAGATTTACAAAAAAGGTGCCAAAAGAGTACAGAGAATTTATTCCTACCCTTCCCCTGGCTTCTCCAAGTGCTAATGTCCTGCGTAACCACGGTAAAGTTAGCGAAGCCAGGAAAGTAACCTTAATACAATGCTCGTAACTCGTAACCCTGTTGTGGTTTTCCGGCCACTTCTCTAGCTTCCATTTTCTGGGTCAGGATTCGGTGCAGGACGGGGCAGTGCGTCTGGGAGTCAGGCATCCTTCATCCCTTCTCATCGGGATGGTCCTCAGTCCGTCGTTGTCTCCCATGGTCTTGACACGTGAGAAGGGTACCGGCCAGCTATTTTTTTTAGAATGTCCCTCAATTTGGGACTGTCTGATATTTCTGGGTGATTAAATGGGTGTTACGCATTTTGGGCAGGAACAGCTCAGAGCAATGTGTGCCTTTCTCAAGGCATCACCCAGGAGGCACTGGTGCCTTTATGTCTCGTTCCTGACGATGGCAACTTTGATCCCGTGGCTAAGGAGGTACCTGTCAGGTCTCTGCTCAAAAGTTGCTAGTTTTCCTCTTATTGAAAACTAAATATAAATATTGGTGGGAGGTACTCTGAGACTCTAAATATGCTGTGGGGTTCAGTGGCTGTGAGGCATCGGGGGAAGTTCCCTCTCACCCTCCCTGTGAGGAGGAGTGGGGGGCAGCATGGCTCTCAGCCTGCCCACACCCGTCTCTTTAGTCTCCCCTCCCAACCCTGGGGGCTTCTTATCCGGGTGTTCCTTAGGTAGAAGGTGGGCTTGCCTCATAATGCAGTCTGGATCCCGCCCCACATTTCCTGTAAAAACAGTCCCCGAATTCCTTTTGCTTCTCATTGCAATTCTACCATTCTTTTGAAAAGGACAACTCATGTCTGGAAAGCCAGTACTGCTAGAATATTAACTATCAATACATTCAAATCGTCATCTTGGTGATAGCTGCTTTTCACTTTTCTTGGTGAAGTAGAATAACACTGAGTCAGAGCGACTGTTTGGAGAAAGGAAGGAGTCACGGAACACAGTGGATCTGGGGCTCCTGGCTGTGTGGCGGTTGAGCGGGCGGCGTCCTTGCGCTTGGACCGTTGGTTTCATCTCCCCAAGAGGCCGCGAGCGTCCGCCTTCATCTTTGTCAGGAGGGAGGTGTCCTCCCTGAGGAAGCAGAGGGAGCTGAGGCTTGTTAAACCCACCGCCCTTGTTCGTTTTCTCACTCATTGCTCACAACCGCCCAGCAGGGAGGGGGCCCTCGTCGTGTCGTCGCGCAGAGGAGCCCGAAGCTGGAGCGAGGCCGCCTGCCCCGGGCACCCCGCCAGCAAGTGCACGGCGGCGTCTGACCGCGCACGGGCCCTCGGGCTCCCAGCTGCCACCTTTCTCTTCCTCAGCCGTGCCCCCGGCAGGGTGGCCAGAGGCAAGGACTCAAGGCAGGCAGGAAACCAAACGCCTTGGCGGCGGCTTGGCTCCCATTTGGGGGGGACGTTCTCTGCCCTCGTTGTGCATCTGTTTTGTTTTTAATACTAGTGATCCTTTGCGATGACTTATTGACTGTTCACTAATCCTGGCTTACCTCTGGCTTAATGTTTTCAGCTGACACAGAAGTTACTCCTTTGTCATTTATGTTATTTAGCTATTCTTAGCCTTTAGAGTGAATGTGTCTTAGGTGAGTGTAATTAGAAAGGCGTATTTAGCACACAAGGGATAATTTCCTCTTATGCAGCTGTGCATTAAGAAAAAAAAGCATCTGCGGGACTATAAGGTTTCCATTCATAATAGAGATTTATTCTCCCAGAGGCTAGGAAGCCGTAATCCTCTGAAAGCTCTTTATATCAATGCTGAAGGTACTCCTTTCATTCATTTATTTATTTAATTGGTAAGCGATGATTGAACTCCTCCATTGGGCAGCGTGCCAGGCTGTGCGCCAGCCCTGGGGGCACCGCCGTGCCTGGAGGGACTCTCAGGGCTGGGCCTGAATTTAAGTGGGTTATAATGACTGTTTCTACAGCGGTGCCATGGCTGTCTATTACAGGGAGTTAGGAGTTGGGCAGGTGTGGCATTAAATTCTGCCTTGGACAAGCTTTGCGACTGGCTGGACAAATCACAAGTCCAAGCCACAGTTTCTTTTTTTTTTTTTTGAATTTTTAAATTGTATTTATTTTTCTATACAGCAGGTTCTTATTAGTCATCCATTTTATACACATCAGTGTCTACACGTCAATCCCAATCTCCCAATTCATCCCACCCCCACCCCACCCCGCCACTTACCCCCCTTGGTGCCCATACATTTGTTCTCTACATCTCAAGCCACAGTTGTATTATCAGCACTTGGGAGGCTCTGTAGGCCAATGGTCTCGAGAGGTGAGGTCTTCAGAGTCAGTGGCTAAGTGTAAAGCCACGTCTGGGTCTGTTGTGACTTGTTTCTGTCATTGTGGTTCAGCTGCTTGTGGCCCAGCACTCAGTCCCAGGCCCTGAGGGAGCTCTGGCCAGAGCTCGGCGGCTGGCCTGCCAGGGTGCCCTGCTTGTCGCCACTGGTCCGCGTCCCATCTTTCCTGCCTTCATGCAGCTGGGGTCCAACGTCACACTGGCAAAGGGTCAGCCTGGTTTCCTCTCGTCTCCAGCCTCTTCCGGAACAGTCTGACCCCCTCCTCGTGCTCTCGGCAGGGCGTGCGGCATGGTGGACAGCCCGGGACGGGGCTCAGTGGACGTCTCTTGGACAGTCGGGGTGGTGGCTTTCCCTGGCCTGCCGAGGAACCGTGGAAGGTGGGTGGTGTTAGACTGTCAGCCCCAGGCTGTCTTCACACGGGTAACAGGGTTTGAGAGGAGCCCAGCTAGCACCCTGCTTGCACAGTCTAAGTTTGGAACATCAGAGAGGTGTGTGCAGGAGTGGCATGGTCAGCTCACCAACCCGGAGAAGCTAGGTGGGAGGGCCGGCCTGGCTGTGGCCACGTGGGCTCCCCAGCACCTCACCGTGGAATTAGCGTGTGCACACAGTCAAGGGCAGAGCTGAAGTCCATGATTCTCACCCGCAGGGCCGGCTCTAGGACTCGGGCCAGCCTGCAGGGCCAGTGGAGGACAGGGAAGGGGTAGAGCCCACAAGACCCATCCTTTCCCATCTCACCAGTCAGGGAGGCCGTCCTCCTCTCCCCATCTGCACGTGGTGGCTCTCAGAGTGTGGTCTCTGGACCAGTAGCTTCAGCATCCTGGGCTCTCCTTAGAAGTGCAAATTCTCGGGCCCCGTCTGGACCTGCAAATCAGAAACGCTGCTGTGGGGCCCAGCACTGTGTTGAAACGAGCTCTCCTGGGGACTGACACGAGTTCTGGGGTAGAGCTCCTCAGTGAGGAGAGGTGCCGGGCAGAGGTGGGCTATAAAATCCAACCAGAGAACCCCGGTATTGGTCTCTCAGGCCTCAGGGTGGCCAGTGGGAGTTGGGGTAGCCAGTGTTTTCCATGTGAACCAGGGCATGGAAGAGTGAGGGAGAGAGTCCTCGGGGAAAGTCCTTCACGTGGAAACAGGAGAACGGAGAACACGCTCTCTCCGCAGAGGGGTGGTCTGGGACATGCTGCTTAATCTTCCTTAAGCCTCCTTCCCTCACCTGCAAAATGGGGCTAATGAGCTCTTCTCTGAAGGATTTTGAGGCTTAAACTACACGATGCATAAAGAAAGTGGAATTCAATGTATAGTAATAGATGGCCATTAAAATGCAGTTTTATTTCCTTAACCTCTTTTCCTGTTGGCCGAGATGTTCTGGAGGATCTCAAAATGGGAGAGCAGATTATAGACCAGAAGAAGAAATTCTAGGTGCCAGAGTCAGCCTTTGCTGTCGGGGACAGAAGCCCAACAGAGGGCTTACAAGGGCGCCCCTCAGTCTCAGCTGCTCAGCTTTCATCCTGGGCGTGGGACTCCTGAGGTCTGGGCAGGACAGGCGGCTCTGGTCTTGGCCTGTTGTACCAACTGAGCTGGAAAAGAATTCTGTAAAGCAGCTGTTAAATTGCCTCCCACTGTGAAGATAAAGGGTGGAGGTTCCGAAGGGGGTGGGATTTACCAGGGTCACCTGCTCCGGGGACCTAGAAGTGCCATGGCTGGCCAAGCGTCAGAAAGTTTGTCTTCTGTTTAGAGAAGGACGTTTGCTGGAGTGAGAAAGGGGCAAAGGCCACAGGCTAGAAGGGTTGTTGAATAACTGAAAACATCAGCAGAAATAAATTAAATCAGGAGCAGCCCAGTTCCAGGGAAAGCAGAGCCTCGTGACACGCGGGCTTTGCAGTGGTCACTGCCTTGTATCCTGAGTAGCCTCGTCGGGCTTCGGCAGCCTCTGATTCTTGTACGTCTCTGGCGTAAAGCCGTAATTTCATCTCAGCCATCTGAAAGAATGAGTGTCCATGCTTCCAGCCCAGGTTAACAGACCATGTGGGCCCAGGCCTATCAAAGAGGCAGCGCACAGCGAAGGGACCTGACTACGGTTCCACACTCGAGGTTGGAATGCCATTAGGCGCTTAACGAAGGTGCCACGGTGTGAGTCTGATGAGATCAAAGGCAGACCTGTTGTCGCGGATTTAACGTTGGATGGGATCTTATAGTGCACTTGGCATTGGGCCCGGAGTCTTAGGGTGGACTTGAGCTCTCTGTCCCGCCCATACCCATGAAGGGCAGGTGCCGGGTCTAATGGTGGAACGCCGGGAGTCCTCTCCCTGTGGGCCCTCGGCTGAGGTGGGGACAACAGGCACTGACTTGTGTCCTGTGGAGGAGGGTGCACGATGCACCCTACGTTTCTCACATTAGAGAAGGTTGTCACAGGTGTGGGAAAATGAGAATGAATCTTGTGGTGTAAATTTGGAACTTGAGGTGTCACTCTGAACTCCCTGTTTATTTCTGTATCTTATATATATACTTATATCCATATCTATCTACAGCAAGGTGCCAATATATATGTATGTATGTATGTATGTATGTACAGACACATATTTCTCAGGTTTGTTCACTGGAAAAGCCTTGAAGCAAGAGCATCTTAGTAGCAAAAGAAAATTGTGTTGTTAGAAAATCGTCAATGGATGCTAAAGCTGGTGAGTGAGAGTTTAATGAGGAATAAGGTGTTTATCACCTCTCAAAGCATCTCCACACAAATTGCTTGTTCATTACTAATGGAAAAATAGGAACAGAACTTGCAGACACCATTATCGTCATTATTTCATTATCTATCTATCTATCTATGTATCTATCTATCTTCTGTTTCTATCTGAAGAGAGGGAATTTAAAAATGAGAGAAGATGTGAAAAGTTGTTGAGTTGGGTAACGGGGTGGTTTTTGTACTTTCCTTTCAAATTTCCTGTCACTTTGAGATAATATTGAAGTTAAAAGTTTAAAAGATAAACCTTAAAATCATAGAGGAAAACAGGGGAGAATAATATTTTATAACCTTGGAGTGTGGAGAGTGTTTCTAACCATGATTCAGGAGCCATGAAAAAGGTGCAAGGGACATAAAAAAGAAGACTGATGCATTAACTGCAAAAAAATTAAACATTTCTGCAAGGCGAAGAACATCGTAAATAAACCCAAAGATACTATCCAAATGTGAAAAAATATTTGCAGCTTATATCAGGCAAGGAGTAATTTATTTCCTCAATATATAAAACCTCCTAGATATCTGGAAGAAAAAACCTGACAGGTCAATTAAAAAAAAGAATGGTCAAATGATGTGAACGTGTGCTCACAACAAAAAAGATGAAACGGCTGCTTTTCTTGGTACCAGAAATCAGACTTTTGGCCTTTTAACAGTCCCCAGACACATGTTCCTCCATCTGGACCTCATGTCCTGACCCTTCTCAGTCACCAGGGGACTTCTGGGCTTCTTGAGGAGGAGCTGTTTTGATGGTTGGTGTTGCTCAGATCCATTCCTACTAGAAGGGTGTTTTAGTTTATGAATCCAATGTCTTCACTTAGCAGGAGGCTCTTCAGGTTTTCTATTTCTTGTTGGTTCCGTTGGTAACGTGCCCATTTTACCCGAGTTGTTGAATCTATTGGCACTGAATTGTCTACACTCTTTCTTTACCGTCTTTTTCATGTGAGCACGATCTGTACAGATACTCGTTTTCATTCCTGATGTTAGTAATTAGTTTCTCACTTCTTTTTTCCTTGATCAGCCTAACTTAGAGGATTGTCACTTTTATTGATATTTTCACAAAATAGGTTTTAGCTCAATTGATTTTTTTCTCCCATTATTTGTCCGATTTCTATTTAATAATTGCCCAGTCCTCCCTTCCTTGCTGGGTTGTTTGCTCTTCCTATCCAACTCTACACCTGACACACACGGGCTTTTTTCCCCTGTATCCTTGTATATACTAGGACGCTCCTCTCTGATGTAATATATCACAACTGTCTTAGATATCTAGGGGCTTGTGTCTTTGACTAGACCTGAGCAAGCCCTCAGGGGTGGCATTGTGTCATCTGCCATAGTCCCTTACACTTAGTAGACATTCATTCGGGGTCAGTGAGTGAATGAGTGGGTGGATGAATGAATGAATGAATGCTGTTCTGAGCAGTTTGCATACATGAAAGAGAGAGGGCTGTGCAGCCATGCAGCTCTGCATTTGAACCCTGGATGTGCTACTCCCTGGGTGTGTGGCATAGGCCAGTCACCTAACTGCTTGTTTGCGAAAACTGGACTTTCCTTGTAGGGCTCATAACATTAGAGCCCATGTGTGAAGACAACTTAGCATTGCATTTGACACTTAGTAGGTGCCCAATAAAAGGTAGCTCTTGAAAGACCTTTCATTTTAGCTCAAATAATAAATTATATTGATAGTATACCTAGAAAGTAACTTTTCTCTAATTCTTTGCCCATTTCTGATTTTTATAATAGTCTTCCCTCAAAGTAAAGACCATCGCATGTTCTAAGAAGGGAAAGTCTTATGGCAGAGTACTGCATTGTTTCTCCTTATATTTTGAGGAAATAAAGCTTGGACATCCTTTGTCTTTTATCACCCCACTTTATGGCTTTATTAAGATATTCTAATTTTGGGGGACTGAGGTTTTTTTTTTTTTTTTTTAATCAAGGAAGAAAGGCAGTAATACTCAATTTTAGAAAATCTTTTCTGTGCTTGATTTTCATAAATTACATATTTTCCCCCATAATTATATCTTTTCCTTGCTTCTCTACAGAGTAAATAAACAGCCAATTCCAAGAAGATAGAAACACAGACTATTTCTTCTTTGTTATATGGTACTTGACAGTTATCTATCTCTGTGTATTTTTTGTTCATTTCCCAGGTGATTTCTACTCTATCACTACCTGGAGACAACTTTTAAGTTTACCTTAAAAAACAAAAAAGACAGTGTGACATTTTTATTACTTCACAGATTTTGGCTTTTCAAGGCCATAATTGAGAACCTGTTTATTTCCTTGACCACCATGCTTGCAATTTGTGGAAGCTGCCATGTATGTGTTGGGTGATGGATTGGTTTTATTTGCTTATTTATCATTTAATTTACTCAGACATTCATTGACTCAACATTTAGTGAGCTTTCTGGGATCAGGGACCAGACTGTATTCATTGTTCTAAGCACAGATCCTGGCACTCAGAAAGTACCCGGGAAGTGACTGAAAAGAGGAATGAAAGAATAGACCAAACAGATGAGAGTCAGCTGGACTGAGAAAGTCGTTCCAGAAAGGTTTATTTGGATGTGTGTATGAGGGGGTCTTACCTTCTGCTCACAAACAAGGGTTTTCAGAAGTATAAGACATAAAATTGGCAATCCTTTTGAGATGACGGTACAGTGCTTTATGCTATGGGAAAATTTGGGACTTTGGTGAAACCAAAATATGATCCTTGAGTATTTTTTAAAAATCTGTATTTCACGGAGTCCTTTTAAAGTAAGGCAGTATAGCCATCTTACTGGAGAAGGCATGGCTTTTGAGAGGCCATGAAGTAGGAGTAACATTTATACAGGTTGAGAGAATTAGTAGGACCAAAGTTCAAGGGACCCTGTAAACATATAGGTCTTGAGGAGTGGTGGGAGGTGAGTTGGAACAATGAGCTTTTAAAATGGGACTGAGGAACTTGAATAGACATTTCTCCAACGAAGATGTACAAATGGCCAGTAAGCATATAAAAAGATACTCAACATCATTAGTCGTTAGGCGAATGCACATCAAAACCAAAATGAGATACCACTTCACCCCCATTAGGATGGTGATTATTAAAAAACAGACCAAGCAAACAGGAAAAAAAAACAAGTATTGTTGAGGATGTAGAGAGATTGGAATCCTTGTGCATTGCCGGTAGCAATGTGAAATGGTGCAGCCATTGTGGAAAATGGTATAGTGATTCCTTAAAGAGATTAGATACAGAATTATCATGTGATCTAGCAGTTCCACTTCTGGGGATATGCCCAAAGGAATTGAAAGCAGGGTCTCAAACAGATATTTGTACACCCATGTTCATAGCAGCATCATTCACAATAGCCAAAAAGTAGAAGCAACGTAAGTGCTCGTTGACAGGTGAGTGGATAAACAACATGTGGTATATCCATTCAGTGGAATATTATTCAGCCTTAAAAAGGAATTAAGTTCTGATATAAGCTATAGCACAGATGAACCTTGGAAACACTATGCTGAGGAAATAAGCTAGTCACAACAGGACAAAAATGCAATGATTCCACTTACATGAGGTATCTGGATTAGTCAAATCCATGGAGACAGAAAGTAGATGGTGGGTGCCAGGAGCTGGGGGAGAGGGGAGTAGATTTGTTTTGTGTAATTTGTATAGAGTTTCAGTTTGGGAAGATGAAAAATTCTGGAAATGGATGGTGGTGATGGTTATACAACAATGTGAAAGTACTTAATGCACAAAACCATACGCTTAACAATGGTTAAAATGATAAATTTTATGTTATGAGTATTTTACCACGATACGAAAAATGTTAAATAAAATAAATGGCACTGAGGGCTTCCCTGGTGGTGCAGTGGTTGGGAGTCCGCCTGCCGATGCAGGGGACACGGGTTCGTGCCCCGGTCCGGGAAGATCCCACATGTGCGGAGCTGCTAGGCCCGTGAGCCATGGCCGCCGAGCCTGCGCGTCCGGAGCCTGTGCTCCGCAACGGGAGAGGCCACAGCAGTGAGAGGTCCGCGTACCGCAAAAAAAAAATAAATAAAAAATAAATAAATAAACAAATGGCATTGAAACACGTTTCACATTTCCTCCTGTTTTAAGCCGTGTTGCCTTAGGGTGTCAGGTGGTGATGTCGCAGAAGGAGAAAGGAACCTATTTAGTGAGTGCATATATGTCCTGCTACTTCGTTTTCTCACTGAATCTTCATTAAAGTCCAGTGAGATAGGTGTTAATTATTGTCCCCACTTAACACTTGAGAAACCGAGGCTGAGAATGGTGAAACACTACGCCAGGCTGCCTTGCCTGTCTCTGGAATTTCTGTACTCTGGCCTTCCCAGAGGAAAACCACTCTCCACCTAGGATGGCCTCTGACAGCATGCATACACAGGTGGTTTTCTTTAGTTCTAAATAATTGTGTAGCTGTGGCTGCCTCTCTTCTGGAGAGGGGAAACCGGTCAGTGAAAGCAGTGACTGAGGGCTAAATGCCGTGTCTTGCCTGGAAGGCTTATTGAAGTGTGACTCTTGAAGCGTAGGGAGGAGAGCAGGAGGACAGGTGGGCAGGCACCTGCTCTGCCATTGGCAAGTGTGGCTTCTCTTGGCTCTTGCAGGTGGGAATGTGCTTGAGTCCCCACCTTGAACACGTGGTTTTGAGGCTCCCGTCCGGCACTGTCAGCCCCAGACAATGCTCTGAGCTCACCCTCACTCTTCCCTTTCTGGAAAAGGCTTCCACTAGGGTCATTAGTGACCAGTTCATCGCCATTAGTGTGATGGCCGCTTTCTCAGACCCTTTTTATGTGGATTGGCTGCAGCAATGGGCATTCTGGCCCTTCATCCCAGAGCTCCTCCCTCCTTGGGTTTCCAAGACACCAGCCTGTTGTCTCTTGTTGCTTGTGCTTTTGGTGTCATGTCTGCGAAACCATTCCTAATCCAAGGTCATGAAGATTTCCTCCTGTTTTCTTCTTAGTGTTTTATCGGTAAACTTTTTATGTGAGGGACCGTATAGTAAATATTTTAGCTTTGCTGGCTGCCTAGGGTCTCTGTCGCATATTCTTCTTTGGTTTTGTCGTTTGTTTTGTTTTACAACCTTTTAAAAATGTGAAAACTGTTCTCAGCTCCAGGGCATACAGAACCAGGCTGCGGGCCAGATCTGGCCCTTGGGCCATAGTGTGCTGACGCCTGTTTTAGGACCTTACCGGGGAAGGCTGAGTCATTTTAGTGAGAAGTTGAGCTGGGTTTGAGATTTCCTGTTGCTATGGTTACCCTTGGTGCAGCACAGGCTCCGAATTGTGCTGGGGGAAGGGGAAGAAAGTCGGGGCTGCTGAGGTAGGTACCAGGGGTTTTTCCCATAATGGTCCTCCATCCTCAGCCCTGAGCCCTCCCTGCCCACCAGCACCTGGCCGGGGTCTCTCCACACCTTCACGCCACCCCCAGAGGCTTCTTACTGGGTGCCTGCTAGGTCTGTGCCAGGAGCAGCTGGGGCCCTCTTGCTGTCCTCGTGCTGCCTCAGTCCTAGGTCGGAGCCGTGCCCCTGGATCCTGCGTGTGGGCTCTCGGCGTTCCTGCCCTTCCCCCAGGAGTAGCCATCCCCTGCCTGGTATAGTGGTGGGCAGTGTGTATGAATGGGTTTCCTGCCTCTGTCTCTAGTGGCATTGCTTTAGGATCCTGGCTTGGGACCGGCTCCTGGCCCTCCCGGCAGCGTCTGCCCTCCCCTCACTAGAACGGATGTTTACCCCTGTCTTTGTGCCCTTGGCCTTGGCTCCCCCTCCTCCGGAAGCTCAAGATTTTGCTTTAGAGGAGAGAAGGGTCTGGATGGGGTCGGGATGGGGGTAGGGGATTGGAGCTGGGGTTTCTGTTTCTTGTTCTTCCTATGGTGGCTCCTGACCCCTTCTGCCAGGCCTGTACCACCAGGGAGGCTCCCCTGCACTCCTGCCCCTGCCAGTCCTTTGTGTAAGCCCCCAGGGAGGTCCTCGGAGAAGACCCGGAGTGGGTGGGAACTGTCCTTGGGCCTGGAGAGTCCTCACTATCAATAGAGCCCCTACTCAGCCTTTAGCAATTCATTAACGTCTGAGCTGATTCCTTCCTGCCAGCTTGTATGGTGGCTGCCTCTGCCCCTGGTGAGATGTGTCCCCACCCTGTCCCTCCTGGAAGGACCTTGTTCCTCCTTGGCCTTCTGGCTATGTGGTTGCCCTGTGACCTTATCTCTGTGGGTTCAAGGAAGTGTCATGAGTTTGTAGCTTGTCAGCCTTACTCGCTGTTAGCCTGGGAGCCACGTTCTAGCTCCTTGATGGGAGTCCCTCCTCCCCCCTCAACCTGATCTGTGTGTTTAAGTGATGCTGATTGAAATGTGTTTTTCTCTCCCAAATGCTATATCCCATCACAGAGTAATTCTGGAGCTCCTTTCCATTCGTGTTTCCAGGCTGAGAATTGTAGGTGTTAGATACAGGGCATCATGGGAGGAAAGATGGTACCAGATGTCAGGTGCCAGGTGCCAGCCCTGGGTGAGAGTTGCCCGTGGTAATAACGTTACCAGTTGGGATAATCTTCAGCCTTACCTGAGTGAAGTCCGCTGCCTGGGGGAATGGCGGGCAACAGAGAGTACTAACTTACCATTTTTTACATCTTTTTAGACCCTGGAAGCTATCCTGAATTTCAAATACTCCGGAGGCCCGGGCCACATTGAAGGATATTACAGGAACCTCTCGCTGGGGCTGCACGTAGAGGTTGAGCCATCTGTATTCTTCACACGAGTCAGTACGCTGCCGGCAACCAGGTAAATGCACCTCTGCTCTTTGACTGCCGTGTTCTAGAGTCTGAGGGCGCTATGTTTGGAATTCTGACCTTGGTGTTCGTTGTGGTCCCCCTGTCCACTGTGCTGAGTTATTTAGCCTCCCCAGGTCTTCTTCAGGAAGACAGGCAGTGTAGAGCGATGCCGCTTCATTGAGACGGGAGTGCCTGGACTTCGTACCTTTCACGCGCTGTAGTGATACTGTTGGCGGCGCGAAGACAGGCAGTGTAGAGCGATGCCGCTTCATTGAGACGGGAGTGCCTGGACTTCATACCTTTCACGCGCTGTAGTAATACTGTTGGTGGCGCGGTATGCTTGCCTCTGGTGGTCACCGTGCAGGACAGGGCTCCCGCCCGTTGTCCTGAGCCTGGAGCTCACTCCAGTCTGGTTCAGCTCTCCTGTTAGCAGGGGCTCAGCCGATGGCTCTCTGTCTTGGAGACTTCTGGAGGCGTCCAGCACATCTGTCTGTGTCACTTCGGGCGCCCCAGGAGGACTGTGCAGGCAGGGCCAGGCTGCCCAGCGTCTCAGCCCCATCTTTGCGGAGCTCCCAGCCATCTGGAGCGTGGGGTCACTTCTGCCCAGAGCACCCTACTTGCAAGAGGCTTTCTCTCTTGATTACTTCTCCAGGCCTAGTCTTCCTTTAAGGAGAAAGAAACCAGTTTGTCTACTTCAAACCCAGAAGTGGTCAGAGATACTAGAGGTTATTCCTCCCTTAGGTGGGAGAATGACAGTCCCTCACCCCCGAATTTGACCTGTGATGAACTGGGAGCAGTGGGGTCTGAAGCACTGGGTGGGGCTCCAGCCAAATGGAGACCCTCTGGGGTCAGATTCCTGCCCAGGTGGTGAGCCGCCCTGGAAGGCAGGTCCTGATCACCCCTGGGCATGTCCACATTCTCACGTCCAGGGGCACATTACATCTCGGGGTAGGATAGAGTGGGCTCATATTACTTTTTTTTCTTTTTTAATAAATGTATTTATTTTTGGCGGCATTGGATCTTTGCCGCTGCGCACAGGCTTTCTCAAGTTTCGGAGAGCGGGGCTACTCTTTGTTGCGGTGCGCGGGCTTCTCATCGCGGTGTCTTCTCTTGTGGCGGAGCACAGGCTCTAGGTGCGTGGGCTTCAGTAGTTGTGGCATGTGGGCTCAGTAGTTGTGGCTCGCGGGCTCTAGAGCTCAGCCTCAGTAGTTGTGGCACACGGGTTTAGTTGCTCCGCGGCCTGTGGGATCTTTCCGGACCAGGGCTCGAACCCGTGTCCCCTGCATTGGCAGGCAGATTCTTAACCACTGTGCCACCAGGGAAGTCCCAGTATTACTTATTTTTAATGGAGTTAAGGCTATACTTACCTGTCTATCCTTGACTGTGGGGGAGAGAACATCACATGCAACATCCCTCTCCCCTCCACCAGTGGGCGCTATAGTCCACAGAGTATCATAGAGGGATGTTACTGTCGATATAAAACTCCCTTTAGAGTGACACAGCCCCCAAAAGTAAGGGTAGGAAAGACTTTCATAGGAAAGACTGCCCTTCTCCCCAGCCATTGGAGAATGGCTTCAGCAAGAATTAATGTCTTTGCTTGGGCTTCTCAGCCCAAGCACATTTTGATCACATTCATCATCTATCACTTTTTCAACCCACAGAGTAATGGTCTTTCTTGCCAACGCTTGCCTCTGTTTTGAATTTGTATAAAGCGTCAAAGCACTTGCCGGCGGGAAGCTTTGGCAAGGATGCCTGCCAGGTGCCGTTAGAGTTTTTCAGGCCCTTCCTGTGCTTTGGTCCACTCCTGGTGTGCGTTCTTTTTCATCCCCTCACCTCCTGCTGCCACTGCTCATATAAATAGGTCTTAGAAGCCTCACAGGTTGTCACTGAGTTGGATTATTTTCGCCTTATTGATATCTGGCTTCCGTGTCATGGCCCCTGCAGTTCTTAATGACGGTTTAAGATGAGAAAAATGTTGCCTTGTGGTTTGGTGCAAATGTATGCTCAGAAGAGTTGGTGGTTAGCTGACGTGCTGTTTGGCGCCCGGTTACCCGCCTGTTGACCTCACTCTCTTTCTTTTGGATCCCTGCTCTGGGGCTTGAGATTTGATTTCCTCTAATCCTCCCTTTCCTTTCCTGCTAAGTCTAACTGAGCCCCAAATCCTGTGGGTTGAGCTGATGTCCCTGCATTCCACTGCACGTCTTTGCCGTCTTTCCTTGGGACTCTAGAAATACTCGTCTACTCAGTCCCCCTGCCTCTAACCCTGCTCCGGCATCGTCCTGTAGACACACATGAACGTTCCCACGTCACCGTCCGGCTTAAAGACTTCCCCAGTGCCTGCGGGATAAAGTTCAAAGTCCCCACTCTGATATTCAAGGTACTTAAATTTTTGATCTAGGTGTTCCTCTTCAGCTGTTTGTCCCCAGTCCCTCCACACTTCATGTGAAAGACACTTTGCTTCTCACCATCACCAGGACGTGTCAGGACAGCTTACTCCAGTGTGCCTTTGCATACCTCCTTTTCTAAAACTGTTCTTTTTCTTAAACTATCATTCCTTCACTTAACCTTTTGGAAAATGTCTGTTTGCCATTGATATATGTTACGTTTTTATAAAATTTTCCTGACCATGACCAGGCAGAGTGGGGGTCCTTCTGTGGGTTCCCCTGTACGTTCTTTGTATGTCTAATAAAGCACTTAGCAGACTGTAAACCTTTATACCAACACCTCCAATGTTTTGGGTGCTATGTGAAGCACCCACTGGGATCAGAGATGGACAGAGAACACAGTCCTCGTGTTTTATCAGCCTGGTAAAAGCTCATCAGGCAGAGATAATACCAGACGGAAACTCAGATCTACATTAAGGACTGATGAATCCCGGAAATAAAGTCAGCAGGTTACGTATGAGAATTTTTATCCTCGCTTTTTGATTTCTTTAAAAGACTACTGACTGTCTAAGAAAGAAATAATAGCATTTAATTTTGTAGTGCATGTCATATAAAGAAGTAGAATATGTAAAAAAAAAAGTCACAAATGGAAAAAGAGGGAGAAATGGACACTTTTATATGCAAAATGTTATATTATTTGAAGTTAGAATGTGATGTTAGAGACCCATGTTGTAAAGCCTTGAGCAATGACTTAAGGTATGGATAGTATACCAGGAGAGATAAAACAGAACACTAAAAAATAAACCCCCCAAAGGGGGAAAGAGGTGGCAAGAAAGCAGGAGCAAAGAACATATAGTTAAATAGAAACAAATAGCAGTGTGGTAGATTTGAACCCACCGTACCAAGAATTACATGAACTGTAACTGAACTAAATGCTACATTTAAAATCTTTGCCCCCCGGAGTTACAGAGATACTCTGCCACTTTTTCTTTGAGGGGGTTTATAGTTAAAGTTTTTCCCAGAATCTGTCTCAAATGAAGTTTTGTGCATGATGTGACATATGGATGAAAGACTTAAATAGTTGGGGAGAGATACCATGTTTATTGATTGGAAGTGTCAGTTACTGCTAGGACACCAGTTTCCCCAAATTTGATTATAAGTTCAATGCAATCCCAATTAAAATCCCAACAGGACTTTTTTTTGGGGGGGTGGAAGTTGACAAGCTGTTTTTAAAATTATTTCACAGTGGAACAGATCATTGCCAATGGAATAAGCATATGACTTGACAAAAAAACAAAGTTGGAGGACTTAAGCTATACGACTTGAAGACTTAACATAAAGTTACAGTAATCAAGAGAGAATGCTATTGTTGTAAAGATAGAGAATCAACGGACCATAATAGATGGTCCAGAAATAGACTCACTCATGTATGATCGATTGATCATGTGACCAGCAAGGTATGAAAACAATTTTATGTGGAATGAAAATCTTTCCAACAAATGATGATGGAAGAACTGGATATATATGTGGTGGGGAAAAGCGTGGAAATTGTCATACTGTATAAAAATACAAGAGCCAACTCTCTGTGTTTTCTATAAGAAACTCACATTAAATATGCACAGTTTAAAAGCAAAAAGATGGGGGGGAAAAGGCATGCCATGTTAACAGTAATCATAAGAAAGATGGCATGGATATATTATCCAATAAGTAGACTTTCAGGAGAAAAAGAGAGAGAGTAAGCAGATAATTTGTAATGACGGAAGGGTCATCAAGAGTACCCGACAATCCTAAATGCAAATGCACTTAGAAACATAACTTCAAAATAAAACCAACATCTGAAGGGAGAGATGGAAAACAGATAATTATAGTTGGATATTTCAGCACTCGTCTCTCAGTTTTTTTTTTTTTTTTTTTTTTTTTTTTTGCGGTACGCGGGCCTCTCACTCTTGTGGCCCCTCCCGTTGCGGAGCACAGGCTCCGGACGCGCAGGCTCAGCGGCCATGGCTCACGGGCCCAGCCGCTCCGCGGCATGTGGGATCCTCCCTGACCGGGGCACGAACCCGCATCCCCTGCATCGGCAGGCGGACTCTCAACCACTGCGCCACCAGGGAAGCCCTTGTCTCTCAGTTTTTGATAGAACAAGGAAAATATAGAAAGAAACGGAAAGATACAGAAAGCTTGCACCGGACTAGTAAACAACTCCAGCTAACTGATATCATAGAACACTAAATGTTTATGCTAGAGGTTGAATGGCTTAAAATCAGTGGTATAAGTGTCTGTGTAAGATAAAGAAGAGCAAAATGTACCCAGAATAAACTGAAGTAAAAGAAAATAAATAATAAAGAGTGAAGAGTGAAAATAAATAATAAAGAGTGAAGTAAAAGAAAATAATAATAGTGGATAGGAATGAAATAGAAAATGAAAAAATAATATGTAAACTAAATGGAACCCAAAATCGATTCTTTGAAAAGATTAATGAAATTAGTAAACTATAGCCAGGATGGTCAGAATTTTAAAAAAGAGAGTGAACATACAAATTACTAATAATGAGAATGAAAGAGGGGGGCATGGCTAAATTCTGCAGACATTAAAAGAATAATAAGAGTGTACTGTGAGAAATCATATTCCAATGAATTTGACAACTTAAATGAAATGGAAAAAAGTTTGAAAGACATGAATTACTAAAGTTGGTACAAGAGAAAATAGAATCCCTGAGGTAGTCATCTCAGTTGAAGAGTTTAATTTTTAGTTTTAATTAGTTAATTAGTTTTAATTCTTAATTAAAAGTTTTCCATGAAGCAAAGGTTTCTCAGATGGAGTGAGAAACTACCAACCGTAAAATAAAAAGTTGATAAGGGGGTTTTTATCAAAATTAAAAACTTCAGCTCATCAAAAAGCAAGCTCCATTGGGAGAAGATATTTACGATGTGCTTATGCAACAAAGGTCTGTATCCAACATATACCAGGGAGTCCTAAGAATAAATACCCAGGAGACCAAAAGTGGGTGGGATTTAAACTCCAGAGAGCCCTTTGAAGTCAGCATTGCTGTATGGAGATGTTAAATAACTCACCCTGGTTGCACATTAATGAGAAAGAGAGATTCGATTTGCATTCTGGCCTTCTTGGCACCAAAACCCATGCTTCCTGCCACACATACGCTGAACTGGCATCCCAGAGACCTGGGTTTCCCTTGGCCCCCTGGTCTTTGCAAGCATCTCTGTACCTCTCGCAGCTTCAGCCCTCCTGTCCCTCCCTGGAGTGATCACCGGCTCTGCTCACCTCATAGGGCATAAGAGAATCAAATTAAACAGTAGAGGGCCCAGTGTTTTCTCAAAGCCAAAGCACAATATAGACGGGAGGTGGGATTCTCATTGCTTTTTTTTTTTTTAACCATTCTCCTTCCTTCAGGGGTGTACCTAGCTTTCAGCTGACTTTTATTTAGGAGATCAATTACCATTAAAATTCACTTTTCACACCAAGCTGCCTGGTAATGTTGTTAGGGACCAGATTGAAATGGATTGCGCCACGCCGCCCTGTCTGAGTGCCTGGCCTCCCTCAGCTCAGGAGCAACTTCTTTCTAGGCTGCTAGGGTAAGTGGTCCGATCTTATACATAGCTACTCTGAGCTCTGTGGAAAATACACTCCCCTGAGCAGGGCGTAAGGTGTGGGAGTTGTCACATTCTGAATAAACATCATACAACCGGACACGCCGTGGCGCTTCTCCCCAGACATTTAGAAGAAAAATTCCGTTTCCCCCCGTGGAGTAGGACCGCTCCACGCCGTAGGGAGCCTCTGCTCACAGACATGTAATAAAGGCAGTTTCAATGTCGGATTTCATCACGGTTGATCCTTTTTACGTTGCTGTGTTGATTTAAATTGGTTTTAAATTTAACAACAATTTAGAATTTTAACGAGCACAGGTTTCAGAGCCCAGTGTACCTGTCCTGTATCCAATTGCAGATTTTGATCCTCCCACTTTTTTGCCCTGTGGTCTTGAGTAAGTCGTTCCTGTTTCTTTAAGCATCATTTTTCTTCATCTTGAAATGGAGAGAACACTGATCTTGCAGGGCTGCAGTAAGGTTTAAAGAATGCAATACACAGAGCGTCTAATACAGTGCCTGACACAGGTAGAAAACTGAGAAACGGCGGTTGTCAAGGGCAAGGTCAGGGACTCCCCCTCTTCCGTGTGGAAGTGGCACAGGGACAGCCCAGCTGGGGACTCACGTCTGGGTGGCTGGTACGAAGACCAGGGCTGTGTTACTCAGAGGGAAGCCCTCGCCCGCCCAGCAGCTTCACCCTCTCCAGAGCCCTCACTGAGGCTGGGCTGTGAGGGGCACCCTGGGGAGGACAGAGGAGGGGATGCGGACGAGACCTGCTTCTGTGATGGGAGGGGGCTGGGTCTGCCCCAGGGCTCCCATCTCTCTCTAACCCATTCATCGAATCTCTGGTGGAAGGAGCTTAATGACAACGCATTTGCTTCATCCCTTCCTGCTCCTGTTGGCTTGTGTTCCCTGAAATGATGAGCACGCTTTTCATCGTCTTTCCAAGTGTTACCATAGTGTAGATTTGCACAGGCAGGAGCTGGGACCCCACCTCCCATGGCAGGAGCAGCTGGACATGTCATTTAGGTTGACACAGCAGTTAGCACCCTCTGGTCCCCAGTGTCACCAGTTAGGAGCCGCCCAGGCGGTGAATCACCTCCCATTTTTCTGTCTTCACTCACACGGCTGTACCTTGAAGGGACCTATTTTATGTCTCAACCATACATATTATTAAAGTATTACAATCAATAATTTTAAGTGATCTGTATTTTATTTTGAACTATTACGTTATTGAATGTTATGTGTTAATGTTCATTTAAGAATGCTATCAATATTCATTATTTAAAGACAGATTTAAAGATTGTCCTACTTAACAAGTAATATACACTAATTATGTTAAGAAGTATGATTTATAAATACCAATTAAAAAGGCCCATGTCATACTTGATTTAGGGATTGACATCGTATGTTAAAAGGTAGATTGTCTATCATCAACAACTGGCCAGAGTTTTTTGTGACCTTCCATTTAGAATGTTTGCATTTGGCATTTTCAAAGTTTTAATCATTATAGAGTTAATTGCAAACGATGCTACATTGAACCATGATTTCAAGTTATTTTTAAGTACTTTTCCGTCTTCATTCCCAGAAAATGAAAAGCCAAATGTGACGTAGTTGTCATTTTATGTTACCTTTTTAACCTTGGATTTTGAGGCACAGGTGTCTTGGTGTTCATTTTTGTGCCCCTTTTAACATGTGGTCTTCGTGGTTCTTTTCTCGTACCTGTGGTCCATTATGAGTGCAAAGTAGACAGTATAACAGAGAGTAAATGATGTGTTCGTCGAGACCACGGTGGCGCGGAGCGCTGCGCCCTGGTGAGGTGACGCAGTGCTGTGGCTGAACCAGGAGTGTGTTGACCTCACCTCCACCACCCCCTGGCAGTCTCGCTGCATGTACACGCAAGCTGTGTGGAAACATTGTTTGCATACCACACAATTCACCCACTTAAGCTGTATAATTTAGTGTTTTTAGTATAGTCACAGAGTTGTTCAACCATCGCCACCATCTAATTTTAGAACTTTCCATTCTCCCGGTTGGAGCCCTGTACCCATTAGCAGTCCCCCCTCCGCCTCCCCTACACGGCCACACATCTACTTTCTGTCTCTAGATTTGCCTGTTCTAGATATTTCACGTAAGTGGAATCATACAAAATGCGACTGACTTCTTTCACTTAGCGTAATGTTGTCAGTGTTCACCCACAAGGAAGTGTCAGTATGGCATTTCTTTTTATGCTGAATAATATTTCACTGTGTGGGTATGCTACATTTTGTTTATCCATTCATTAGTTGATGGGTTGATTCCACTTTTTGGCTGTTGGGAATAATGCTGTTATGAACATTCACATACCAGTTTTTGTGTGGGCCAGCATTCATTTCTCTTGGGCATATACCTAGGAGTGGAATTATCAGATCATGTGATAACCGTGTAACCGTTTAAAGGAGCTGCCTGACCATCTTCCGGCTCGGCTGCACCATCTTACGTTCCCACCCAAACCTTCAAGCAGCGCTTGAAGGTTCCAATTCTGCACATCCTTGCCGATGCTTGTTATCCTGTATGTCTTTAGGATTCTAGCCATTCCAACTTGTTTCATCTAAAGGGAACATTTTAAAACATTATTTTAAAACTTACTCATTAAAAAATCAGAAACAGAGGCCCTTCCTGCCTTCATTATGTGCAGCCCCCCAAGACCCGTCAGAGGCCAGGTTGTGTGTCAGCCGTCCACAGGGCACTGTACCCACATTTCAGTCGGTCACCAGATCTGTCCTTTCCACCTCAGTAACTCTGCATTGACTCAGGCGTGTCACCTTTGTCCCTTGGGCCAGCCTCTCCCTCCCTTTCTTGGACAGTTGCTATAGCCTTTCGAAGTCTCTTGCTTTCATTTTCTCTTTCCAGTTCTTTCCCCAAATAGCTGCTGAAGTGTTTGTTCTAAAACACAAGCATGAGTTTGTCCCTCCTTTAGGGTCCTTCCACGAGTCCCTGTCGTCTGTAAGTCATGTTTCGGTTCCAGAGCTCGGCACACAAGGCTTTGCACAACCTGACCCAGCCTGTCTGCCTTGCCTTTTCTTGTCCCCGCCCCACGCGCCTCCTCACTCCGAGGAGACTCCTGCAAGCTCCCCGCACAGTCCGTGCTGCTCCAGCCCTGTATGCTCCAT
This sequence comes from Aethalodelphis obliquidens, assembly GCF_003676395.1. Classification (NCBI taxonomy): domain Eukaryota; kingdom Metazoa; phylum Chordata; class Mammalia; order Artiodactyla; family Delphinidae; genus Aethalodelphis; species Aethalodelphis obliquidens. Next base: position 14,403,754 of record NW_020837985.1, on the reverse strand, counting down.
GCTCTGCTCTGTCCGCCTGCAGGCCTGCTCTCAAGCCTTTGGTCCCTCAGCGAATGCAGGAGCCGCTTCCTTCCAGAAGCCTCCCCTGCTTGTCTCCTGTGTCTCTGTGCCACCGCCACCCACTTGTCTTTCTCACCAGTAAGACTCAGCTTCTTCCAACCCCAGGCCCGGAGGACACCAGAGCCCTGGGTGTGACACCTCCGAGGCGCTGATCTGTTGTCCCCTGCAGAGCCAGGGGATCTGTTTCAGGTGGTCCTCACATCACACTTTGGGAAACCCAGTTCTAATGGACAGTAAATCTACTGTCAGAGTCTTCGGTAAGATTTAGAAGCTCCGTAACGTGTGTTGCAGAGGTGAAGACGAGATAATATCACCCGAAGAACATTCTGATTGTTCCATTATTTTTTTGTCATTTTAGATTGAATAAGCTCCCTGGCTTTCTTAAGACTTACAAGAAAGCTCTCCATCCTGAAACTGACTACTAATTTTTCAGGAAAGAAGACTGATTGATAACAGGCAGGCTTATGGAACTTTAAAAGACCACATGGGTTTGGCCAAAGGTGTATGTGGCCATCACTACCGGTCTGGCTGTGTCTTCACTCACTTTACCGCGCCCCTAGGATGGATGGAACGGTGATGTTTGGACCCTGCAGGGGCTGGGAGAATTCGGCCAGACTCGGGGAGAAAGAGCCCCACTTAACTTTCTGGGCATGATGCCATGGTTTTTAGACAGACTCAGACCTTGGCGTGGGAATTCCTCATAGTCACTTTTAGCTGAGTCAGTGTTGAGTAATTAGCTGGGATTGCTTTGTTGGCGGGCTGTGTGCTTTCCCTTTTGCCGCTCCACTGACTGCAACCAAGCTAATAATAATCACCACCCCTCAGATTTATGTAATATTCCGCTTGTAGTTTTACAAAGCACTTGCACTTTTTTTTCCCATTGGAGCCTCCTAATAATTCCATGACATAGGCATTCTTGTCCTCGTTGGGGAAACTGAGACTCGGAGAAATGAAATGACTTACTTATTATAAGTAAGAGATATTATATACCCATTAAGATGTTATATACCCATTAAGCAACAAAACTGGCGTTCTGATAAGAAATCTTCAGGCTTGGAATCGTTTCCCTTGTACCAGAGCCTTATTTGCTCAGGCTGCTTTCAGGTGGCTTCTTTCCTCTTGCTTCTGAAAGTTTAGTTTGCTTAGGATGTTTCTGGGCCTAGATTTTTAAAAATTTATACTGCTTGGGGTTTGCTGAGCTTCCTGAATCTGTAAGTTTACGTTATTTGCCAAATTTGGGGAATTTTCAGCCATTATTTCTTCAACAGCTGTGTGTGCGTTTTATTTTGTGTCTCAAACTCCTATGACATGACTTTCAGAGCCCTTCTTGTCTCAGAAGATTGTTTTTATCCCGTTTTTTTCTCTCAGCTGTTTCCATTGGATCAATTATTAATCTGTCTTCAAATATATTAGTTTAATTCCTGTGTGGTTCAAAAAAATACTTGTGTGATTTTTACTCTTTTAAAGTTGCTAGAGGTTTTTTTTTATCATGGCCTAGAAGTGGTTTATTTTGGTAGATGTTGCATATAACTTGAGAAGTATGGATATCCTACTTTTGGGGGAGGTGGAATGTTCACTAAGCATCAGTTGGATCCAGTTGGTCAATGGTATTGTTTGTTTTATATCCTTCCTCATTTTATGTCTACTCGTTCCCTCAATTACTCAGATAATCCACTACCTGGTGGATTCTTCAGTTTTTTCTTTTCTAAAGTGTCTCTTTGCTTCCTCTTCATATCTTCTATTTCTTTGCTGAGATTTTATCTTTTCATCTGTTTCAAGTGTGTTTGCCCTTACTTTGCGGAACGTATTTAAAGTCTTTTTCTGTTAAGACTTTTCATCTTGAGGTTGTTGTCTGTGGATTTTACTTTCCTTTGCAAGTTGGCTTTTTCCCGGGTTCTTCCTGTGCTGAGTGGTTAGAGACTATATTCTGGACATTTCAACTACAGTGCTGTGAGGTGCTGGGGTCTTGTTTGGATCCTGCGGAGAATGCTGATATTTCTGTTCTGGTGGGTGGTCCACACCATGGTCCCGTAGTGCCTTGTGTGGGCTGTGCTGCAGTTCTGGTTTCAGAGTCTGTGGTTCTCCTTGGATCAGTCCTGTGTGCCGCCCAGTGTTCTTCTTTGGAGCTCAGTTACCGAAGCCCGTGGTTTACTGCTCAGGATCCATCCCCTCGTGCTTGCTCCACAGTGAGCCCAGGTCAGGTGCCACTTTAGCAAATGGCGCTCTTCATCTCTCTCCTTTCCATAGTCGCCTCCCTTCGCTGTCTGCCCACAACAAAGCCAAGGTTTGAGTTCTTCCTCTGTGTGTCTCTGTGTGGGACTAATTGGTCAGAGGACAGAGAGGGAAATAAAGTGATGGGGACTGGCCCTGTGCTTATGGGACCTCAGTCCCTTGGGTCAGAGAGATGGTTTCCTGGCCTCGGAGTTGTATATGCTGTGCAGCCATGACCCATCGTGGCACTGTCACATAGCAGTGCTGCCCAGGGGCTGGGCTGGGAGAAACGGAGGAGAAAAAAGAAAAAGCCCACAGGACCCCCCAACACACCTTCATGGTGCCCTCTCCCACGCCTTGGACCTGAGACAGAGGCAGCTCGCGGAGCTCTGCCTGTCTGTACCTGATGGGTGCCTCTGAGCCGCCTTTTAGGACAGGTAGGACTGAGGGAAATGGAAACTCGCTCTGAAGTTCACAGAAACTTCGATTTCAGATCTCCTTCCCAAATCCACCTTCTATAGTTTACTCTTCGAATCTTCCAATAGCTGCTCCATGCATTATATGTATGACTTATAGTTGCGTTCAGTAGGGGAGACGCAGTGGATTATTTGTACTTACGGCATCTTTTCCAGAATAGGAACTCGTCATTTTTTTTAAAAACATGAACCAATTCATGTCGCTCATCTGCTTAAGACTCTAAAGATAGCTTCCCATCATACTTAGAATAAAATCCAAACTTTCTGTCACGACCTTTCCTCTGTCATTAATTTCTTACCACTCTCCTCCTGGCTCGTTCTGTCCCTTGATGACACCATGCCTTAAGATTTGACCTTAACTGCTTTCTCTGGAAAGCAGTCCTCCAAGACCTTCGCATGATTGCCTTCTTGTTGTGTGGGTCTGAAATGAAATGCTATTTTATCAGAGAGGCCCTCCTTTGCCGTCACATCTGAAGTCAGTTTTTAATCTCTGTTTATGATTTCAGGAGATGCACTTAATTAAAAAAAAAATTTGTTAGCCACGCGTCTTGTTCTCTGCCTCAAGTCCTAGCCCACGTTTTACACCAGCCATCTCTGTGGCAGCCCGATTTATGCAGGGGCAACTTGACAGCACCTCACCTCAGCTGTGCTGCGTAGCTCTCGAGTTCTGGAATGTCTGAAAGCCTTCTCCGGGGCCGCAGCACAGGTGCACTTGCCGCACGGTGTGGGGAGTTGGGGAATTGCCTCCTTTCGGGGGGAGCTTGACCAGGGAGGGCGGGGGCTGGTGGAGAAGTAATCCCCTCTCCTCTGCCTGAGGTGCACACTTCAAGGCACAGTCCGTGACTCTTCAGAGGGACCAGCAGGGTGAGCGCCAGCGGTCCACATGGTAGCCAGCTCAGTAAGGCACCGTGGTACTGCGTTCTCGCCGCACACCGTCCCCCGCCCTGCTCCCCTCAGCATCCTCTTCCCAAACACCTGCTCCACTCCAGCCCTCTTCTCAGGCTCTGCTTTCCCGGGGGAACCCCGGCTAAGACAACATTCTAAGTGACTTTAAAAATACCTCTTATAAAACATGTCTTACATCTTATAAGCAGCATATAAAGAAAAGTCAAGGGGATGCTAATCTATTCAGCCACACAGATTTGTCAAATTTTTACATTTTGCTGTTTTTGCATCTATTTTTCTAATTTAAAGAAAGAAAAATGAAACTGTTAAAACTCTGTGTGCTCCCCTGTGACCCTATTCTCTTCCTCTCTCACCAGGAGTGACTACTACCCTACAGTTGATTATTATAAGCAATATAGAGTATTTTTAAATATTTTAAACTTGATATAAATATGTAACTATCTCCTGCAACTTGCTATTCACTCAACCTTATTAACATGAGACTTAACCTGTGCTGAGGTTGGTAGTTCTTAATTCATCTTCACTTATATCTAGGTTTCCAGTGTATGACGGTTACAGATTTATTTGTCTGCTCTCCAGTTGCCTGCGCTTCGTTAAAAGCAGTTCTTTGATTTTATAAATGAGGCTGCAACGCACATTTTAGGAAGCATCCTTGTGCTGAACTCTGAGAGTTGGTCCAAGATACATGCCTACAGGTTGAGTCATTAGATCAAAGGGTTCTCATCTACCACTTGGCCAGGTTGTGCCAACCTGCCCTGTGAAGGAGTTGTACCAGTTTACACCCTTAGCAGCACTGAATGAGGATTCCCGTGATTCTTGCTTATCTACATCTTGGCCAACACTTGGTCTTAGAGCACATTTTAAACATTTCCAATAGGTTGGGTGGGAAGTCATACCTGAGGGTTTTCTCTCCATTTCTCTGACTACTAGTTGTATTGAGACTCTGTTCCTATATATTGGCCATTGGATTTCCTCTGCTTTAAATGGTCCAGTCTTGTTCTTTGCTCAATTTTCCATTGGATCATTTCTTTCTTATTGATTTACAGGAGTTCTTTATTAATTCAGAATTCTAATCCTTTGTCAGGTTTATGTGTTGCAAACACCTTTTCACAGCTAGCTTTTCTTTGCTTTGACTTTGATGTTTTTCCTTGTACAAAAGTGCTTCATTTCAGTGCAGCCAAACATTTCAGTCTTTTCCGTTACATATTTTTCCAGCTTGATGGAGGTAAAATTGTATATATTTAAGGCGTACAGTGTGATATATACATTGTGAAATGGTTAACACAGTCATGTCACATTTCATTTCATTTCACATTTCAAGCTCATTAATGTATCTGTAACCTGTCCTAGTTACCTTGTGAGTGCATAGTGAGAACACTTAAGATCTCATCTCTTTGCAAATTTTAAGTATACAATGCAGTATTCTTAACTACAATCACCATGCTGAATATTAAATCTCCAGGATTTACTCATCCTGCGTAACTGAAACTTTGTATCCTTTGACCAACCTCTCCCCCTTTCCCCCACCCCTCTACCTCTGGTTAACCACCATTCTGCGCTCTGCTGTTATGAGTTCAACTAATTGAGATTGTACGTGTAAGTGAGATCATGCAGTATTTGTCTTTCCGTGTCTGGCTCATTTCACTTAGCATAATGTTCTCTGGGTTCATCCATGTCAGAAATGGTGGGATTTTTCTTTTTTCTCATGGCTGAATAATATTATGGTGTGTGTGTGTGTGTGTGTGTGTGTGTGTGTGTGTGTGTGTGAGAGAAAGGGGGAGAGAGAGAGAGAGAGAGAGAGAGAGACGAGTTTTTTTATTCACTCATCTGTCAATGGACACTTAGGTTTTCCCATATTTTGGCTATTATGAATAATGCTGCAGTGACTATGGGAGTGCACTTACCTCTTTGAGATACTTATTTCATTTCTTTGGATATATACCCAGAAGTGAGATTGCCAGATCATATGGTAGTTCTGTTACTAATTTTTTGAGGAAGTTATACACTGTTCTGTAATGGCTGCACCGATTTACATTCCCACAGGTGCACGAGAGTTCCCTTTTCTCCACATCCTCACCAACACTTATTGGTCTCTTTAATAGTCATTCTAACAGGTGTGAGGTGATATCTTATTGTGGTTTTGGTTTGTATTTCCACGATGATTAGTGATGTTAAGCACCTTTTCATATAGCTGTTGGCCATCTGCACGTCTTCTCTTGAGAAATGTCTATTCAGGTCTTTTGCCAACTTTTTGTTTTGTTTTGTTTTTGCGGTACGCGGGCCTCTCACCGTTGTGGCCTCTCCCGGTGCGGAGCACAGGCTCTGGACGTGCAGGCTCAGCGGCCATGGCTCACGGGCCCAGCCGCTCCGTGGCATGCGGGATCCTCCTTGACCGGGGCACGCACCCATGTCCCCTGCATCGGCAGGCGGACTCTCAACCACTGCGCCACCAGGGAAGCCCTTGTCAACTTTTTAATTGGATGATGATGATGATTGCTATTGCTATTGAGTTGTTTGTGTTTCTTATGTATTTTGGGTATTAACCCCTTTTGAGACCTACTGTATCCAAATATTTTTTCTCATTTTGTAAGTTGCCTTTTCACTCTGTTGATTGTTTCCTTTGCTGTGCAGAAGCTTTTAGTTTGCTACAACCCCCCTTAATCTGTTTTTGCTTTTGTTGCCGGTGCTTTTGGGGTTATTTCCAAAAAGTCATTGCCCAGACCTATGCCAAGAAGGTTTTCCCCTGTTTTCTTCTAGTCGTTTTACAGTTTCAGATCCTACATTTAAGTCTTTAATCCATTTTGAGTTGATTTTTGTATATGGTGTGCGGTAAGGGTCCAGTTTCATTCCTCTCCATGTGACTATCCATTTTATCCAACATCATTTATTGAGGAGACTGTCCTTTTCTCATTGTGCATTCTGGTGCCCTGGTTGAAGATCTCTTTATATTTTGTATGTCTTGTAACTCATTTGAGAAATCTTTCTCTCTTTCAGGTCAGAAGTTGTTCACCTGTATTTTCTTCTACAGGATTTTAAATATTGCTTTTTACATTTATCTATTCAGTCTGTTTGGAACTTATTTTTGTTTATGGTGTGATGTAGGGATATCATTTTCTTTCTATCTGCATAACCATTTGTCCAGCACTGTTTATTGAACCTCCTTCTTAATAACCAACACTGCTACTTTGGTCATATATCCATTACCTTATTATATTCATGGATCTGCTTCTGGGCTGTTTTTTCCTTCATTGATGTGTTTATCATGGCCCCACTGTCTTCATTTTTACAGTTTTATGACAACTCTTGATATCTAGCTGGCCAAGTCTCTTCCAAAAATTTTCCTCGTTGTTGTTTTGCATGTTCTTGGCCCTTTGATCTTAGATATAAATTTTAGAATCAGTGTATCAAGTTTGACCAACACCAGAACAATGTTGGGATTTTTTATTGAGTTGCATTAAATTTATATACATTTGGAAAGAAGTGAGTTATTTAAAAATACTGAGTTTTTCTATCCTTGAACATGATACATCTCTGCATTTATTCATCCCCTTTAATATCATTTCATAAAACTTTAGAATTTTTTTCGTAAACGTCCTGCATGTATTTGGTTAGATTTTTTCTAGGTACATTACTATTGTAAATATATTTTCTTAAAAATTATATTTTGTGCTTGTTTTTAGTTGATATATAGGAATTGATTTTGTGTGTGGATGTGTGTCTTAACCCTGTATTTAGCAACCTTTCTGAACCTATTTTTCCTCATTTTACCAAATATGACTAATTTTTTTTCACTTTCAATTCCTCTTATCTTTCCTAGCCCTGTCCCCTCATAAGAGTGTGAGTTCTGTGAAAGCAGAGATCCTGCTTCTCCTGTTCACTTCCATATCCCAAGTGCTTAGAATAGTACCTGCCACACAACAGGTACTCAGTAGATATTTATATTTGTTACATGAATTAATAAATTAATTGTCCTAATTCTAGATAGGAAATAGTGCGTACTAACTATATAGACGTGGCTTCACACGCACTGTTCGCTGTGCCTGGGCTGTGCCTCTCCTTTCCACCTGGCGGCCTCATCTCCTCCCTCCAACTTTACTCCAGATTCTTTCCTGCTGCTGGGCACTCCCCCCACCCCGCCGCTCCCACCCCCTGACCAGGCAGATGGATCTGAAGCCTTACTCTGATCTCGGTTCTTCTAGGAAGCTTTCCTGGGCTTCCCTGTACTTCAGAAAGATGGATCCAGAAAAACCAAAAAAACCAAAAATAAAACCAAAAAGCAAATAAGAATTAAAAGTAAATTATATGCTCAAACACAGATTAAAACTTAACAGAATCATCCAAAGAGGTATGGAAAGATAACAGAGTAAATGACACGATGGTGGGCACGCAGTGCTACTGCAATTTGGGAAAGGGAATTAATTTATGAATAATAGATAGAAAGCAAAGATCCACCAGCATCTCATCCTGCCAGCAATTAGGAGGAACAGAAACACTGGATCAAGCGCCCCCATACTCAGACAGTGAGTCAGAAGAAACAGAGGACAAAAAAGTATTACATTCCGACGTTGTTCATTCCTGTGCAGTTTTCTAACAACTATATTCCGTGGGTGAAAACACCATGTATTTGAATCTTTTCTCTCCTGCTTTTAAATATCACTTCAATTTTCTGCCTCTGATAAATGTTTTATGAATTTCCTTTTCTGATGAGAGGTTTTGCTGTGATTAAAGATTTCATCAAGTTATGACAAAGGCAGAATAGATCTTCATTCTCGAAAGCTCATTTTCCTGTGAGCTGAGTGAAGAGGCCTCTCGGAGGCAGCTGTCAGAGCTAATGAATGTTTTTCCAAGTGCTGAACCTCTGGGGAGGACACCCCGACCCACAGAACCCAGAATCAGCTCAAGACGTGGCGTGCGACGTCTCGTAGTGCGTAGCGGGACGATCAGGTGGGTACTTTTATCATCTCCCTGGAGAGTAAGCGCACGTGTGTGTTTTGAAAATCTGGTATCTCACAGATGCCCAGTGGCCTTAGGATGCTGTCAGTCTTTGTGTATGTGAGCGCGCGTGTGTGCGTGTGTGAACCCCTGGACACGTCACTGCGCCCTCTCCACCTCGGTTCCCTTCTCTGGAAAGAACAGGGGACGCAGTTTGGGTTGGAATATGCGTCTTCATCCGCTGTGAGCGCTACCGGATTTCTAGCTCTACGTCTTGACTCTCGGTCATCACCAGCACTTTTCGTCATCTCCTGAGCCTCCCTCTCCTCTCCTCTCCTCTCCTCTCCATCAGTGGATCTCAGGAGGACAACCTTGCAGGGCTTTTGTATGAAATAAGCAATGCAGGCAGCCGGCACGTGGGTGTGAGTCCTGTCTCCCCTTTGCTTAACAACCAGCGAAATCTTCCCTTGTCACACTTTGGGAAACACACCTGAGAATTCAGATGCCCTATGGAAGGTCATGTTTTGAAGAAATGCTCAGCTGAAAGAGACCAGAGCACAGATCCTTTTCTGAGGCTTTTTTTTTTTCTTCTCTGAAAATCTCCTTACCCTGTTCCTCCAGGAAGGAGGATGGCTGCTGCCTCTGTTGCTGTCTGCTCCTGTCTTAGGTCCGGTTGTCCCGTTTTGATGAGCGGATGCTTATCCGTCAGCTGTCATGAGCCAGCTGCGACACTTGGTGTTTGAGATGCTGTGTTAGTTTTAGGCAAGCACTGGACCGTAATGGGGACCTGACAAATGGCAGCTAGCACAAACGAAGCGTACGTGGCTGGAATTTTGTTTTTCACATGTAGCTAATGGGTCTGTGCCATCATTTCCCAGGGCCCCACTCTGCCCTCCACAGCCGTGGCGTTCGTCCCCATCGCCCCCTAGAGTCCCTGAGCTTCCTGGCGTCCTGCTCCTCCCCGGGGAGGAAGCAAAGGGAGTCAGGAGGTGGAAGGGTGGCGCCTTCCCCTCTCAAGGACTTGTCTTCTTGTTTGGGATGAAAAGTCTCCAGAAGCCGGTTATTGGCTGGAACTTCGTTCCATGGCTCTCCCCTTGGGGAAGGGGGCGGCGGGAACTTGGTTACTGCAGTTTTACTGTCTGCGGTAGAGAAGGCCAGGGAAAGGAGGTTTCAGGTGGGTGGTGAGTGACCCCAGGTGTCACCCACTGTTCTGGGGGAGTGAGGGGTGGCCCCCATGAGGACTCTCGGTGGACATGTGCACGGACAGCATGGGTACGGCTCTCTGTGGACCCCTGCCCAGCACCTGGCCTGGCACCCGTAGAAATCCAGGGCCATGACGTGGTCACTTATTGAATGACACTGTATGCCGAGTGCTTTCCCACTGGGTCACGCGTCCTAGCGGTCACACGTGTGAGACTTGGAGAACTCAAGTTACCTTCCCAAGGTCACTCAGTGTGTAAAGGGCAGAGCTGGGTTGTAAGCATGTGTCCCAGGACCAAGGAGGACCTCCTGTCCAAACCCATTGTGTAGAATTCACAATTAGTTCAGAATGCATCTTCTTCGTAAGCCTTTGTGTCCCGGGGTACATGACATTTTGATAAATCGTACTTCTCGTGTCCTCCAGTGGTATAAAATCTTCGGGGGTTGGGGGAAGCGGAGTCACCCTCCTCTTTGGCTGCCAGAAGATGCTGAACTTGGTTTTGTCTTTGCACCGCAGTGCCCGGCAGTGCCACCTGCTCCTGGACGTCTTCAACTCCACGGAGCACGAGCTGACAGTCAGCGCCCGGAGCAATGAAGAGCTCGTCCTGCACGCCGGCGAGTGCCAACGGTGAGTGTCGTCACGGCCCCACGTGCTCCCTGGCCCTGCTCTCATCACCCTGCTTGGGAGGTGCTGAAACAGTGCAGCCTCGAGACCGTAGAGGGTGGGCCGTCTGGTCCCCCTTTCGGAGGCATCACAGCCCTCATTCAAGTTCAGTGACAGGATCGGTCGTGGTTGCAAATTGGAGCCAAGTGTAAAGTCAAGGTAGAAATGAATGGTGTCCGTCCAAGGAAGCAGCACCTCAGCTACAGATGCTTTCAGGCACCATGTCTGAGGACGCCCAGACAACTGGGCAAGACCTTTCACTTCTAAATTCTTAAGAAAGCTGTACCTGGGGTCACTGGGTGTTGATCTGAGGGACGCATATCAATGTCAATGGGAAGTTCCTTGGAGAAATTAATGTCACAGGAGACAGGCCAGGCAGAGGTGCCTGGAAGAGGTGCTGTGTCACCCGAGCTCAGCCTTTGGAGGGCAAAGAGAGGTGGCCCCGGTGGGCCCTGGCCAGGGTCAGCCGCAGGACGTGCCCTGGTCCAGCAGAGGCGAGCAGGGAGCCAAGGTGGAAGTAAGAGCTGACCAAGAGCAGAGCCGGGGCCACAGGGGTAGGTCTGGAGGCAGGTCGAGCTCGGTGACTCTGGAAAGAAGCTCTTTGCTGTGGTGGGGATCGCTTCCCCAGGGCCTGGCTCACTCCCACTCCTCTGGGCCTCTCTCCAGACCAGGAGCCGTGCCCCCAAGTGCAGCTTGGATGTTAGGGCCACACCCTTATAGGTGGGGGTATAGCTGGAGTAAGATAGAGCGAAATATCATGTTTATTTGTAATTGCAAAATACTTGAAACATACAGAAAATAATTTAGATACTAGCATACCATATCTCAGGTTTCAGCGTTTTGCTATATTTGCTCGAGATCTCTCCCTCTCTGTCTCCCTCTCTGTCTCTGTCTCCTTCTATCTTTCTGTCTTCTCTCTCTCTCTCTCTCTCTCTCTCCCTCAAGGAAATAAAACGTTAAAAAAAAATAGTGGACGTTAACACCATTGGTCAGTGGGGAGGAGGGAATGCAAATTTAAATCGCAATGAGAGAGCACTACACACTCATGAGAATGCTTAAAATGACAGACTGACAATGTCAGGTGTCCATAAGGAACATGAAGCAGCTGGAAGGTTCATGCCTGGGTGGGAATGTGAAACAGTGCAACCACTTTTGAAGAGGCTGCTGCAGTTTCTTACAAAACTAAACATACACGTACTCTGCCCAGCAGTTCCAACTCTAGTTATTTATTCAAGAAAAATTTAAAAACATATGTTCACAAAAAGACCTATAAAGAATGTTCCAAGCCAAAAAATAGAGCTCAGGTGTCTGTTACAGGAGAATGAATTGACAAGTGGTGGCATTTTCCTAATGGGATGTTACTCAACAACAAAAACTGATAAACTCCTAATACATCACTATGGGAGAATCTCAGGAACCTTATGCAGAGTGCGGGGAGCCTGACCCAAAATAGAATGTACCGTGTGGTTCCGTTCATTTGAGATCCCAGAACCAGCAAAACTCTTCTGTGACGGTGGAAACAGAGAATCGGTTGCTTCTGGAGAGGTTGGGATGGGCTTTGACCAGGAAGGGGCACAAAGGGATTTTCTAGGTGATGGCCGTGTTGTATAGCTTGACATTTGGGTGTGGGTTCCACAGGTGCTTGCCATTGTTAAAATTTAGCCAACGTGTACTTAAGATTTGTGCATTTCTCTGAGAGTCGATTTTGTATCAAAAGAAAAACTGTAAGCAGATGTTAAACTCTGCCTGTTGAAGGACTTGGGGGTGGTGTATGATATCTGCACTAGTCTTTGAAATGCCTAAAAAACTAGATTCCTGGATGGGTGGAGGGATGGGAACATGGACAGACTGAGTTGATAAAGCAAATAGAATAAAATGTTAATTATAGAATATACCAGTGGGTATATAGAGTATTCTCCGAGGAATTCTTTCAACTCGTAAGAAAATGTTGGAAAAAAATAAGCAACTGAAAAAGCAGCGAAGGGCTTCCCTGGTGGCGCAGTGGTTGGGAGTCCGCCTGCCGATGCAGGGGACGCAGGTTCGTGCCCTGGTCCGGGAAGATCCCACATGCCGCGGAGCGGCTGGGCCCGTGAGCCATGGCCGCTGCGCCTGCGCGTCTGGAGCCTGTGCTCCGCAACAGGAGAGGCCACGATAGCGAGAGGCCCGCGCACCGCGATGAAGAGTGGCCCCCGCTCGCCACAACTAGAGAAAGCCCTCGCACAGATACGAAGACCCAACACAGCAAAAATAAATAAATAAAGCAGCGAAGCCTGACAGCCCCGCCCCCGGCCCCGCCCCCGCCTTCCTTTCTCTCCCTCCTCCCAGCGTCTGTGTGTCGGGGCCGTGGCGTCACCCACCCCACACTTCACTGCCGTATAGTGTTTATTTATAGGCACAACAAGCACTGTACTCAGTTTTTTTTTAATGTCATTAGTGGTTCCATATCGTACGTCGTTTTCTGCGTGTCTTTATAACTTTAAATCAGCACTGTGCTCTGGAGTCGACTGTGAATCAGGCTCTTGCCTTCCGACGGCTCTTCGTGATTCGTTCGTGAATGCACCGTTTATCCCTCTCCACGCTGATCCACCACGAGATTGCTTCCAGGGTGTGGCTGTCTAATGTCATTACTGATGACGATGACATATAAATGCACAGTCGTATTTGCTGTCTGGGGCTGATGCTGGGAGGGCGTTTATGGCCTAACCCTTGAGAGGAAGGAAACACTCCCTCTCAAGAGCTCCTTGTTCTAGGGGGTTCTTGCTGTGTGGGCGTGTGCAGGGCTCACGTGCTCGTGCACGGAGGCCGTGGCGGCCGTGCTGAGTGTTCTGGCTCCGGGGCGTGAGGACAGGCTCTTTCCTGGGCTGCTGCTGCGTCCCTGGGCCCCGTGCTGGTCCCCAAGTTGTGAAGGAGACCGTCTGCCCCCTGCCTTGTCTGCCTCGTCTAGGTGTTTTGATGTAGCCTGGGGTCCCAGATGACATCCTTCTGGTCGTCTCATGACACCAACATAAATCCTGCTTTAAAAAAACTACAAACTGCTGAGCTTGTTCTAAGCTTGACTCACTGTCAGCCACAGAAGTCAGCGATGTTAACAACCCCGTTCGCAAATAAGCACAGTTCAGTCTTGTGCTTCCGGCTTCTTCCTTGTTAAGCTTTTTGCTTAAATTCTCGTTTCTTGATGCATCTAACTCACGCATTCTTTATTCATTCATAAAATATTCATTCGATAAATATTGATGCTTTGAGAACTTGCTCTGCGGTGCCTGCGTCAGGCTCCAGGAGCCACAGGATGAGTAAGCAAGGACCCCTCATGGCCAGGAGTTGACGACACTCCCCGGCCGGGGCGGCCCTGCCACTCCTGCCTGATGGGACCTCCTGCTGTTTTGGGTGGGGGGGTAAACCGGAGGTTGTGATGCTCCGTTCTGTCTGAGGAGTCAACTTTGGCTCTGCTCCCACTGCCCCCGCTAACCCAGGGGTGACCACCGGGCATCCCAGCGTTCGCAGGGATGCAGGGAGTCACTGCACTTCCCTTTCCAGACCTCTCCAGCTTTGCCTGGTTTGGACACACGCTCTGCCTCCGTGGAGAGGGCCCAGGTCTTTGGTCTAACGGAGCAGGTCTGGGGGAGGAAGCTGTGGTGGGTGGACCTTGAGCTCAAGGTGGACTCAAGGTGGAAGCCCCTTGAGTCCTGGGCTGCTGTCCCCGTACCTCCAGGTTCTGTCTCCTTGGAGCCTAGTGCCCTCCCGGAGTCCTGAGCTCAACCCCCGAAGGCTGTCACCCGGCACCCCACACACACACCTCAGGCTTCCCTAGGCGCTCATGAGGGCTGCCCTCGGCCAGGCTCGGCCACTCTGAGGAGAGCAGGGCGGGCCAGCTCTCCCCGGTGGTGAGGGCAGCGGTGGCCCTCAGACTCTGGCTTTATCTCCCAGTGCGTGGCAGGCCACCTTCCCACTGCTCCCTGGGGAGTGGGCAGATGAACCACGGGTTCTGCCAGGGTGACACAGCCTCACCCTCAGTGAAAAGCCGTATTCCTGGAATCCACGTAGCTGTGATGCTGCTCTTCTCAGAGCCCTGGCATCCTGGGTCACAAGGCATTTGACATCCTTTTAAGGGTGACCTGCAGTCCAGGAGAGGGACCAACTCCAATTAGACTGTTGGGAGCCTGCATCTGTCTCCCCCTCCCTCCGGGTAGAAAGGCGTGCCAAGTACAAGAGAAACGTGTCCTTGGAGTCACAGTTTCTGAGCCCCGTGTGTTTGCAGGTCAGGCACTCACTCCTCCTAGTACCCTCACATAGGAGATTCTGTCCGCATGTTATAGACAAGCAGACTGAGTACAGAGGTCAAAGGCACTTGGTGGGACCCAGGTCTGAATGACGCCACGGCTGAGCTTGGAATGGTGATTTAAGATGGGCTGGAGATGCTAACACCTATGTATGGAATCTAAAAAACAAACAAAACAAAATGGTCATGAAGAACCTAGGGGCAAGATGGGAACAAAAACACAGACCTACTAGAGAATGGACTTGAGGATACGGGGAGGGGGAAGGGTAAGCTGGGACAAAGAGAGTGGCATGGACATATATACACTACCAAGCGTAAAATAGATAGCTAGTGGGAAGCAGCCGCATAGCGCAAGGAGATCAGCTCGGTGCTTTATGACCACCTAGGGGGGTGGGATAGGGAGGGTGGGAGGGAGACGCAAGAGGGAGGGGATATGAGGATGTATGTATACGTATAACTGATTCACTTTGTTATAAAGCAGAAACCAACACATCATTGCAAAGCAATTATACTCCAATAAAGATGTTAAAAAAAACAGATGGGCTGGAGGGGGTGGGGGGAAGCAGGTTCTGTTTTCTCCTCTTTCTGCTCTGTGCAGCCTTAGGTAAGCTGTGACTAGCGCTGAAGTCCATTGTCAAGTGTACAGGCCGGCAGGAGTCGGGGAGGCGGGGGAGCAGGCTGGGTGTCCGGCTCAGAAGGCTTTCATTCATTCCTTCAACAAGCACCTCCCGAGTGGCGAGCGAGTACCACGCCCTGCCAGGAGATAGCATAGTGAGTAAGGTCCTCACTGTGTCCTCACTGCACTTATGTTTGGTGTGGAAAAAAGGCAGGGATTGTCGCACAGGCTGAGGAGAATCCAAAGCTGAGAGGAAGAAACCCAGCTTGGGGCTGGGAAGGCTTCCTGGAGGAAGTGGTGCTAATACAGAACAGGACACTGAGTAGGAGTGAGGTGGAGCTGGAGTGCAAGGGAGAGCAGCCCAGGTGAAGGGGCAGCACACCCTGGAAAGGGGCGTGTGCATGGGGTGGCGTGAAGGGCCTCTTCACAGGCTGCACATTCGAGTTTTTAAACTGGAAATACCACTCTTATACCCGTATTTCCTAGGGATATCTATGTCATCTTATAATTTAAGATACAACGTTTCAGCAAATGGATGTAGCAAGTACCTTTTCACCTTCCTCATCTTTTCTGTGAAAGGTCCTTTGGAAATCGGTGACTCATCTCTCTTTCTGTGGCCTGGTTGATGCATCAGTTCTGTAATTAAGCACCATTAGTTAACTTCACTTTTGCCATACACAATTTGTGACGCTTGGTCTGTGCTGATTGCCTTTCCTGGGGCTCCACGCCATCGGTCGTGACATTGAGAATGTCCTCCAGACTTGCAGCTAGATGCCTGTAGTAACATTCATTTTTACCCGAGGGGTGGTGTAAAGAAGAACCCACTTTCACAAGCATCTCTGCCTTTAATCCTCATCCTCAAGCTGTGGGCATTGTGCCCATCTCTGCTTATGTGTAAGAGAGCTCGAACTTGCCAAGGGCCACGCAGTTCGTTGTAACTGGAACCCAGGGCTGCGCAGTTGCCACCATACCCCTCCACGGGAGTTACCTACACTTCTTTAGGCTATGTCCCCAGAACTGGGCATCCCCCCTCCTCCAGTTTCAAAAGATGACCAGAAACAGTAGAACGCTTTTCTGAGTGAAACAGCATGAACTTCCTTAAGAAAATACAGTGTCGCCAGCAGCAAATGTACTGGGAAAATTAAGGTATGATAATTATTGTGTTTTTGCTTAATTATCAAACCATTAAAATTAAATTTCACGACAACCCTCATTTATGCACAAATCTCTCTTAATTTACAGTAACAGATGCCGTCTCATCCCGTGCTTCAGGCTACCCCGCCTTGTCCCGCCCTCACTCACAAGGAGCCACTGCCTGCTTGGCAGGCCTGGCACGTCTGGTCCAGGCGTCTCCTCGCTGGGGAGCCTCGCCGTTGGCTGACTGAGAACAGGTCAGCCCTGTCCAGTGTCCGGATGGTGCACCGCACGGGTCCTAGAATGGCTGTCACGCCAGAGGGGCAGGGACGGGCTCTAGAGCAAGGACAACTTCGGCGCTCTGAGACTTTCCCCTTGACGCCGTCCAGGCCTTGGGGAGGGCCAGACCCTCACATCTGGAGGATCCTGGCAGGGCTCTGGGGCGGCAGTGGGAAGGCCTGGGTGCCCCACGGCATTGTGGTTGTGTTTCTAGGGTTCTCTTGATGGTCCGAGGGGTCCAGCCTGTGGCGCAGCACTGCATTCAGCCCGCAGTTTATTTCCGGTTTAGCTTTTCTTCTTCTGCCTCCTGAGTGGCTTTAGATAAGCCTTTTCCCTCCTCTAGGTTTTAACTTCTTCCCTGGTCCTTTGAGAGGCTCAGACAATGTTTCCTGTAGGAATGAACGAGCAAAAGAAGTGATCACGTGATAAGCGATGACTTGTGATCGGTTACTTGCTGGGCTGCGTGTTCTGTCTTCGACGTGTCTTTTGAGGTCGCTATCATGACCATCATCCCTATTTAGCAGGTGAAGAAACTGAGGCTCAGAGAGGTGACCAGCCAGGTGACCACTGAGGTCCTGTCCTCCTCTCATTTTGACTTTGGTCTCCTGTAACTCCCCGCAGAGGGGTTTGGGGAGCAGCCTGTGCGTCCTCTACCCCCGCGATTGTTCACCTGTGTGCAGGTGCCCTCCCTGGGAACAGTGAGTGTGTCAGCGGTGATTTCTGCGCAGGCCAACCTCTGGTGTTTACCCGAGCCCAGAACAGCCCCAGCCCTAAATGTCTAGCTCCTCCTACCAACTGTCTCCGTGTCTCTCTCTCGTTTAGTTCTGTCGAACGCTTCACGGAATCATGCAAGGAAGCCCTTGTTAGGAGCCCGGTGTTGTTGCCCTTTGCTGTGTAACCACAGCTGGAATTTGCGCATGGCCTCCTTCCACGGGTGGCCTGCCCTGTCCCCTGCAGTCAACAAGCCTGTGCCCCCAGCCCGGTGGTCTCTCCTGCAGCCGTTCTGAGTCAGAAGACTTTGTGGATTTTCTTTGTTCCTTTTTCAGGCTGGGAGGAAAGTGGGAGAGTCCTTCAGAAAGTAAACTTATGGAAACCAGGAGAAAGCACCTTGGTGTGTTCTTGTCCTTTCAGCTGCCCGATGGGGAAACTGAGGCTCGGGTTTGCTTCACAGGCCCCGGGCAGAATGACGCTGGTGCCGGACGCCTCGCTCCCTGGCCACAGCGTCTCCGCCACCCCACTCTGCATCCCTTCCAGTTAGCGGTTTTGCAAGTCTCCTAAGAGAAACCCGATGGCGCCAGAATCAGTAGGATCCCCTAATGATTCGTAGGCAGCCAGAAGAGGGGTCAGAGCTCAGCCTGGAGAAGCATCCAGGTGGCAGAGATTCGATACCTGGAAGATGCTGCAGTTTGCGGACTCCGATGACAGGAGAGAGTCTCTCCTCTTCGTGAGAAGAGAAAAACCAGGTCACTCGCTTGGGCTCCACACGCCGGGCAGCTCTGTGTGGCCTCTGTTGTCCTGAGCGACTGGAGCCTCCCTGGGGCAGGAGGTGGTGCCCCCTGCACCCACGCCCTGGCTGCAGGCTGGTGTTCAGGCGCCCACCCCGTGGACACGGGCCTAGCGGGCGCAGACCTGGGGCCACACAGAGCCCAGGCCCGGTCTCGCTCGGCCACTGGCTGGTTCGGCGGTCTGGGTAAGTCGCCTGGCCTTGTCGAGCTTTCAAGTAAAGTGGGGATGCCCATGCGTGTCCTGCAGGTCGTTATAAGTCCTAAAGTTAGTCCAGGCTGTGTGCCTAGCACTGCACGTGACCCCCGGCAGGTGCCCCATGACGGGCAGGTCGTGTTATTTTCAGCTGTGAGAACGGCTCCCACCGTCCGAGCCGCCAGGCCTAGGGAAGGGCGTGCGCTGGGGGTCTTGTGCTTCCTTTCTGGGGAGATGACTGCGGAGTTCTGCTCAAGTGCTTAGTTACGACTTGGGGCCGCATTGCCCAGGCTTCTGGGCGGTGTCTGACGTGGGGACAGAAGGTCCTCCTCTGTCAGGAGCCAGAGGCCACCCAGCCACTTCACAGGGGGGACTTACTATGAGGACTTGTTAACGAGGCCTGACCAGGGAACTGGTAACCAGGTAACTGGAAGGGTAGAGGGCGACACTGAGGCGTCCGCTGTAGCAGACCTGCCGCCCCTGGGTCTGGGGGCCGAGGTTATGGTCCGGCATCATTGCAGTTGGGAGCTGGGGGTTGGCGGGATGCCCGGGGTCTCGGGGGAGGTGCACCCACAGGAATCTCAGGCAGATGACCACCCCTGGGAAGTGACAGGAAGGCCCGGAGAGAGCAAGGCCGTCCCCCTGTGGTCCCTCGACCTTCGGCACAGATGGGAGAGCAGAACGTGGCCTGCCGGGTCAGCACTGCGGGACTTCAAGCCTTGATAGAGCCGCCCCACCGGGTCCTCCCCGATCTCCCCCTGGAGCCGTGCCTTGCTCCTCTGTGTGTCCATGGACTCTTGGATGGTGTTTGTTATTTTCTACCTCGCGTCTCGCTCTTGCCAGACTAGAGGTTCCCAAACTTTGCCTCAAATTGTTATTACGGGGCTCCCCCCGCCCCACCGCATCCTGATCTGATTGGTTGGGTGCCACCTGGGCATCAGGACCTGTAAATCTCACCTGGCGACTCTAACGTGTGGCCCTGTGCGGGGACCACGGGGCTCGACTGGGGGTTCCTTGAGGGCAGTGTGTGTGTGCTGCTCAGCTCTGAACATCCCTCTACCACCTTGAGCCACTGTCAGGCACACAGCAGGTGCTCAGGTAATGTGCATGAGTGAGGGAGTTAGCAGTGGGCGTGCTGAGTGTCATCACAAGTGTTCCCCTCCTCCTTAGGGGGCCTCCTCAGGGCGCCTCCGCTCACAGCCTGACTCAGGCAGGCTTTAAGCTGACCCCATCGGGGGACACGGTGGTGATTATCCTCCTGGTTCCGTTCACCAGGAAGAGGTGGCGGGTCGTGACACGGGTCTTGTGTTCTCTTTGGTGCTTATCCCTCACACTCCCAAGCCCAGTCTCCCCCAGCCACGGTGCTCCGGTTGGTCGCAGCTAGAAATTCTGGGAACTCATCTTTCCCTTCGTGGGGATTGGAGTCTGGCCGTGGAGCCCCATGTGCAGACCTCTCAGGGCCCCCAAAGGTGTCTGCCCACATGTTAGGGAAAGGGTCTCATCTTATCCGGTGGGAAGAGGAGAGTGCCCTGGACCGAGCCGAGACGTGCGCTGCAGCCCCAGCTCTGCTGGTCCTTGGTCGTGCCCTTGGCTGGTCCTTCACACTCCCTGATGCTAACGCCTCATCTGTCAGGTGGGCAGGGGAAGAAGCCCAGCCATGCCCACCTCGGCACTGGGCCACTTCAGTGAAGGTGCCGAAGGGAAGGGGTGTGTCGTTATTCATTCTTTTACTTAAAAACTTTATGTGGAGAATTCAGATATATACAAGAGGTGCCGTCACAGGACTTCTCACCCAGCTTCTATAACTAGTGACTCATGGCCAATCTTTTTCATCTCTCCCTCACCAACTGCCCCATTTCCTGTGTTATTTTGAAGCAAATCCAAGACGACGTATCGTTTCATCTGCAAATATTTTAATAGTCAACATTGGAGTTCTTTTAAAAAACATAACTGCAATGCCATATCATGTTTTAAAATGAGCAGTTCCTCAATATCAATGTTTAAATTTCCAATGATCTCGGTGTCATGTTTTGTTTTTTCTTTTTTTTTTTTTTTTTTTTTTTTTTGGTTTTTTTTGCGGTACGCGGGCCTCTCACCGCCGCGGCCCCTCCCGTCGCGGAGCACAGGCTCCGGACACGCAGGCTCAGCGGCCATGGCTCACGGGACCAGCCATGATCCACGGTACGTGGGATCTTCCCGGACCGGGGCACGAACCCGCGTCCCTTGCATCGGCAGGTGGACTCTCAACCACTGCGCCACCAGGGAAGCCCACGGTGCCATGTTTTTTAAGCATTTTTTGGAATCAGAATTCAAGAGGTTGATAAGTCTCACGTCCATTTTTAATCTGTAGGCTCCCTGTGCATCTCTTTTTTCTCACAATTGTTCATTGACTAAATCAGGTCCCCCAGTTGGGGATTTGGCCAGTTGGGTGCCTGTGGTGGTGGTGACCTTGCTCCTCTGACTGACTTCTTTTTCTTTATTCCTTATTAAATTGGTAGTAAGCTCTAGAGGCTTGATCATATTCAGTGATAGTTTTCTCTTTTTTTTGCAAAGAATCTCCATCAGAAGGCACTGGTGTCTGCTTATCTACTTTCTGTGATGGAGCCATGATTATTAGATCTTTTCCTTTCATCTAACCTTACACCCCAAATGCATGCCTTTTCATCCCCAGCGGATGAGTAGACATTAAGAAATTCTCTAACTCTTTTTCATAAGCTCAAAATGAAGCACACAAGCATTTTCTGTCTGAGGTCTGGAAAATGAACAGATGAAGAAGCGAAGCCGCTTCCTGTGTCTCTCCGCTCTAAAGCGTCCGGCCCGTCAGATGATTAAGGTTCATTGTTCTCAGCAGCTGCCCACGGGGAGACATCGGGGTAGCGCTGGTGCCGCTTAGGGCTCTCAGAGGCCCAGCGGGATTGGGAAACCTCGTGTCCACCTCTGGTAGCTGACGCAGCCCTGGAGCTGAGTGGCTCCAGGTCTGGCAGGACCAGGCTGCGGCCCACACGGGAGTGGCAGCATCCTGACTGTCCACGGGAACTGGTTTCAGGGGCTGGTGGGGAGAGGAGGGGAAGTAGAGTTCAGGATGTCTGGGACTTTGCGGCACATGTTAGCCCGAGCGGCATCTGTGTGTATTTGTCATACGTTATGCTGCTTCCTCTGAAACTAACTTAAGCTTGTAAATGTTTGCGTTTTTCCAGGGCAAGGGTTATTTTTCCCATTTGACGAACAGCTCACTGCAGCTCAGGATGGGAGAGCTGGGTGTTTCCTGTGGCCCGAGTGTAGGGGGAGGTCATGAGTGGACAGTCTGGGCCAGATCTTAGCGGACCTTGGCGGCCAATGAGTCTTAATACATTTTTAATGAGGGATACATTTGAAGATGTCTTTGTCTTTTGGGTTTTCCCCGTTTTCACCTTCAGGATAAATGACAGCTTCACCCTGGGCTGAAATCCTCCTGTGAGAGCCATAGTCAAAGCCACGTCTCTGGAGGGGAAGGGTTGGTCACAAGAGAGCTCGAGGCAGGAGAGTGTCAGCTTGACCTTTTAGGAAGTGTCTGGAAGGGGTGACAGCTGGTGAGAGCCTGGGTGGTCTCAGGTAGGTCATGGTGGCTGCGCCTGGGGGCGCCCTTTGGAGCAGAGAGAAGAGTCGGGATCCGGAGACCCTCAGGAGGGAGGAAGGCTAGAGAGTTGGCGGGTGTGGGTTGTGGAGAAGGAAAGGGAAGTTTCTAGTTTGGGCAGCTGGGGGTGGTGTTGCCATTTGCTTGGCCAGCAGATGCATGGCCAGGGCGGGGTGGGGAGGTTCTGAGGGCACAGAGGCTATGGCCGCAAAGCTGCTGTCCTCGCAGGGGCAGCCCACTTCCTGCTGCACCAGAAATGCCACGCTGTGACCTTGGGCAAAGAGCGCAGCATTGGGAGCCGAAGGTCTGGCTTCTAGTTGCGTCTCTGCCAATGCCTAGCTCGTGCCCTTGGGCTTGTCATTCAGGCTGCCAGCAAACTGGGGTCTCAGTTGGGTCCTGTGAGGAAATAGCAGTGGAGCTGACTGCAAGCTGCAGGACACCTGGAAGACTTCACCGCTTTATTCTCCTCCCTCCCAGGAGCGAGACCTTGGGGAAAAGGTGGGGCAGAGGCGTGCTCTTCCCCGTCTCCCGGGACAGGCGTTCTGTATAACCGGCGCCTTTCTCTGGGGCCCCACAAGGGATCTCAAGCTGCTGGCACCCGGTTCTCCTGGCCCTGATTGGGCTCGTAGCCAGCGAAGCTCAGAGAGCCTGCTTGGGCCCCTGAGGGACTCCGGGGGCTGCCCTCTTGTTTGGGCCCTGCTAGCACCTCTGTTCCCCAGCTTAAGGAAGCTCTTCCCGTTCAACCCCCCACACCGCCTTTGGGCCTGGGAATGGGACGCAGATCCCACCGTGGGAGGAGAAGTGAAAGGACGGTCGGGATCCTCGTCCCGGCCAGCAGTGTGGGGCAGCCTGAAGCTGGGCAGGCTGGTCCCAGGGCCCAAGCCTGCAGGGGTCGGCAGGGCTGAGGCCAGTCCAGGGCCCCTCCTCTGGGCTGGGAGTCTAGTCCACGGCGTGCTTATCAGCAGACTGACCGATGGCCCAGAAGAATCGCTGCGTCCTTTCTCGGACTGCCTTACCTAGCGTCTTTCACAGAAGGGAGCACTTCCGCGGTGAAATTGGGCTGGAACTTGGATAACAAGGCAGCCTCACAGCAGAGTATTAGAACCACTGGTGGCGAAACTGAAAGGAAGTGGGTGTTGACATGATGGAGTCGTTGAATCTGTGTCAGTTCAGAAGGTCTCCACGAAGGTACATTGACTCAAAGGACCCGTTAGCCGCTGGAACCTGCCCACGATGGACACAGTAAAACCCGCGCTGGCAGAGGAGCTCCCCTCGGCTTCCAGCGCGTGAGCGCCTGTGCCCCTGGCCTTGGAGGGAAGGGGGCGTCCGAGGCTTCCTCCTGGACCACTTGCTGACGCCTCTGCATTCTACACGGTCACGCTTTCTAGCCCTCCCCGTCAGCAGGAGGCCTCTGGGCCTCTCGTGTCATCCCCCCACCCTGCTGTCATCTCTGCGTGCCCGTTGAGGAGACAGGCTCAGCGGGATCAGGTGAGCCACCCCAGGTGACACTGCCCGTGGGTGTCCGAGCCAGGGTTTGAAGTGGGCTCGTGAGAGGCCTACTGCGGTGAGCTCCCTCCTGTCGGCTCCCTGGCTCATTCTGCCTGTGAGTCGAGAGCTTCCCAGGAGCCTCTCCAGGCACCAGAGAGGCAGGTGTTACAGGACAGTGGCTTGGAGGACCCCAGAGTGTGTTGGGAGGGAAGGGCCAACGACTGGACGATGAGATAGATCAAGGGCAAGGCTACATGACAGACCTGCGCAGGAGGGGCGCCATCACCGCGTGTCAGTCCCGAGGCCGCGACGCGGAGCATTTTAGCACAATCGCGGGCGTCCGCCCACTCAGGGCCACCTTATCAGCTGCCTTCCCTATCTTTCAACTTAAGAATGAATATATTGCATAGGTATCATATGCACACAGTATGTGCACCGTGCATATACACGTGCTCAGGTGTACTTACACACACCTGCACACACGCATAAAACTATGAACGTTATCCTTGCTATATTCGAAATACTGTTACAGCTCCGGGGGTTTGTGTGAAGTGCAGCCGTAGCTGAGAATCTCTCCACTTCAGAACTAGTGGAAAAGCCGTGCCTTCAGGGTTGCAGAGACCTGGGCCAGGTCCTCCCTCCTTGACCTCTGCCTGTGGCGCGATCTCGGGCAAGTTGCTCACCCTGCCTTGGCGTCGGTGTTGACATCGGCACACCCGGGCTGATGGCGGTACCTGCCCGGGGAGGGGTTGAGAAGGCTGAGCGAGTAGCTCTTATGTACCTGCAGCTGCTCCAGACATGCCAGTCCCCTTGTGTCACCTCGGAGGTGCGTGGGGTACCCTGCTGTGTCAGTCACGGGGCATCCTGAAGGGAAAGAGGCAAAGGCCCTGTAAGGTGAGGCTGTACAGGGAGCAGACCACGCCTCCCTTCAGGAATGTATCAGTTGTCCACCAGCTGCCCGATTCCAGAGGCCAAGTCCAGTTGCCTCCTTCTGCTGTGTCCTCCCCCCGGACATCAGGGTCGTCTTGGAAATCCCTGAGATTCACGGAAGGCCGGGCATCCATCGCATCCTGGGAAAGAGCTTAAGACTGCTGATAGTAGGAGCCTGTTTCCAGGGCTTGTTAGTGACCAGGGGGCACATAGTCAGAAAACAGGCACCTGAGAGCTGTGGGAATTGTTAAGGCCATGGGGCAAAGGCTGCGAGTTTCTCCGTTAAGTGTATATACATATATTTATAAAAAAAAAAAGAGAACGCGTGTGTATGTCATTGTGTACCCTCCATCCGCCTACACCAGCTTTTTATCAGGGAAAGTCTTTTTTGTTTTCTTTTCATTCTTGCTGTTGTATATTCTGTGGGTTTGGACAATGACGCGTATAGTGACGTGCGTCCATCATCATAAAATCCCCCGTGCTCCGCCTGTGCATCCTTCCCTCACCTCTGGCCCCTGGTCATCAGTGATCGTTTTACTGTCTCCTTAGTTTTGTGTTTTCCAGAATGTCATACAGTTGGAAGCATACAGGATGTAGCCTTTTCAGGCTGACTTCTGTTATTTAGTGATATGCACTGAAGGCTCCTCCGTGTCTTTTCATGGCTTGATAGCTCCTTTCTTTTTAGCACTGAATAATATTCCACTGGAAGTACCACAGTTTGTTTATCTGTTTACTTCCTGGCGGATGTCTTGGTTGCTTCCAAGTTTTGGCCGTCGTGAATAAAGCTGCTCTGAGTACCCATGTGCAGGATTTTGTGTGGATGTAAGTTTTCAGCCCCTTTGGGTAAACACCAAGGGACATGGCAGCTGGATCGTATGCTAAGAGTTTGTTTAGTTTTACCGGAATCATTGTGCATTTTAAAAAGCCAAAAGTAATGCATACTTTTTTTACCTCTTTCATCATCCAGTTTCCAAGTACTGTCCCATAGCAATAGGAAAAAGAAAAAGAGGGAAGAAACAGTGCTGAAGTAAAATGACACATAGCATGATGCGGGCTTGGGGCGTCCCGTTCTCTGTGTGCAGCGCCCCGCCCGACCCCGTCGGCCACATCATCTCCTGATCCTCGGGGACTTAGGGCTTCCCCACTCCTCCTGCCTTTTATCCACGCGTCCCCTACATCTCATGCTGGGGTGTCCTTATTTGCTTGTGTGTCTCTCTCTGCCCTGGGAGCCCACTCTGGGCAGGGATCATGTTCTCATTATCGCAGTGCTGGCTCCTGGCCTAGTGCCTGGCCCAGTAGGAACTGGATTGAATCACTTTCTCTATCATTCAGTTTGGGCTGAGTTTCTCCGCAGTAACAGAAGCCCCAGAACCTTAGTTACTTAGTGCCGCAGGAAGATTTGTTTCTTGCTCACGTTTTGTGTGTATCACAGGTTGGTTTAGCTCTGCTCCATTTTGCTTTCATTCGTGACCCATGTCCTCTGGAGACATCCTGGTTTGGGGCAGAGGAAAAGGGAAGGGTACAGGCCACATGATCGCTCAGGAGCATCCTGCTTGGGTGGGGCCCGGGTCGCTGCCTGCACATTCTGTTGGTCAGAGAAGTCACAGGGCAGCCCGAGATCAAAGAGGCGAGGGTGGGCAATCCTGTAGGAAGGACACCAAGATGTGGACAGTGCTGGAGTCCAAGTACTTTCTCTGCATTTAAAGGGAAACTACCATACTTCTTTGGGTCTTCATCTTTCACTTTTTGCCATCTTTAGAGGATGGTTGCTTTTTTCCTGTATGAACATATAACGTTACAGTGGACTCTGCATTCTTTTGTTCTTTCCTACATTCGTTCAGAAGGCATTACTGGAATACCCATCGTGTCCTAAGCACTGTGCTGGTGCTGTGTGGAGGAGGGCTCACAGACACACCCACTTAGCCTGGTGTGATGCACATGTGTGCTAGGCGTGGAAGTGAATCCCTTGTTGTTTTAACTGGGGTTTATTGAGCACCTGTCAGACTCTGGCTGGAAGCCCAATCTCTGCTCTCAGGTTTTGTTACACGAGACCAGAAAGGGACTGATGTGTGTGACAACCGGCACGCGCCGGGCACCGTGCTGCCAGCTTTACAGACTTGCTTACTGAGCCTCAGCAATTGGAAGAGTGGGCAGCCCGAACCTATCCAGTAAAGCGCGAGACTGAGACCGTGGCTGCCCCATCCCCCGTCAGAGAGAATCGGGTGGGAGGGGCCAGAGTCCTCAAGTGTCCCACCCCGCACTCCCACGAGGCCGAGTGAGGACTGGAATTCGGGGCACCCGCTCTGGGGTCGCATGGCACGGCCTCTCCCTGTGTCCAGCTCCCCTCTAGGACGAGACAGGACCTCATCCCCCCTGCCCAGGAACCCTCTCCTCTTATGCAGGGCCTAGCCTGGAGGAAGTGCTCCTTGGTATTGGTTGAAATCAGCTGTCTTCATCACCTCATACTAGCATCCTGTTTAAAGTTGGTTTTGGGGGGTTTTTTGGTTTTTGGTTTTTTTCAGAACTGATATGTACCAAGGACCTTTTTTCTCTTTAAAAACCTCCCTCGGAGAGAACTCGGGGTGTTGTTCTGGAAAGCCTCATGATGGAGGCTGCACGGCCCCCAGGACACCTGTCTGCCTTGCTTCCTCCATGGCTGTGTATTGCTGGTTAGGTTAGAGGGAATTCTTTTATTTCCAGTTAATTATCTCTTGCGAACCTGTTCCGCATTCAGCACACAGCAGACTCCCTACTTAACATGTATCTTCCTTGCTCCCTCCGGGACTCTTCTCTATTTTTTATAAGTAATTGCATTGTTTGTGTTTGCTTCTTGTGTTTTGGAGATGTTTCTGGAAGAGGGGAGCAGAGGTTATGGCTCCTGAATGCTAATGGACACCTTGAGAGGGGTGTCCTGCGACCAGGAGGTGAAGCTGCTTTGCTTTGGGAACCTTTGTTCTTGATAAGTAGTTCTGACGATAAAAAAGGCACTGTTTCTGCTAAACAGAACCTGAGGACCACCTTGTCAGTCCGTATTCCCAGCTCTGTGCCCAAGAGGTGTGTGCAGACCCCAGTCTGTTCACAGGAGACAGGGTGGCGGGTGGACGAGAGGACCTGATGCTTCCCCCAGGTGTTTTGCCTGACAAAAGGCAATTTTCAAGGGTGTCATGTGGGGAGCATCTGTAACCTCAGGAAGCAGACAAGCCAGTATTGCGACTACAAAAGGCATATTTCAGACCACACAAGAATATTCTTAACAACCCTTTCCAAAGGCCCGAATGTCGGAGGCCCTGTGCTAAGTGCTGAGGGTCTGCAGACGAATAAGCCGTACACTGTGCACTGCAGTTACAGGTGGTGCGGGAGGGAGCCCAGATCTGGGGAATGAAGGTGGACAGACTGACAGTTACCGCCAGCCTGGGCAGCTCAGAACAGACACGGCCCTGGGGGGCAGGGGCGCTGAGCGCCCTCACCCTGCCCTGCTTTCCTTGCATCAGTATGACGTGGTGCTTCCGTCTGTGCTCAGTCCCGGGGAGGAAGTCAGTTGCTGTTGGGATAATTTTAGGGACAGCTTTCCCCCGCTGCTTTCACTGAATAGTCTTCTCAGGTGCGCCTATTAATAGCACTGGGGTCAAAGTTCCTTGGTAGAGATGTTTCGTATTTTAGGGAAATTAAAAATCTAGCCTCTGTCAAACATGATTTTTCCCAGAATTTGCTGAGTGCTTGAAGTTACACACTCTTGCCATGTTTGTTTACCTTATTTAATCTCTTCGTGTTTTCTTTAAAAACTATTCTTAATATTATTTTGGAGATGCGGTTCTTCTGAATATTTGTAATGATTGTTGTGAAAAATACCTCTTAACTCCATCAAACTTTGGAACCTTGAAGTTGGAAGGGGGATCTTTGAGATCGTCAGAGCCCTGACCGCTCATTACCGGTGGGGACCCTGAGGCCAGCAAGAAGGCAAAGTGGCCTTTTCAGGATCTCACAGCTGCCTGGAGGGAGAGCCAGGCTAGACTGGGCGTCCTGGCTTCTAGATCCCAGGCTGTGGCTTCCTAGCAGGGGGTTGAGTCAGGGTGTCTGAGAGAGGAAGCACCCTCAGAATCAAGTGTAGGCCGGTGCTCTGCACTGCGCCCTTTCCCTGAGGGAACAGATTCCTCTCTTCGGTCCACCTGGAGAATGTGTGCATTCTCCCAGACCCAGTCTAGCATCCTCTCTGCCGGAGACCTGCTGAGACACTTCCTTCTTCTCTGTGTCCCACAGTTCCTGGCACCTGCCCTGCTGTTAGACTCCACTCTGCCATGACTGTGTCTACGGGTGTCTCTCCCCAGTGAGTGGTGACGCTCCACTCACCAGCGGCCATGCATTCCTCATTGTCTCTCTCCCTAGGGTCCAGGGCAGTACCAAGGGGTTAACAAGGGCTGTAGGCAGGACAATGCCCCCCGCCTAAGAGACGTCCACGTTCCAATCCCCGGAACCTGTGGATGTGTTCCCTTACGTGGCAGAAGGAACTCTGCAGATGTGATTGAGTTAAGGACCTTGAGACGGGGAGATTACCCTGGTGTCCTCGGGCTGCCGTAACAAAGTACGACAGACTGGGTAGCTTGGAACGATAGAAATTTCTTTCTCATAGTCCTGGAGGCGGAAGTCTGAGATCAGCTGGCTGCTCTGGGAGGGGGGTTTCACACCCAGGTCTTTGTGGCTCCAAGCACTCCTGGCACCTTCCCGGCATCTGAAGCTTCCAGATGCTTCTGCCGGTCCTCACATTGCTGGAGGTTGTGCCTCACAAAGTGGGCTTTGAGGACGTTGGTCAGGGTCAGCTTTTTTCCCCATTTCCTCTTTGTCCCCTGGTGGGCATGGCCCCCTGTGGTCCACGGGGATTTATGAGCTTTTAGAGGAATGGGCCTCAGGTCTCGTGGGTCCCTCTCCCTTCCACGTCTGGATCTTCTGCCATGAAGTGTTAGGGTTTCCATGAGCATAAACGCACCTTTGTGCTGCAGCCTCACTGCAGAGCCATTTGAGAATCTATAACAAAGAGCCTTGAAAGCTTTTGAGCCAGTGAGCGAGTCCCTCCTGGGAAGCTGTCCTGATGAAAATAAATCTAAACTACAGAGTAAGGGTTGAACACAAGGGTGTTTATTTCTATGTGATTTTTAGAAACCAGTATGTCCGACCATAGGGCATGATTAGTGAATTACGGTACATTTGTATAATTGACTGTTTGCAGCCATCAGAGATTGTGTTTTTATAGAGTTAGTAATGCCGAGCTCCGTTGTCACAACGAGGATTGTGATGCCAGCAGACACAGGCAAGGGAGACACGCTGCTTAGATGAGAGTGAAGCAAACGCCACGTCTGGAGCAGGTGGCCCTGGCGCCGTGGTCCGCGAGGCTGGGATGTCCCCGAGCTGCTGCTGAGACCCGGGGCGGGGGTGTTGGGGAGCCCCGCCCAGGTGCTTGCCGAAGCTCTTGGGCCGTCCCTTGGGATTGTGGATCCTCCTGGCCCCAGTCACTGTACCTGACCCCCTGGCTCTGTGTCTGCCTGTTCACCAGCTGGTGGGCAGCCACCGATGCTTCCACGAGGCTGGGAGAATCTGAAGTCCATTTCCCAGGATCAGGACCGATCACCCCCGCTCCAGGCCCAGACTGCAGAGGAGCTGAATTTCATGCCTGCAGCGTGATACATGTCCACCGCTTAACGTGTGGAAGAGACAGGACATAAACTGGTATTTGTAGTGTGACACACGATGTATACAAATCACCTAACACGCTTAAGTAAGACAAGCACGGCAAGTTCACGTGACTGGAAGGGAGTGCAGCAGAGTGTGCACGGGAAGAGAGTCGTGGGGGAATCTTTTCCTTCTGTTTTTCAGTGTTTATGATGTGCATGTAATAATATTATTCGAAATATATACAAGTTATTTTTTCTTAAATCCTCACCACATTGCACGACCAGGTGCGCTTCAGTTTTCCAAAGCCGTGGTGTTCGCCTACCCATTTTATTGTTGGGTGTGTGCATTCAGACTGCTCACTTTTTGTCCACCAGGAGCGCTGGGTGTCTCTGGGGACGTGGTGGCCTCGTCCTCTCTGGGGCAGATCTGAACTTGACGCTTGCCCCCTCATCTCAGCCCCCCTTGTCCACCCAGGCACCTTCCGGAGTTCGCCGTCCTGCCAGGGCCTCTGCTCTGGGAGTCTTTTTTTTTTTTTTTTTTGCGGTACGCAGGCCTCTCGCTGTTGTGGCCTCTCCCGTTGTGGAGCACAGGCTCCGGACGCGCAGGCTCAGCGGCCATGGCTCACGGGCCCAGCCGCTCTGCGGCATGTGGGATCTTCCCGGACCGGGGCACGAACCCGCTTCCCCTGCATCGGCAGGCGGACTCTCAACCACTGCGCCACCAGGGAAGCCCCGCTCTGGGAGTCTTTGTCGGAGACCCAGGCCGCCCGTTCCCGGCCCCCAAAGAAAATCAAGCGTGTCTAGAGAAGCAGCGTTGGGGTCAGTGCTCCCTTGAGGGGAGGCTGCAGTGCTGCGATGCGCGCCCCGGGCAGCTGGTGATCTCGCTCTTTCACTCCGCCCCCTCCCCCTCGGCAGCCGTGGAGTCGTTTTCACTTGCGTTTGCAGCCACCGAAGCCGCGTCTCCAGCATCCCAGGGCGTCGTAGCCATGTTGACTGGCTTCCTGTGTGTCATCTCCTGAAGCGTCGAGGGTTGCTTAGCCAGCGGCGGCTCCCGCCAGCCCCTTTGGTGTGCGTAGGTGGCTTTCTTCAGCGGTCTCTGTACGGCCCTGCACCTGGTGGCCAGCACCCTGCCTCACCCCTCGCCGCCGCTCTGGCCTCCGGGACGTGCTCTGTCTCCAGCCCTCCGGCCGGACCACACACTCACCTTTAGCCTCCTTCCTTCTGTTGGCTTCACGGGGTGCTCCTCCGCCGGCTCTGCCCTCCCGTTTCAGGGTCATCGTGTAGAGCCTCTCTGCACGTGCAGTGAAGTCTAAACGCCTTCGTGTGGCTCACGAGCTCCCCACCTTCCTTCCCTCCTCCTGTCTGTTCCTCAGACAGGTGTTAAGAGGATACGAGGTGCTCTTATGGACTCAGTAACAGAAGATCCCGTCTCTGCTCTTGAGAACTTGCCGGCTGCTAGGGGGCGGATCGATGCCAGATGTTGGGGTACAGGCTGGAAGGGTCCCCTGGCTTCATCTCTTACATCATCTTCCTCGATTCTTTCCTTGTTCATTCGTTCGTATACGTGTGTTTGCCCCCTTGCGTTTTGCATCCTAGACACACCACAGTGCATCCTGTTCACACACACGTGCGTGCACACACACACACACACACACACACACACGTGTGTTCCTTCTGCCCAGCACATGCCCTCCCCTCACCGGCGAGTTCATCTTCCTTCCTACGTTCCATGAAGTCTTTCTTCTGAGGGGCCCTGCCTGACAGTCCCAGACACAGTGCATTACTTCATTCTCCCATAACTTGTGAGCATTTTTGTGTTTTAGATGTAACCTTTTACATTCTATCCATTTGTTTCCATGTTTGCCACCTGTACCAGGCCCTAAACTTCTTGACGTAGGGAATTTGAAAAGTTTTTTGTAATCTTCATATATCTGGAGCTCGCTCAGCACGTATTTGGTCCTCAGTATATGTTTGTTGAATGAATGAAGGAATGAGACATACAGCTTATGCTTTTATACCTCTGTGCTTTTGCTTCTGCTTCTCCAGCTCATGGAACATCTGTAACTTCTATTCTGTTAGTGTTAAAATGACAGTTTCTTCCACTCCTGATAGCGAATGAACCCCGTTGGCCATACAGTCCTTAAGTTCAGAAACTGTTCCCACACCTGCTCCCGGCCCCACACAGCGGGCGCATAGTGGAAGTCTGTGGGCTGCAAGTGTGTGCGCTCCCGTGTTCATCTGTTCTGGGTTTCAATGTGTTCCTGCTGCTCTGTTACTACTTAAATGTCATCTTAAATTATGTAAGGAAGGAGACGGACATTCACTACTAGGATCTGATGTCCCGTAATCTGCCTTGCTTGTGTTTTTGTTTTTGCTTTTCTTGCTGGTCTCTGACTCAGAAGGGCTTATAAAAGGAGGTGTTTTGCTGCTCTTGGCTTGTTTTATAGAACTTGGTTTTGGGAGCAGTGGGACCCAGAAGGCAGATCTTAAAAAGTTAGGGTTTAAGCCTGCAGGCAGCCTGTGCACCTCCTCCCTCCTGCCCACCTCAGGGCATCACTGGGGACGGGTCCCCTTGCCACTGAGCCCCTGGGACATGCAGTCATGCAGCAGGGACAAGCAGGAGTGACAGGCTGGGCCCCAGGCCCAGGCCAGTGCTGGGGGTCCCGCACCGTTGCTGTCCTCTCCACAGCCCTGCATGGAAGCTGGTGTCCTCGACTCCCGGTTGAGGAAGCTGAGGTTCAGGGCCGCTGGGCAGTAAGGGAACGCGTTAGAAAGAGGCAGTCAGGATTGACACCTGGCTTTTCTGGTGCCGCGGACAGTGGCCGTGACGCCGTCTGGCCTTCGGGGAGGCCACAGACCACAGGTGGTGTGTGGGGCTGGCCCGGTCAGGTTTAGAGGTGTATGTGGGATTGGCGGGAGAATCCCAAGGGCAGGAGGCAGGTTCAGAACAGGTGCAGAGGTAGAGGCCTCTGCCCGCAGGATGAAAGTGGGCTCAGGGGCCAAGTTCACCCCTCGGATGGCGTCAGCAGGCAGACTCGCCCTGAGGGGAGCCTCATGGAGCGTCTCACCACGTGGGTGTCCAGACCCTCAGACCCTCGGGAGCTCGGTGGTGGTCAGAGGGGCCTCCTCAGGGGACGGGGTGGGTCACGGGCCTCCGGTGCCGGTGGCTTGCTCATCACAGGCGACGGGGCCAGCCAGAGTGATATTTGAATCCCAGCCCTGGCACTCATTTGCCACTGGTCTTGGGCAAGACAGCCCCGGACGTCACGATTTCCACATCTGGAAACAGTTTGTTGTGAGTCGTGCATGAGCTAACGTATATGCGTGTCTGCTGGAGCGCCTTACGTGTGCTCGATCCGGGTCCCCTTCCACCGCCATCTCCTCAGCTCCATCACCCCACAGCCCCTGCCCTTCATCCACAGGTGAGGGTCTTGGGTTGTGGCTTAGCTTGGGGCTAGGCTGGGACCCCAGGCCTTGGGGGGTCTGCAGTGATGGCCAGGTGGCCTCGCTGTCCTTTTGAAGCCCCGCGTCTTGCTGGGGCGAGATCCACAAGGGGTCCCGAGCCAGCTCCTGCATCCCTTCCCCTCTGCAAGGCAGCCAGTGCGAGTTGGCGATGGGGGACGCCACCTGACGGCCAGTACTTGTTTATTGGCTGGGGGCTGTCTCCACTGCAGTCGTGGCTGTGACTGGGCTCCTCCCGTGAGGTGGGGTTTCTCTCGGTGGTGCTGGTCTGTGGACGCTCTGGTCGGCCTTCCCATTCTCCTTTGTTTGTGCCTGTAGTAAGCTTGCAGTGCCCAGGGGCCAGGCGGCCAGGGGTGCTGGCTGTGGAACAACGGCCATTGGTGGTGGCGTCCTGTGAGAGGGCAGGCTGGCTTTACTGCCAGACGGTTCTAGGCTCCAGGCTTGGCTTCACCTCTTGCCAGCTGTGGGGCTTAGAGGAAATCATTAACTCTCAGACCCTCAGTTTTATCTGCCATGAAATGGGGAAGACGACCTGTTCGCAAGCTCTGCCCAAAGGCTGTGGATGTGTGGAACTCGTGGCAGCCAAGAGTCCCTGACACACAGGAAGCGCTCAACGAACGCCGGGGGAAGTGGTGTTTAAAGCCCTTGGCGTGTGTCGGCGGCCTTGGGCCAGGCGTTCCTGGCGGACAGGTCACCCAGTGCTCGTGACAGCCGTGACCGGGACGCCCACCTGGCCTCCTCCTACAGGTGCGGTGATGGCGGCTCAGTGGTTTGCTCTTGGTCACCTACCCAGCAGGTGCCTCAGCTGGGAGCCACACCCATCTGTCACTCAGACCCGGCATCTGGCCTGTTGGGGCCCTTACGGGCTGGTCACCCGGGGTCGGCTCGTCTTTTCCGTCAGGCACGTGCTCCCAGGGCAGTGGTCGTGGTGTCCAGACTGCTCCGTGCGTCCTTGCAGAGGGGAGAGGGCCCTTCCTTAGGGATGAGGACGGTTACCCTGCAGCTGCCCACTTCCCGGGAAGGTGTGTCTGTGTGTGGAGCATTCCCTGCCGTCTAGAACCGCCGTCTGTGGCTGTGTGACTGCCCCTTCAGGCACGGGGGCCCGAGAACCCATGTGTCCCTAGTGGGGCAGCACTTTTAAAGAGGGGTCCACATCTCTTTCCTTCAGACGGGTTGAACTGTGGGCTGCGGGGTGCTATTGGGGCTGTCAGAGGTTGTTCAGAAGTTGGCCCTGCCCCCGTAAAGCCTGCTGTCCAGGAGAGGAGACAAAAGGAGACACAAGCAGCAGAGAGAGTGACAGCTGCCTAGAAACAAGTGTTGGCAGGGACTCTGGGTTCCGCGGGGAGAGCCGTGAAGTGCTGAGAGCGATGCCGTCGCGGGAGCCGCGTGGCGGCATCTGGGCTCGGACTCGTGGAGTGGCCAGGTTTCACCACGTGGAGGGGGTGCGGGGGAGGGGGTCACGGAGTTTAAACAAAGGGGGCTGCTCAGTCACAGGGCTACATGGGTATCGCACAGGCACGCCCACGCCGGCTCAAGAGGTTTACGGGCAGGAAGCGGGCGTCGTGGGGAAGCTTCTGGGACGGGGAGGGAGCCATGCGGGCCCGCGATGGCCACTCTTCCTCCCTCTGCCTCGGGCAGCCCGTCTTGTTGCCTTCCTCCCGCCTGCTCTGCTCTCCCCGTGATGGGGTCCCTGCCACCCTGCGGCTGTTCGTGAGCCCCACTTTGGCTGCGGGCAGCTTCGGCGGCCACGGGCCTGCTCTACTCCCCACCACAGCTGTCTCGGGTCCGTGGTCGGCCGCCATGGGCCATCGAGGACCTGTGTGTTCACAGGGCTCCCCTGGCAGCGCTGTGGATGGAGCTGGAATATTGGGGAAAGCATCGGGTTTGGCGGGGAAAATAGGTCGCTTTGATTGGAACGCAGGGCCTTTGGAGGGGACGATAGGAGGCACTGGGACCTGTGGGTGGCGTGGGTGGCTGGCCCTTGGGTGGCCAGGCTGTCTCTGCCTGCAGATGGTTCAGCCCACGAGGACCAGAGAGGTTTGCAGTGCCTGTCGGGCTTCTCCATCCAGCCTAGAAGGTGCGCGAGGGGGCCGTGTGGCTGGGACTGAGCTGCTCTGAGATGCAGCTGACACCAGGCACCTGACGGTCCCTCTTCGTCTCCTCTCGGAGTGGGCACAGCTGGAGGGCGAGAGGGAGCAGCCCTGCAAGGCACGGCCCATGGGCACACGATATGCGTTTGTTTCTGAGGAACCGTCTGCCTAGGCGCTCGCGCTCACTGTGGAGGAGGTCCGTGACCCCGCCACCAGGCTCCGAGTGCTTGCTCCCCTACACCCCGTGATCTCCTCAGTTATTTTTAAAAGGAAAGGCTGACTTCGATGTTAAAGCATTAGGTCATACGCTGTTCACCTGGGACAGGTGTCTGGAGGGAGCATCTGTCAAGACAGTCTTAGTGCCCCTCCCCCAGTCCGGCACCTGGGGTGGCCTGAGTCCCCGGGGACCTTGCAGGTAGAGGGGCCGAGCCCTTCTTGCACCGTCCTAGCTGTGCTGTTTCCATGGCAACCAGAGTTGCTGGTTGCTGTTGGGACTAATTGGACTTGTGTGTGCTATTTTTAGCCCCCGTGAGGGGAGTCTTTTGACTTAAATTTGAGTGTTACAGGATGGTGTGTGTGCAGGGCGCACCGGCACCCTCGGTCGGAGCGAGTTTGCTCTCTCCGGGAAAGCAGGCTCCCGTTGCTGTCTTCTCTCACACTCAGAGGCTCGCGCCAGCAGTGCCCTTCCGTTTCCCCTGCGTCCCATCCGCTGGCTCTTTTAGCTCGGAACCCCGCACACCTTTTCTGGGCTGACTAGAAGAGGAGGCGATCCTGCAGTGACTTGGTACAGCCCGCTGTGCCCAGCCTGTGCAGACCTGAAGACAGGGTGCTTTCCTCCCAGGGTGAGGGGCCACCCCCCATGCCCCGACACCAGCCTCTGAGCCTGGGCCACGTGCGGACATGGCCAGCCTGCAGGCTCCAGTGTGGGGATGTCAGGGCCACCACAGTACCGTGTGACCCCCCTGGCCCCGGGCCCCCTGTCACCGGTTAGCTGGGCACAGAGGGCGGGCCTCAGCTGAATCAGGCACCGGCCCCTGCGTTCTGTAGAGAGACCTGGAAGGATGTGAAGGCTGTGCCAGGGGGTGGGGCGATGAGGCTGAGGGGGAGGACCACGTCTTCGGGGTTTCTTTTCCCCAGCCTATTCAAGAGCAGAACTTATTCTTCCTTGAACGAATAACTTACATTTTCATGTTTCATGTGTTTAAGT
This sequence comes from Aethalodelphis obliquidens, assembly GCF_003676395.1. Classification (NCBI taxonomy): domain Eukaryota; kingdom Metazoa; phylum Chordata; class Mammalia; order Artiodactyla; family Delphinidae; genus Aethalodelphis; species Aethalodelphis obliquidens. Next base: position 14,366,849 of record NW_020837985.1, on the reverse strand, counting down.
AAACCGCAGTTCTCTGTGAGTCCTTTAGGCATGACTGAGAGACTGAAATGGTGTGGTTAGCTTCTTCACTGCCACATGGAACCCAGTTTCTGTGTCCAAAGTGGCTCATGGGAGCCATTGGCGCCGGAGCCCACCAGGGACAGGTTCTGGTGATGCTCGGGTGCCTCCCAGATCATCTGGCTCCGCTCCGGTTTGATGGCCATGATCCAGAGTCCTATCTGTACTTACTGGTCCGACCCTCCTGTGGCCACTGGTGAGAAGGGTTCTCGAGGAAGTACCCTCTTGGGCAGCATAGCACCCTCTGCCCGAGCTCCTGACTAAACTACACCTGTTTCTCACCAGGCCTCTGTGCCAGTCCCCCCTCACCCTGGCCCTGCCCTCGGGCTTCCCTGTGCTGCCCCCAGGGCACTCTCCCATGGCATGACACTTGCCATCCTGGGCGGCTCCTCCACAGCAGGTGACGATGCCCAGAGACCTGTTTCTTCTCTCCTAACCCTGCAGTGCTCTGACATGACCTTTACCTCCCTTGAGATCCCTCTACAGAGTGCCCGGAATTCAGACCCTTCCCCTTCCAGGGCTCCTGGAGCATCGGGTAAATGAAGTGATGCTCCCGTCTTCTGCACTGTTCGCAAGGTGAGGCTCCAGCGAGCTGAACAGAGCTGCACCAGGCACACGGGTCTTGGTCCTTGTACACAGAAGGGGCCTGTCCTGACCTCAGGCAATACCTGTGAGGTGCTGGCTGCACGACGCCCCACGGTGGAGGATGGAGACACAGGTCGGGCAGAGGCCCTTGGGCCAAGGAGGTTCTGCACAAATACTAGAGTAACAAGCATCCACATGGAGTCAAATATATGAGAAGAAGGCAGGTGCTGGGGCGTGGGGGTGGGTTCAGGATGTGTGCCAAGCAAGGAGAGCCCCTCCCTCGCCTGCTCTCTCCACGTTAACCAGTGCCTCCCCTGGCACCAAGCAACAGGAGAAGCAGATGGGGGGGGTAAGGAGGACTCAGATACGTCCTTTACTCCAGGTGCTCAATGCAGTGATGGAGGAGCACATGGGAGGCCAAGGGACCTGGGGGACCACACACAGAGAAGCAGTGGGACCTTGGCAAGTTAATTGACCTCAACGTTCAGTTTCCTCATCTCCACAGCGTGGTTAGCAACAGAGTGTACTCGTTAGGGTTGACAGAACTGATGTGATATTATATCTGATGCTCTCAGCACAGGGTCTGGTTCACAGGAGGTGCTCAGTGAACAGCAAAGGTGATGTCCTTACTGCCACCATCGCCCTGTGCGGTGGATGTCCACTGCCTCAGCTGCCCACGGCCCCTCTCCAGTGTCCTGGCCTGTCTTGTAACATCTTGTCCTCAATGTAGGCACGCCTGAATGTTCACGACTCTCTTTTTATTTCCTCGTGTTCCATTTTCTTGGCACATTGCTCCCCCCGTTCTGTTACCTTGGCACACTCTTTGTTCACTGTTCCTAGGGAGAGCCCTCACGTAATCCCAGCTGCCGGACGCCTGTAAAGTCTCACCACTTTGGGTCCAGTTGTGTTTATTCTACTTTAGCCTTCCATGATTATGTCACTTATGTAACTGTTTGGCTTGTCAAGTCACTTAAACCCCCTGAGCTGCTGCTGCTGCTTCTGCAGTAAGAAGAAAAATAATGATTTCATGGGATTTTGGTGAAGGCAAGATGAGTCCAGGCATGGCGCTCCTGGCTCAGGAAGGGGAGGGAGATGGTCAGTAATAACTATCAACTGGCTACTAAATGCCGGACATTGAGGTAGGCTTTTCACATCCCTGGTCCCGTTTAGCCCCCAGATAATCCCTCAAGTCGATGCAAGTATTGGCCCCATTTTACAGATGATGAAACTGAGGCTCAGAACGATGAAGTAATTCCACAGTGAGGATTCAGTGGAATTGGAATAAAGATCAGGTCTACCTGACACAAATTTTGGTTGGGCCTATTCTTCTATACCAGTAGAATCTTTGACCTCCTGTTCCCTTGAGATCATCCTTAAAAGGGTATGGGGGGCTTCCCTGGTGGCGCAGTGGTTGGGAGTCTGCCTGCCGATGCAGGGGACACGGGTTCGTGCCCCGGTCCGGGAGGATCCCACACGCCACGGAGCGGCTGGGCCTATGAGCCACAGCCGCTGAGCCTGCGCGTCCGGAGCCTGTGCTCCGCAGCAGGAGAGGCCACGACAGTGAGAGGTCTGTGTACTGCAAAAAAAAAAAAAAAAAAAGGGTATGGGGTGGGGATAGTTCTTGAGATGGATAAGTTGGGGAAATACTACATAGCCATTTCCCCCTCTTAGTGAGTTACAATGTACAGTAGTGTCTTAAGTATTCTGAGACTTCCATTTAAAAAATAATTGAATTTTTTCAATTTTTATTATGAAAAATTTCAAATATATAGAAAAGTTAAAAGAATTTTACAGTGAGTACTGGTATACCCACCACCTAGATTCTATCATTAATATTTTGCTATACTTTATTGCATATATATTTACATTTTTATCTTTTTACCCATCTGTTAATTCATATTTTGTTCATGCATTTTAAAGTAAATTGCACACATTAGTACATTTTCCCCTAAAAACCTTGGCACATATATCATTAACTAGGGTTTAGTATATACTCTGTGTGTGATTTCAGTCATTTAAAATATACTGAGACTTGTTTCATGGCTCAACATACGGTTCATCTTGGTGAATGTAGTTGTGCACTTGAAAAAGTGTATATGCTGAATGCATATGCTGAAGTTGTTTGCTGTAGTGTTCCCTAAATACCAGTTAAGTGGTTGATAGTACTGTTCAACTCACTTATTTCTTCACTTATTTTTTTTCTTTTTTTTTTTGTCTAATTGTTTGATCAATTCTGAGAGATCTTAAAATGTCCAGTTATGATCGTGGAATTGTCTGTGACCCCTTTTAATTGTAGACAGTTTTTGTTTCGTGTATTTGGAAGCTCTGTTGTCATGCACACTTATGATGATGATGCACTGCTCATGGATTCACTTCATACCATTATGGACTTTCCTCTTTACCTCTGGTAATACTCTTTGTCTTGAAGGGTATTTTATGTGATAGTAATATAACCGCCCCAGTATGGTCATATAACCACACTGTTTGCATGGGGAGGTTTTTCAATCCATTTACTTGAACCTACTATGTATTTATATTTACATTGCATCCCTCCTAGACAACATACAGTTGGATTTTGTGTTTTTGTCTCCTATAACAATCTCTGAGTTTTATCTCTCTCTATATATGCACACACACGTATAAATTAAATGGATCTGTGGACATTTTACCTATACCTCTTTATATTTTTTAGTGTAATCTAGGGATTAAAATATAGAATCTTAATTTTTCATGATCTACTTAAAGCTAAGATTGTATCATTTCATATAAAGTGAACCCATGTGGGTTCCTTTGCCCACCTCTGTCCTTCATGCTATCCTTGTCATTGATATTAGATTTATATACACTGTCAACCACATGACATTGCTAGCATTTTTTTAACTTTAAGGAGTCCTATGTATTTAAAAGGAATAAGAGGAAACAGTGTTTACCAGCTGCCTGGGCGTTTAGCGTTTCTGCTGATGCTCACTTGCCAGGATGACCGGTTCCAGCTGGCACCGCCTCCCTTTAACCTCAAGAACTTGCTTTAGCATCTCTTTTTTCTTTCTTTTTTTTTTTTTTTGCGGTACGCGGGCCTCTCACTGCTGCGGCCTCTCCCGTTGCGGAGCACAGGCTCCGGACGCGCAGGCTCAGCGGCCACGGCTCACGGGCCCAGCCGCTCCAT